>NW_028301553.1:27231250-27540000 GCF_042242905.1 Orbicella faveolata
CATAACTGTTCAATAATTAAAAATTAAAAATCTGCTAGAGCATGAGGTTCTTTGTTAAAATGAATGTCAACTTCACAAGTACGTTTTTTAGTGATCATAGAAGACTTGTGGTTGCGGAAACGAATTTAAATTCATTACTTGTGGAACCAACATATTGCACATTGCATTTCTTGCACGTAACCAAGTAGATGACATTTTTAGATTTACAACCAAGAATCTGCGTAATTGGATACGTCCTGCTAGTGCTAGTGCTAGTAAAGCAATTACTTTCCTTTAAATAATTGCGTCACAGATCACATTTTTTAATGGCTGTGCACTTAAGAACGGTGCCTACTAAATACAAAGGTTTTTGCGCCTGGTTAGGAGCACGCCGAAAAAGTAGATCTTTGCAAGGGCTATTGGAATCCACAAAGAAAAATTGGGATAGCCACGCATTTTTCCGAGATAATCAGCCTTGAATCTCAGCAAAAAAGCTGACATCAGCATTTTCT
Organism: Orbicella faveolata; assembly: GCF_042242905.1. Lineage (NCBI taxonomy): Eukaryota > Metazoa > Cnidaria > Anthozoa > Scleractinia > Merulinidae > Orbicella > Orbicella faveolata. The sequence continues at coordinate 27,231,742 of NW_028301553.1, forward strand.
GAAAAAAGAAGGAAAGGATATTTCTTCACAAATTTCCTTCGAATTCTCCTTTACAAACAGAAAAGCAAACACATTTATAAAGATCTTAAAACTGCATGGTAAATGGTAACATAAAATCCATTTTTTGTATGCTTTTAATAACAAAATCGTTGTAACAGCGCTTTTAGCGTCTCTGACAGCCTTCCTCTGGTTCAGCCAAAATACAGTCTAAATACCTTTTTCTCACAACCAGAAACTAATCACGTGTTGAATAGGCTTGCCACTTCCATTTCATAACATAAAATGTGGGGGTAACCATGCGTTTTTTAAAGTTATTGATCTTTTTTTGAAAACTTTTACGGTGCCCGTTACATTTTTTCCTCTCACCTCCCCAGTAAGTAAAACATTTGCGTATTTCGCACTTGCTTTGCACGCGCACTACGCCATCTGCAGGTACTTGTTTACAGTTGGATTTCAATTTAATTTTCGCCAAATAACAGCTAGCTAGTTTTTCAGCTGGAAGACGTTAACAGTTAGTGGTTAGTGGTATGCTGCTATTTTGGTGTTCCTGGTCTAAGTACGGGTTCATTAACCTTGATTTGGTCACAGTTGGAAAATTTTGCTTTCTTTTAGTCGTGTACTTGGTAGCGTAGTTGATTGCGTCAGTGTCAACCCCAGCGCGCGCATGGCACGTAAACCATGCCTTGTGTGATGCGCAGAAAGTATGCGCAGTAAAAAAAGTAGGCACCGTCCTTAAAGCAACCCCGCTGATTATCGGGCGCGCGATGTTGCTCACGAGGTTTACTGCTCAAGATTTCTTTCATGGTTTTGGTTCTACGAAAAGCAGGAATGATGGACCCTACCGGAAAAATCTTTTTTAGAGATGGTGAATCATAAATTAAGTGCTTGTTCTTCGTCATAATTTTTCCAATGGTGGGTAAGCGAGGGTTGAAATCAAGCACCAGTGGAAAAATTTGTTTGGACTCCTTAGGCTGAGGTTGAAGCAACGTTTCTCTAGAAATAGACTAGGCTTTCTCAAACTGTTGTGAAACCAAACTGGGGTTATAACCCCGGTTATATAGTTTATAAATACTTTTTCTCCGAGACCGATTTTTGTATGATCACTTCACATTTTTTAAATCTTATTTTGAAAATGTTCTGTAACTTTTTACTGCAATTGAATATGGCAAAACGCAGACACATTTTTTTTAGTGCTTTGGGTCCTGAAACCGAAGAAAAAACCAAATTGGAGAAAAACAAAATTCGCTTTGATTTGTAGCTTTCAAAATGTGATTCGGGCGCTCGCATTCAGTGGTCGTGAAAAATTCGACAATTCATTTTATTTCAAATTTCTTGGTATAGTTTGATAGCCAACTCTATAAGCTTTAATTTGATATAGGGGTTTTGGTATCTACATCTTAAACCGGACGCGCTACATCGCTCTCACGCGAAACACCCCTGAAAGGTATTAGGTAACCTTAATCTGGCCCAGGCTCGATTTCGACCCGGAGTCACTTGTGGTTCAGTTTGTTGTTGGTTCTCGCCTTGCTCCCAGAGCCAGGTTCTCCGCCGCCCGGTTCTCCGCCCTCCACCGAAAAACGTCTCCAAATTCAAACTCGACCAGCGCGTGAAAAGCGCGCGAAAACCAGCTAAGGCTGTAATTTGTAATTTGTAATTTATATATTCATTTATAATTTATTTATTAACATCACCAGGCAAGGAAGGTCGAGATATATTAAGAGTGAGGAATGCTGGATCCAAGTTTGGACTAAACCTAGTGCTTGATGTACAGCAAGATGAGTATGTTAGTTTGGTGGCGGATCAAGCTGGCTTCATGGTCCTCATACATGATCAAGAGACACCACCTATGGTTGAAGAACTAGGTTTCGCGGTCGGCCCGGGTACGACCACTTTTGCCGCGCTCAGCAAACAAAAGGTAGTTGTTGGTATAGAGCATTTACATTTTATTTCCCGGTGGACTTTCCATGAACAAACGAGTTGACATGCGCCGAACAAAATAAAATAGTATCGCACCCAGGTGTGTAAATAGGTACCGGCGAATATCATGTTGGGGGTAACCCTGCGATGGACTAGCATCCCATCCAGGGGGAATAGAAATACTCCTAGTCGCTTCCTGCTATACAGAAACCGGGATAAGCTTCGGCCTGATGAGCGAGTTGCTTCGTAAGCTGACTTTATCTTTTATGTTGGGTGAAGATCGCCGAAGCCAATTTTATACTCTTTTCGGGTTATCACTCGCACCTTATAAGTTCATTTTTCAAGTAGAATGTGTAAGCCTTAAATTACCTTAACTCCTAGGTCATTAACCTCGAGGCACCATATGAAACCAACTGTTCCATGTCTACCATCAGCAATATTCCTGGTTTCTCTAAGTACACGACTTCTTCTTGTATGCTGACGTGCCATTCAAAGTATATAGTGGAGAAGTGTGGCTGCAGAGACATCACATTGCCCGGTAAGGAATGGGTGTTTGTTAGTTAACTAAACGAAAGAAGATAATATAACAGCTAGATTCTGGTACCCCGCTAGTGTCAGGATTAAAAACTAGTTAACGATTCCTCTGTATACAACATGTATCTTTCTGACGAGCAAGGGGTGGCATGAAGACAAACATAAAATAATTTTTTCCTAGGAGGCCACTATAGCAAGCGTTTCCTACTGGATCTGAAAACTAAACAAAAGTCGTGATGTCCCATTTCCGCGAACAAATATAGCGGCAAGCAATTATTGGGTGAGGTCAAGCGAATTCAATTGACCAGCAAGCCACTGGCAAATGACATGTTTGCTGTTAGAAAAAAGAATTGCTGAAAATGCGGTGCACAAGATTTGGTTTACTATGGTGGTTTCAAACGATATCTAGTCAAAAAAAATGACCTGAAAGTAAATTTCCTAAGCAAACAAGTAACCTCAACCATCAATACAAGAGTTTCTCAGTTAAAAAGTGCAAATTACCCTTGCAGTAATATTTCGATACATGCTATCAAAGATTTAGTTTTGTATTTTGCTTTACGATTGTTGCTTCCGATCAAAAACGAACAAAACCGATTTCACCCGAAGGGTCGATGTTAAAACGACGGCATTCTTTCCATCGCCCAATGTTGTCATGTGACTTTGCCGGAAAAAGGAAAACGTTAATCAATCAATCAATCAATCAATCAATCAACTATGCTATCAATTCAGTCTTTATTTATACAGGGTAACACCTAATAGTTACACAATTAATAAACTTGTGGCCCTCTTAAATATACAGCTGTTATTAAAAATATATAAAAACCTATATGTAAAATTATTTTGAACCTTCTGGTAAATAAAAGTTGAAAATGCATGACAGACTAGCTAAAAGGTAAATACATATTACATTAGAAATATTAAAACTTAAAACAGTACAGTGTACGAATTAAAACTAAAAATTCCCATTAGTGTCATACACGTTGTAGAAAGTTAGAGGTTCCAATTAACCAGGAACATTTTTTTTTTCTCGTCACTTTCTGAAAAGCAGCGGAAATTTATCACTCTTTCTACAAAATGGGACCCAGTGTGGGACAAAGAAAAATTCTGAGTCCCCGACAGGAATCGAACCCATGACCTCCCGAACACCGGGCGGGCACTCTATCCACTGAGCTACGAGAACTCATGGAGAGCAAGGTCGTTTAACTGAGTTCATATATGATAGGTGTCCTGCATACTGCTAGGATCAACGCTATCGAATTCATCGTGAGTAGTGATAAGTTAATAAAGATGGTGAATTTTAAGCTCGGTAATGAAATGTGAAGGTGAATTAATCAACATGACACGAGCGTGGGACAAAGAAAAATTCTGAGTCCCCGACAGGAATCGAACCCATGACCTCCCGAACACCGGGCGGGCGCTCTATCCACTGAGCTACGGGAAAATTTCACCATCTTTATTAACTTATCACTACTCACGATGAATTCGATAGCGTTGATCCTAGCAGTATGCAGGACACCTATCATATATGAACTCAGTTAAATGACCTTGCTCTCCATGAGTTCTCGTAGCTCAGTGGATAGAGCGCCCGCCCGGTGTTCGGGAGGTCATGGGTTTGATTCCTGTCGGGGACTCAGAATTTTTCTTTGTCCCACGCTCGTGTCATGTTGATTAACTCACCTTCACATTTCATTACCGAGCTTAAAATTCACCATCTTTATTAACTTATCACTACTCACGATGAATTCGATAGCGTTGATCCTAGCAGTATGCAGGACACCTATCATATATGAACTCAGTTAAATGACCTTGCTCTCCATGAGTTCTCGTAGCTCAGTGGATAGAGCGCCCGCCCGGTGTTCGGGAGGTCATGGGTTTGATTCCTGTCGGGGACTCAGAATTTTTCTTTGTCCCACGCTCGTGTCATGTTGATTAACTCACCTTCACATTTCATTACCGAGCTTAAAATTCACCATCTTTATTAACTTATCACTACTCACGATGAATTCGATAGCGTTGATCCTAGCAGTATGCAGGACACCTATCATATATGAACTCAGTTAAATGACCTTGCTCTCCATGAGTTCTCGTAGCTCAGTGGATAGAGCGCCCGCCCGGTGTTCGGGAGGTCATGGGTTTGATTCCTGTCGGGGACTCAGAATTTTTCTTTGTCCCACGCTCGTGTCATGTTGATTAACTCACCTTCACATTTCATTACCGAGCTTAAAATTCACCATCTTTATTAACTTATCACTACTCACGATGAATTCGATAGCGTTGATCCTAGCAGTATGCAGGACACCTATCATATATGAACTCAGTTAAATGACCTTGCTCTCCATGAGTTCTCGTAGCTCAGTGGATAGAGCGCCCGCCCGGTGTTCGGGAGGTCATGGGTTTGATTCCTGTCGGGGACTCAGAATTTTTCTTTGTCCCACGCTCGTGTCATGTTGATTAATTCACCTTCACATTTCATTACCGAGCTTAAAATTCACCATCTTTATTAACTTATCAAAATGGGACCCAGTTCTCCATTTGAGAACTAGCTTCATAACAAGTCTGTTATCCGAGCAAAGGAAAGTAATTTAAGTACAAGACTTAATAGCTCCATTCTTCAAATATTTTTAACTTTGTTTAATTTACTTGTTGATTTTTTTTAAGCCCTGACAGATAATGAAGTACAAGTATGTGATCTGAATGATACGGCGACATGCGTTTTTCGAGAAATGGGTAGGTGACCACAATGCACATAAGGAGCCTTTCCGGTCATACGCTACGTTTTTAACACGTCTCAGCAATGTTTTACCACTGTCCTCTTCGAGTTTTATTTCATTTCAAGCAATATACTCTGATGATTTATTAAGATTCTAGACTCTAGTCAAGATTCTAGTTGAAGTGTCCGTCTTCGACTGAAGGTTTCGTGCCGACTTTAGCGATATTGTTTTGAATGGAGATAGATTGGACAACCGCTCACCATTTCTCCAAGAGCCAAAGAAAAATACTGAAGTCTAAACGTAAAAGTGGGGTGCAGGGATGCAGGTGATCATGTACTTTAAATTACAATATTTAGCGAGGAAACCACATCAGCCTTGGCTGGTATTCATGTTTGTCCTCTATCCTGGTGGAATTGGAGTTTGGAGATATTGGTTTTTGTCGAGGGAGGCAACCGAAGCACTTTGGGGAAAAATACTCAGAGCAAGGATGAAAACCAACAACAAACTCAACCCACATATGGCACCGGGCTTGAATCGAACCTGGGCCACATTTTTGTGGGAGATGAGCGCTCTTACGGCGCCATCTCTATTCACCGCTTTCTTAACTAACACTGTGGTGAACTCCTAAATAGTTGGTTTTTTTTTCTGCCATTATCTTAATGCCATTCTCAAAAAATCAATCGCTTTTTTTTCTCAGAAAATTTTTTCAAGTTCGAAGGTGATGACTGTGATTGCCAAGTGCCCTGTGAGACAATTTCTTACAAACCCAGCCTGTCCTACGGTGCATTTCCTAGCAAAAGCTTCGCTTATGACAAGGCACGACAAGATTTTCCAAACACTGAAGAAGGACTCGATGGAATAGCTGATGCGCTACATGAAAACTACAGGTGTGTGTTGCAAGTGACCGTCACCTCTTGGGCTCTGTTTATATTCAGTCCCCAAATCCACTTGCCGTAAAATTCCAGTCATGAAACATGGAGTTAGGTAACCACATATCATAGCTTAGCATTTTATTCAGCGTGGAGAAGAACATAAATTAATACCTGGAATATGCCGCCAAGCCGCTTAATTCATGTTACTTGTTGGCTCTTAAGTTATTTAGTGTCCTCGGGTTGAAACGCTATTTTACTTTTTACTTTCTCAAACTCATTAATAATTCTACAAGTTTAAACGAAGGAAACCATATACTGAACTCTGACGGCGCTTGGCCATGGACGTCTGATTTTAATTAGAATAGATTTTACAATTTTATTTCTCCCTTTTCTCACAATTTTAGTTTCGATTGAGAAGATATTTCAAACTCTCAAGACCGTGTTTGACCTCATTTAAAAACATCTCGAGGTGCTACTCGGCGTATTTTCAACTCTCTCTCTCCGTGTGTTTAGAAATGTGGTCAAGCACGGTCTTTCGTGTTTGATATATTGCTTGTAAAGATAACAAGAATCCCTGCTGGTCTACGTTGTCACAAATAAATGCAATTTTTATCTCGAAGTCTCAGGCACATTTAAACCTAGTACGAACAAATTATTAACGCTTGAGTAGCAGCTTATGACGCAGGAACTCTCGGTGGCGTATTGCTCTGCTCTACAGGTTTCCTATCTTTCATAATTTCTCACAGTATAGCAAACAAATCTCAACAATTAACTGGTATCTGAGATTGTTTAACCTTAGTTGAATATATTGACAAAAAAAATCAATTTGTTTCTTTCTTCTTCTTTGTTTTCTTTACGTTTTTCTCCCATTTTTGAAAGTGAGAACCGGCTTGAACTAAACGTGTATTTCCAACAAATGAGCTACGAGCTGATCAAACAGCAACCAGCGTACGATTTCCAAAGCCTTTTAGGTAAGTGTTAATCTCACCTTATTATGTTAGGCAAAGCGCTTTATTGCAATCTCACAGCGTCTCTCCAGGTCCAGGAGTATAAACAGTAACCTTCAAATTATTTTTTTGAAAGACGAGAAAAGGGACGGGAGGACAGGGGGGGCTTCCTGCAATGGAAAGAAGAAATGCTTGTGGCTTTGCTTCGATTAGATTTCGCGCTGGCATCGATGCCACGACTTCCTCGATCATTAGTATTGAAACGGACTTTCTCTGTATGGACCAAGTTTTTACTTCACTGCACTGAGTTGAACAGATGGAACGCGATTGAGGGTCTCCTAATTTTTAATTTTTTTTGGGGGGGGGGGTATACATGTCCCCTGATCCCTCAAAAATTTCGTTTTACTGTCTCGCTCACTAAAGGTTCAAGTTAATGTGCAGATATCCCCTGTTCTCTTACATAGATGATAATGTATACCTGTTCCCAAAACCCCTCGGACACCCTGAAGACTCTGTGACTTTAAAGGAGAACTGAAGGCAAAAATCAATAGTTTAGACCTAGTATATTGTTGTTTTAAACTTTTTTTGCCAATTAGGCCTTTTTTTTGCTTTCACAAAATATATATTTTTAGAATAACAAAACGTATTAATCAAATAGAAACGTAACCTGCTTGCAAAAAGCCCATTTTAATGGTTTGAATTTTGCTTGCACTTTGATCTATTTGTTTAGCTTCTCTGTTAATTGTCAACACATAAAAAGCTTTCCCAACATGTTTGCTAGCAAGTCATATATCCAGTCTCTTGATCGTTTCTTTACAGGTGAGATAGGCGGGCTGCTCGGCCTCTGTATTGGTGCCAGTCTTCTGACCGTGGTGGAGTTTTGTGACGTCATATTCACGATTTTAAAGATACGATTTGGACCAGCAGACGCCTTCCTAGACCGTAAAGTAAAGCGAAGAAAAGCAATGAAAAAGAAAACGATGTCTGCTAAATAGCAACATTTGTAAATAGTACTCAGTTGATTTTCTAACTTATTGCACTGCTGTTACACTTGAACTGCACTGCTCTTAGCCAATCAGAATCGAGTAATCTTTTCAAGTGTGTTATTACGCACGAAACCATTCATATGAAAATGTGTTTTATCTGAGTGTCTATTTTCGTGCAAATCAAACTCATTTTTGACATTGAAAGGTTCACACGGACTCGCTTTGAAACCGAGGTAAAAAGCAACTCGTAAATGCCCTCCCCTCCATCGTGTTGGGTTATGTTGAGTTGAGTTTGTTTGAAGACTAAATTGATTATTGAAATTTGTCATTTTGCTAGTTTTGATGATTGATATTTCATATTTGCTTGATGTTTGTTATCTTTAAATTTGTCGATAGTTCATTATTTGCTATTCGCTGTTTGATATCTTTTAAGGTATCATGGTAGGTAGGTTGACGGTGTTTGGAAATCGCGCTCTTACGCTGGCGCTTTGAAAGAAAACCCCATCAACCTATACATTTTCTGAAAGCTTAATAGTAATAGAGTACAATCATATCTTTGATATTTTCTAAAAAGTTATTGTCGCAGTGACATTGAAAGAAATACTCAGAAACACGGCTTCGCTAAAACTGGTTCGCTTCCGCGCGTGAATCATCGGAGCGGCGTGATTTACATCGGAAATGTTTTCTCACACATCACCCTCAAAAATCATGTCAACGATTTTCCAGATGTGGTTTAGTTTTTTTTCTACACCCTCCCAAACTTTGATATTTTCAATGCGGGCGTTTCCTTCTACTAAAGAGGCCATAACTTTGAAACGGAAGCGAAATTAAACAAAGCCCGACACACTTTTTCGAAGGGGGTATCCTAGAACATACCTGCCGATTTTCAGCCAATTCCATCGGAAGACGCGCTAAACGAACTAAAAATGTTCATCCTTATATGCAGTTTTATTTTATCGAGAAAAATACGAAAAACCTTTTATGAGATTGGTATGAATAGGTGTTAAAAATCCCCTCTGCACTGACAGATGTCGGCATGGGTCAGTTTACCACAACAATGGGTTATGACAGCTTGAAATAAACAGACGACTAATATTCTGGCGCGGAAACCCGTTGCAGTGAAATCGTCTGAGAAGCAACAAACTACAAGTTAAACTGCCGTGTTTACTTTTACTTAAAAGATTTCGTCGGCGGCATTGGTATTATGTTGCTTGAGTTTAGGCTCCTTCGTTCTCTAGACATTTTTTGAAACCATGCCACGTGAAGCCAAAAAGCATGAAAAAGAGGAAATCTCGAGATCTGCATTGTCTACATCTACATCTGCGCTTGGCTCTCTCGTTCTGGAAGTTTCGGAATCGTGTCCGTTCTAAAACAATTTCGTGCGACTAGCACTTGTTGTATTTTGTCCTTTAGCTTCATTGGCGGGACTATTGTCCTCGAGTTCCTTCAACCATTCTTCTTGGTTACAGTGCCGAAAATGGGCAAGAATTTTTCGTCCTGACATATAGAAAATTTAACAAGAACGAAAGCTAACTTGCGATGAAACAACCAGATCGGTAGCCCACAACTGTCACGGCAAAACAAAAAGTCACGGCACTACAAACTTAACTCACGGCAAGACAATGTTATCTGAGGGCAAAAAAAATTAACTCACGGCAACACACCATTAATTCACGGCAAAACGAAATTAACTCACGGCAACACACCATTAATTCACGGCAAAACGAAATTAACTCACGGCACAACACCCCCTGTTCACGGCAAAACAGAGAAAACGAGTTGGTCAGCGGTTGGTCTGCGGTTGTCATTTGCTTTTCAAATGGTATGTCGTGTAACAGTAACACACTGCTCGCTCGGAAACCGCCATTTTTAGTGCAGTGTTCCTTATCTCGAGCTCATGATGTTTTGCAGCGCTTGTGGTTCGTTAGTCGATCAAAATGCCAACTTTTGCAGAGACTGTGGTAAAGGTACGTTTCTTAATCTCGTATTTGCATCTCTTTTAGTTCCGAATAACGATAGGCGCGTGAGAAGACACTGCTTACGTCATAGCACTCCGTGAACCCGTTTCACACTGTGTTAGACGGTCAAAATCTAATATATTTCTTGAATTACTGACCGAGCTGGCCAACTCGTTTTCTTTGTTTTGCCGTGAGCTAACTTTGTTTTGCCGTGAATTGGGGGTGTTCTGCCGTGAGTTAATTTTGTTTTGCCGTGAATTAATGGTGTTGTGCCGTGAGTTAATTTTGTTTTGCCGTGAATTAATGGTGTACTGCCGTGAGTTAATTTTGTTTTGCCGTCAGATAACATTGTCTTGCCATGAGTTAAGTTTGTAGTTGCGTGCACAAATGAAATATCACACCGCAATTCGCATTACATGTGACAACTGGCGGTGAATTTTAATTTGAAATGTCAACGCGCTGTAAGGGGTTAATGATATTCAAAAATAGCTTTTATGCTTTAACTTAAAAAGTAAAAAAGCCTTTCTTCCCCATTTTTTTGGCAAATTATTTGTCTCAGTCTTCTCAATTTGAACAGCCAAAACAAGATTTTTCGCATTTTTCGTAAAAATCCACCTACCATGATACCTTAAATTAACTGATGGCAATCAACGACTAAAATTGGAAATTGCTTATTTATAGGTGTCGTTAAGAACTCGTCCCGTATTTAATTATCAGATTAAACGAGACTTACCTGTAAGTTGAAGTTTGATCAAGATTCTATCTTGTCATCAGTCCGGAACGAAGGAGTCACATGAGAAGCGCATGCGCGTTGCTGATCAGTATTCAACGTGAGTGGTGCAGGAGAAAATAGGAACGAAGGACATGGGAGGGGGGGTACATAAGGGCATGTGACTCCTTCGTTCCGGACTGATGACAAGATAGAATCTTGATCAAACTTCAACTTACAGGTAAGTCTCGTTTAATCTGATAATTCTACCTTGTCATCAGTCTACGTCACTACGGAGTCACATGAGACTTCAAAGTCCTGCATCACGAGCAACTCATAACAGTGAACAAACTTTATTCCCAAACAAGGAAAAAGAAAATACAGTTTCACAGATCAAAGTGTGTCTGGATTCAGCAGCACGGAGCCAAAATTAGCTGAGGCAGTGACGACAGGCTTATCATAAAACTTCGCAAAAGTACTAGAATTAGACCACCCTGCACTCTTCATGATGTTTGCTAGGCTTAAACCTTTGGCCTTACAACTGGACGTTGATGCAGGTCTGCTGCTATGAGCAGAGTATTTGTTAATGTCAATCCCGGCTGACTCTAACACTTGCTTAACCCATCTGGAGATGGTATCTTTGGATACCGGTTTAAATGGTTTAACATAACTTATCAGTAACTGTGAGTGCTCCTCTCGCAACTGTTTTGTGCGCTGTAAGTATTCCTTAAGATGCTCAACCACACAAAGTTTCTTGTCACTTTGGAAAGAAATTAAATCAATGGGTGCTAGATGTCGCCCAGGCTTACTCTGTTTCAGTTTCTCACAAATAGTTATTCTGTAGCGGTCATCCATTTCTTGGATGTAATTAACATCAAACTTATGTATAGTCTGTCCACGCTGTCCCGTAGTGAGACAGAGTAACATAGTCAAATTTAGAGTAAGCTGCTTAAGAGATAAGGATCTCAAGGGTGCAGCAGCTCTCAAATAATCTAACACAATATGAACGTCCCAAATTTCAGTATATTTGGGCAAAGCTGGTTTTAACTCAAAAATCCCTTTCATGCAGCGAGCTACTAACGGGTGCTCTCCGAATTTTACTCCGTCTTCCAAAACAAATATTGAAGAGAGCGCAGAACGTGCGGTGTTTACAGCACTGTATCCTAAGCCTGATTTGTAAAGAAAAACGAGAAATTCAATGCCATTTGTTACTCCAGGCTGAAAAACATTGATGCTATTGTCCTGACAGTATTGATTCCATTTGCTAAGGTAAGTGTGGTATTGCTTGGAGGTGCCTTCCCTCCATGAAGCCATTAGCACATCTTTTGCCGCAGGTGATAAAGCATACTTGTTTAGTCCCTCCCTGATAAGTGACACACGAGGAGATTCAGCTTGTGCCAGATTGGATGATTTTCCTTGGGATGGCTTGGCAGCTGGAGTAGGTCTTTCCTGGCTTTTAGATACACTGGTTTCTGTTTGAGTAGCTGGAGAGCTGTTGGGTACCATGGTTGTGTGGGCCAATCTGGCAACACACAAATCCCCTGTGCTCCCTCGGTCATCAACTTGTTCAGCACTGTTGGAATAACACTAAACGGAGGAAAAGCATAAAAATTAAGGTTGGACCAACTCAGGCTAAACGCATCGATGGCAATAGCCTCGGGGTCTGGTCTGTAAGACACATAATCTGGGAACTGGTGATTTATACGAGAGGCAAACAAATCTATATCAGGTTTGAAGTCTAGCCTCTCAAGAGCACAAATTAGTGATGCCTTGTCAAGCCTCCATTCAGATTCTCTTTGGTTTCTTCTGGATTCAAAATCTGCAATAAGATTTTGTTTTCCAGGAATATGTGCAGCACTAAGCCAGATCTTGCGATCTATACACCACTCCCAGATCTCTTAGCGACCGAATTGCAAGAATCTGAGTGGCTTGTTCCCATGTGATTAATCACATTAACTGCTGTAGTGTTGTCACACATTATTCTGATATGTGTGTTGCTCTTGTCTTTAGCAAAGGTTTGGAGCCCCAACAAAATAGCCAACATTTCCAGATAGTTGATGTGGTGTTTAGACTCTGAATGGGACCAATTTCCTCCCAAGGACACCCCTGCAGATTCTGCCCCCCAACCCATAAGGGAAGCATCTGTTGTTATTTGATGCTGGGGTTGTGGGTGGTTGATTACATTGTACATGTCTCCCACATGTTGAATCCACCACTGTAATTCAGATTTAGCATGAGGGGACAAAGACATCAAGTCATCAAAGTTACCCTTTGTTCTAATAAGGGCCTGGGATTTATCTTTTTCCAGGTATCGGTAGTAAAGAGCTCCATACATCACCCCAGGGAAGCTAGCAACTATTTTCCCAATAACACTTGCTACTTCCCTAATAGAAGGGGAAGAGTTTTCTAATAACTCAGTACAGACATTTTGTAAACTAGTGGCTTTCTCACTGGTCAGTTGTATTGTCATTTCTACTGAGTCTATTACAAACCCTAGGATAGTAAGCACTTGTGTGGGTATGAGAGTAGACTTCTCTGGATGCACAACCAAGCCTAATTTGTCCAGCAAGACGGTAGTGTCTATAACATTTTGGACACATTTCTCATAGGTTTGCCCTTGCAGGTAAAGGTCATCAAGATGTGCCACAGCTATGTGTCCTTGTTTGTGCAGAGTAGACAGAGGGGGCTTAAGAATTTTAGTAAATATACGGGGAGCACACGACAACCCATTAGGAAGGCAGGTAAATTCATATAACTCCCCCTCCCAGATAAAGCGTAAAAACTTTCTATCTGAAGATCGAATGGGGACAGAGTAATAGGCATCTTTCATGTCAACAGAAGCCATATAACAATTTTGGGTAACTAGTTTTGTTATGGTAGAAAGTGAATCCATTTTAAAATGATAATGACTAACTGACTCATTAAACCTTTTGAGATTTAGTATGAGTCGATAAGTCTCATCCTTCTTCGGACGAAGGAATACATTGGACAAAATTTGCCCAGATACAGGTGACACCTTTGTGATGACACGTTTCTCAAGTAATTTATGCACTTCTTGACAAACAATGGGATATTCATGTTCTGAGAAGATTTGCTTAGGTAACTTGTGTTGAACAGGGGTGGCAGTACACTCAATTGCTGCTCCCAACACATCCGATAATAGGATTTTGTCATTAGTAAGGGTCCTCCAAGCTGCAAAATGAGCAGCCACCTGCCCAGCCTGAAATGTATTGCATAACATTTGTAAATAATTCACCAGGTTGGGCAAGAAATTTCCAAAGCCACTTACCCTGTTCTTTATTTGAAGCAATTGTTCCATTATTTCTTGTCGGTGGTTGGTGATTTTTTCTTGTTGTAGTGCCGGTTTTGGCCTTTCCATAAAAAATCTCTTCTAGGACCTTTAGAATGATGGGCATGTTGTTTTGAACTTTGCTGTTTGCCTTTGAAGAGACCATTCTTAGATGAGGATGTAAAGGAATGGCTAATTTTGCTCGCTTCTTTGGCATCTCGCAATTGCTTCGCCAAGTCGTCCCCAAAAAGGTATTGGCTAGTGATGGGCACTTCAGCCGAGCAAATAGCAGAGTACTCCGCTTTCATTGATGGTTTGATTTCATCTCTTCGCAGCTGGGCCAACTGCGTATTTACATGTCCCAGCATTGCAATGGTGTCAACTAGTTTAGCCATTATTTTGTTGTTTTCTAAACCAGAGGGATTTTGAATAAGCACATTGGTCATTTGTAACGTCGCAAAAGTGATTTTGCGGATAACCTGCTGCGAATTTGAGATCTTCAGGTCTGTTTTCTTTTTCTTGGCATTTAATTGGCTCCATATCTCGGGGTTGACTTTTATACCCTTTATGTCAGAGCAGTTCTGAGGCTGTTTATATTTGTCTGAGAAACTTTTAATTTTGTCAGAAGACAGCTTCTTGCCCCATCGTTTTAGTGCAATATCAGCCAGCTCTTGCTGGATTTTGTCGCCGGTGGCGTCATCCTCGTCAAGACTGTTAGCAAAGTCTTGAAGGAGCTTTGTCTCCTTGGCGGGAATTTCCCGCTCTTTTTGGCCGGTGGCCTTTGAACACTCGGTGAGCATTTTAATGTCATCTGCGTCGTCCAGATCATCACTAGCGTGAAGACTAATATTATCATCCGAGAGACTAGTATGACGCCGTCGTCTGTGGGAGTTTTCTTCAGACTCAGAGTCTGAATTATCCGATACGGCGGATGTTGACTGTCGCTTTAAGCCCTGTGGGCGTTCGTCAGGGACTGGCTTTTCACACAATTTAGCTAAAAGACTAGCCATTTTCCCCATGTTGCTGTTTATGTTATCTAGAGATAACGCAAGATCTCGGTTATTGAGATTAGGTGAATCTACCATGCTTGGAGAGCCGTCGGAGGTGCCCGACGCTTCTGTGTTTTCATTAGACATTTTGGAAAGGAATCGCTCGAGCTGTAGAAGAAAAAGTACAATAAGTATCCAATTTTAGCCTTACCTTCCTCTCCAGGTATGTAAAAGGTGGAAAACCCCGGCGATGGTTTAGATTTGCAAAGATTAAAGGATTAAAAATACTCACAGCGTGAAACTGCCAGCGAAACGCAAAGCACACTGATCAGCAACGCGCATGCGCTTCTCATGTGACTCCGTAGTGACGTAGACTGATGACAAGGTAGAATCTTGTGTGGACGCTGAGATATCTTGAGCTAAAGCTAGACATTCACGACTGACAGCTGATAATTTTCGTTACTGGAAACCAATCTCATGACGTTACACGGCCGTTTCTTTTTTTATTTTCAAAGTAACGCTTCTCGGACTGCCTCGGACCACTGTTTCTGTGATCGACTATGACGTGACAAGACGAATGATGGCTGTGATTGTCACGCGGCCTTCGAAGGCGGTATTTCAGAAAGGGCTTCACAATAACATCCAAATTTCGGGTCGAACAGGGTCTCTTTCTCTTTATTAGGTGATTGTACAGTTAATTTTTCCAGCTGTGTTGGAGCTTGCCGAGAACCTTGATATTTGTCTCTTTCGTGACAAAGATTATTTCTCGCAGTCTAAAATATGAATTCTGTGTAAGATTTCACGTAATATAAAGCTGACCAAGTAAGAAAATGTAGCAGCATACTTTAAGAAAAAATATCAATAAATGACATAGTTAGTTCATTGTTAGATCACTGCATTTCTATTTGATTGGTAGTTCATCAGTAGTTCATTGTCAGATATTGATAAAGCCCAAAACCAATCCATAGGTCCTCGTAAAGAATGGTACGTGGAATAACTCAGAAGTACGGAATTTATGACTAGTTATGACTCGTATCTAGTCGGATTTCACACTGATCTCATAGCCAGTACAGATGATAACGTTTTCTCATAGTATTATTACGCAACTGGCTTCCAATCTAAATTTGGGAATCTTCCCTGGAATGCCGTAGGAAATCCTTCAGATCCGATCGATGAGCGTTTTCAAACGCGTCCTCAAGTCTTTCCAAGATGACCCTCTGGCAGTACTCACACTCGAGGGTACACTTGTTCTTAGACAACCAAGAGTGCAACATATCGCTTGCCTGAACACGAAGCAAGCTGGCCTGTTCAAAGCATCCAAGTTCAGAGCTTCTGAACCCAAGATCAAATGCTACCGGCCTCCAGCTAAGACTCAACCTCGACGAAAGTTCAGGAAGAAAACTGCTTACTGGTAAAGACTTTCTATCGTCCGTAACGCCCGTCTCCATCGTTGGAAACAATTCGTCAGTCGACTGACTTGAGACGTCCTCCTTGATATCACTTTTAGACACTTGGACAGGACTCGAAATTACGCTAAGTTCTGCATCTCTCGTCTGTGCATGAGTATCTTTTGAAGTTTCTTCCACGCTAACACATACTTTTTTATCACCAGTTTCTTCCACAGAAAGTTTTGGTCCACAATATTCACAGTCGCTACACGGATGAATGTGGAGACGAGGCTGGGGTACAATTTGTTCTGTTGGCTGAATTACCTGAGATTCTTCACATGAGAACCTCTCTCCAGATCCAGCGTACGACTCCTCAGTTGCGTGGCTATGCGCAGATGTCGAGCTTGCACTCCTCCAGCCGTGTCGCAAATCGATATTCCAGTGCTGAGAGCCAACATCAGGGAAACTGCCATGGGATACATCATACGCACCTCTGGACGTAGCCCCAGTTATGTCCTCATGCGGAAGGCTATGCTCCGATGCGCCACTTTCTTTCCTGGTGCCCGTGTCAAAACTGTGCCGTGAACAGGCACACGAACACGGTCCTCTTCCATGACTTGAGCTATGCCGCGTTGCCAACAGAGGGCTTCCTTCAGAGGCACTGCTTCCTCCCATACTCCTAGAATGTTCGGACGGGCCGCTGGCTCCACGTGATCGTGAGCTGAAGGAGCAGCTGCTTTCGGAGGCGCTGCTTTCTCCTCTTGTTTTGTGCATTGTCAGATTCTGTTGAATTCTGTCGACACTTGACAACCATTTGCCAATAACTGTAGCAGCGTCGAATCGGTTGATGCGTTCCAGAGCTTCAACCAAGTCTCTCGCTCTCAGGTCACTTTCTAGAGCACACCGTGAAAGGTAGCGATCAACTTCACTTTGTGAAATAACATTAGTAAAACCTGAAATAAAGAAAGAAGGGCTCGATGTTAACGCCACACATGTGACTGACTCACAGTAGGACAGACGGATGAACAGACGGATGAACAGACGGATGGACGGACGGACAAACGGACAGACAGAAACACAAACAGACAGACTGACTGACTGATTGATGACTGAATGACTGAGTGACTGATTGGCTGACCGACTGACTGATTGACTGAGTGATGACTATGTCACTGAGTGACTGATTGTCTGACTGACTGACTGAGTGAGTGACTGAGTGACACAGACTGACTGACTGACCGACCGACCGACGGACTGGCTGACTGACTGACTGACTGACTAACTGACTGACTGACTAACTGACGGACGGACGGACTGACTGACTGACTGACTGATTGACTGGCTGGCTGAATGACTGACTGACTGATTGACTGACTGACTGACTGACAGACAGACTGACAGACCGACTGACTGATTGACTGAGTGATGACTATGTCACTGAGTGACTGATTGTCTGACCGACTGACTGAGTGAGTGACTGAGTGACACAGACTGACTGACTGACCGACCGACCGACCGACGGACTGGCTGACTGACTGACTGACTGACTAACTGACTGACTGACTGACTAACTGACGGACGGACTGACTGACTGACTGACTGACCGACTGACCGACTGACTGATTCACTGACTGACTAACTGACTGACTGACTTGTCTGCTTGTAGCAAATTACCGGGTACTTCCACGTCTTCATGTTCCACTGGTAGAGATCTGATCCCCAGCTGCTCTGACAATGACTCCAAGTTGTTTGAATCGGTACCGGTGTCAAGCAATTGGACTAACTCTTTTCTTTCTCTCAGGCTCAAGTGGCTTATGTGATCATGCGGCATTGTATATCTCCTGATTCCGCAATACCTCACAACAACCGCCATTTCGTTTATCCCACAGCTTTCAAGAACGACTCTGGCGTTTGGGCCGACTTCATGCAGCTTTTGATCAACTTCTTCCAATGGGTAACCCTCGAATTTCTTCTGGCGCAACATCTTAATGCTGACGGCTTTGTGCACAACCTCGACTCCTCCGGCAACCTCGTCGAGTAGTCCATCCCTTATGCTTTCGATGAATTTCAAGTAGTCATAGCAACGCTCTTCGCATCCTTTGGGAGCCCACACACAGCAATTCACAGCTTTAAGGCTTGAAGAAAGCGTAGCAAGGATCTCCACCGCGTCATCCGCAATCTTGATGCCACCGTGCCAAACGGGACTTTTGTGTCCAAACCGCCTTAGTAATCGAATCTGGAACTTTGGAAAGAAGCTGCATGGAAGGGTGTCTACTCTGTTTTTGCATTCCACAATACGACCAACAACGCAGAGGCTGTCACCTGAAGTACCAAACTGCGGCCAAACATCGTCCAGATTGAAGCGATTCTGCTCCAAATGGCTCGGAAAGAGGTAGTTGTCACAGATCAGGTGTTGTTCGTCCCAGGGAAGACAAACCTCAAAACGTCCAAACAGCTCAATAAGTTGCTCCAAAGGGCACTCGGGAAACGTGACCTGCAGTTCCTGTTTTTCTACCATGCCGTTTACTCTGTCGAACCGCAGAGAACGGGGGAAGTTGGCTGGCGCCAAAGCAATTCCAAAAATATGAGACGTCAGCCAATTGACGTCAAGGACGACTTTGTCACGAAGCTCTGGCGAGTTGTCATTCACAATCTGTCGGAAAACGTTCGGTATTCGGGTCAAAGGATGTATGCCGCATGTTCTGTTTAATTTCTCTGTTTTTTGATTGACAGAATTACTTTAATCGCAAACGTATGATATACTAAAGTACCTATTGAAGGACGGTCATTATTCAGGAATAAGAAGACGAGTTAAGAAGTTGAAAAGGTTACGTTACACTTTCTAAGATATGGCTATGTGCGAAGTAGTGCTACGGTATAATATTGTAGGTGATTCTGCTATTTTAAACTTCCAACTATAATGGAATGCCTTCGAGTGGTTTTTAAACATTGTTGGTGTTTGTAAGTTGAGTGTCACTACACGATTAAATAGAAAGTCGAAAAGGTTTCAAAAGGACAACCAACATCATAGAAAACGAAAAAATATACACTATGCAAAGGAGAATCAGAATATCTATGTTGATATCCGCTACATTAGCCAAAAGATCACCCCTTTGTCTTAGAATTGATTTTGAGCTTTACTTTGCTGAACACTAGTGAACTCATTTACCTTCAAAACAGTCTTATTAATTTAACAACTCTAGTGAATAAATAAATTAATTAATTAATTGATCAAATAATTTTCTATTATGATGCTCTTATCTATCATTACGTGTATAGCAAACCCTCTTTAAACCAAGGTACTGCAAGTACAATGCTGTTTGTAGTCGTTTGTGAAGTTATCTTTTCTCTTACCTCTGCACTCTCATTAAGGTAGAAAGCAACGTTTCTGGCACCCTCCTCATCAGCCGTTTTGTTGATTTCTTTTACTTTCTTGACAAAATCCTGCCAAGATATTACGGGGAACGAGGCCCTCTCCTTTGCCCACGCACGAATATGAGGCAACAGCTGGGCACACAAACGAGGTACGCGTTCAGAGGTCTGGAGAGAGATCAAAAGAACCACAATATGAAAAGATATCAATCACATTTGGGTGTAAAGGTGGCGAATTCAATAATTTCGATAAGTTGTCAGACCGCGAGATTTATGTCTTTTCTTCAAGACCGAGCCTCTTTTACCCTTGTATAAGACATCGACACTTTGAGAAGATGTCAAGAAGGCGTGATCCCTGAAATTTGAAATAAATACGTAATATTGATACGAAATATAAAATTTGACCAATGTTTTCATGTAGGGATCCGATGGACAGATTGGCAGGGAAGCACGTGATAACGAAAACGTTGAACCCTATCACATCGGTGTAAGAAAAATGTAATGCCAGCGTTCAGTACAAAATGAAAATTCGAAAAATTAGCCGCCGTCGTTCGCGCTCTCAAAATGACGCAGAAGTTAGTCATTTCACGTTGTTATGTTATAGAGAACGGCTAAGAAATGTACAAAGACTTATAACGCACGTGCACAGCCATTGATCTGCTCAGTTAACCTTTTGTTTGGTGGCGTTCTCGTTGCCGTTGCCCTCGTGGTTTGGTTAAAAGCCCTAGCTAATGAATCAAGAGAGAAACATCACCTTGATTATTTTCGCACGGAGTTCTCCGAGGCAGTCACGCAGCGCACTGAATTCATGGCCACCCGGGTTGGTGCAATCCAGCACCATAACTTTGGGATAAAAATTCAGGTACGCCTGGAAGCCATCCATTGCCATTCTGAAATAAGCTTTGGCTCGAAGCTGAGGATCACCGTCCACCTTGTCAGCGTGTGACGCGATCAGGACGACCTCCGGTCGATAACGAAGAACTCCGCATTTTGTCTCCCTTGCCTTCAAGGATCCTAGATGATGAAACAAATCATCCTCGACTTCACTGTCCTTTTTACTCAAGTCGAATAAGACCAGAGAAATTGACGTTTTCTTTCCAATGAAGTATTCGTTACTTGTGAAGGCCCATGTATGTCCCGCCATGTCCATTTTACGGAACTTGCCAGCCCCTGGTACGTTGATGATGCCAACTTCTATCCCTGCAGTTCTTGATGCCATATCTTGGCTTGTGTCCGGTTGTTCGTGCCTGAATCGGAGCTGAATGGATCTCATTTGCAGTTTTTCCACGAGGGTCGTCTTTCCCGCGTTGACGGCGCCGCAGACGTTCAGAGTGACGTAGGAAGGCGGGTCTGATCCGTCCTTGAGAAGGGAGCAACGGACCTTGTAACTCTTTACGGTAAAAAAAAAATGGAAAAGCACAGTTATCTAGTGAACACAGGTATTGAAGAGAAACGCCAGTTTAAAAAAAACATAGAATAACAAAAAGCAACACTGTCAGCAAAAACTCCCAAAATTACGTCCATTAACTACTGTCTTGGATAGCTTTTAGGTACAATAGCAAAAAAAAAAACGCGCACGGAAATTAAGTTCACGTGGTCCCTCGTCTCCCGTATCTGTCACATGAGGCCTCATGGCTAGTCAAATGAGGCATCGTGACCTTTGCGTCACATGAACATCAAAAACGACGACGCAAGAGTGCAAAATTACAGTTCATTGCTTAAAAAAAGCCAAATGCTGCGAACGGCCCGTTTGGGGATGAAGGTAGACTGTACCCCGCCTGGCAGACGTTTCCTTTCCATTTTCCAAGCGGGAAAAACGAGACGACGAGCGAGCAAATGAGCGCGCCGAACGTGAACAAAAAAAAAGGGGGGGGGGTTAGAAATGGGGAGTGAGTTAGCAAAAAAAGAAGGAGGAGAAGGGTTAGGGGGTGCATTTCCAGCTCATTATTTTATCTCACTCGCTCACAGTTTCTTTTCTTTTGCGCGCTTTTGGAAATGTACGCCTTCTACGCAGGCTACCCGGGGAAGGAAACGTTAGCTTCACTTTGAAACAAGATCTCAAAAAAGGTATATATATCAGCGTTGCTACCCAGCCCATTCCCCCTAGTGATTTCGACTCTTGTTACGTGTGTCTGTTCGTTTAATGTTTGTTTGTTTGTTTGTTTGTTTGTTTGTTTGTTTGTTAATGTGATGATTTTAATTCTTAATTATTTATGCATACATGTATACATGAATGTGAGTAATTCTTGTTCATTACAATTCAAAGAACAAACAAAAAAATAACCTGTCGAGCCTGAACAACTGACGTCAAGGATTGTTTGGGAATCATACCTGTATTAGCTTTACAATGTCCCGGTGCTTGTTGGCTTTTGCCCAGTCCTCTGCATCCCACACCTGTCAGTCAAATACACCATTTTAAGCCATAGATATGATCAACTTCTAAATCCCCATTACTTTCCATAACAATATCAGAATACATTTTGCTCTCAGGAGCATTTTTCCGTGTTCATGTTCTATAAGCAAATCATCATTCTATTACATTTGTGGTATCCTAAATATAAAATGCAGGGTGGTCTGGGTTGAGTGGGGGACGGAGGGGGGGGGGGGGGAAGGGTAATCCAATATACAAACTATATGGGCATGTGCTCCTGTGAAGGGGTTTTCAGGCAGTTTAGTCTAGGATAGGGTATAGAAATCAGACAGTTTTGGTCTCGAATAGGGTATAATGTACCAATAAAGTGGCCAGTACATAAACAATTCTAGAACAGGGTTCTTTACCCAGGGCTCTATTCTGAAATTGAAACTCAGAAGTCAAGTGACAAGTAAGATACTAGTTTGGTTAGCTTATGTTGGACTTCTATTAACAGTGAAAAAGTTTCTTTATGGAAAATAGGGGGAAGGGATAATGGGCAGATTGGGTGATTACATTAGGCGTTTTTAACACCAAGTCTAGAACGGGGTTGCGAAATCAAGTTTATTGTGATCTTAAGTACACTGCCTGGTAAGGGCTTTAGTATCCCAAAGTGGCCACTAACTCAGGTTTCATATCAAAAGTACTGTTAGTAATACCATGTTCCCAAGCTTGGATACAGCATTCACATCTACTCCAAAGTCCAAAAGAACAATGCAAGTGTCCATATGACCATCTCTAGCAGCATGAATCAGTGCTGTGAAGCCATACTACAGTTTGAAAATGATCAAAATTCTGCATGAGACATTAATTGGGATGTAAGATGGGGTTACCGTTGGGAATCAAATATTCACAACAACAAAAAACATCATCCACTAGCAGCTGCAACACTGGTCAACATAGCTTTAAATTTTATTTATTACAATAATAATAACCTGGCCAGGACTGATGGCCCAAATTTCCATGCAATCACCAAACTGATATTAACTACGTGATTTTCTAGACTTTTTTTTAACAAAGCACTTAACACTGCAGAAAATAACTCAAGTACAACACTAATTCCAGTATGAACTAACACCAACAAAACAATTATAGAAAGCTTACACTTCTTGATTGTTAACAGTTAATCATAAATCAAAGAATAGAAATGGCTGTAATATTTCACTCAATTCAGGTAAATGAATGCAAGCTCCTGTATCTATAGAATGCCTGTCAGTGTATTGATCAAGGATAATTTTATAGCAAGTAATATTTTAAAGAGAATAATGTCACTCATTAAAATTGACTAATCATATATTGGCCTTAATTTACTTCCATTCCCAGAGAATTATAATTTAAATCACTTGTAGGGGTTGGATACACAGATGAGGGGATGCATGGCTGGTGTTGATGCCATGTACTCACAACATCCTGGAGGTCAATTTTGGCTCCAGACTCCAAGAGCAACTTGCAGGTGTTACAGTGACCATTATGGGCTGCCCACATCAACGCAGTCTCACCTTCCTGTGACAAAACAAATTTCTAAAGTGACAATTAATTCTTCACACTGTATTGTTTTGGACTGAATCATCCATACTCCACCACAAACAAAAGGATCTTGGTTTAAAATCCCCTTGCTCTTGCCCTTCCCCACCCCACTGAAAATTCTTGATAACATCCCAAAGAAGATCCACAAGGATTCTTGGAAGGTTTTCTCCTGAACAAAAAAGTTACCACCAGCAAGGAAAAAAATCATACTAGTTACTAAGTAAACATTGACAAGAAAAAAAAAACTGAAAAAAAACTTATTGCTAACAACAAGAATACAGAATCTTTAAGTTACTTACAACATTTCATTAGAACAAAAAATGTTAGTCTAGCCATTTACTTACCTTTGTTTGACTATTGACATTAGCCCCTTTGGATAACAGCAGTTGACATACTTCAGTCTTGCCATATCGTGCTCCTAATATTAATGCTGTGTACTTACTCTGAAAATGAAAGATAATTAATTATCATTACACAGCAAGCATAGAAAAATCTATTAATGAACACCTTGTAATAATTAACTATTCAATTATTTAGCATCCGTGTTCTTGGGGACCAGTCAAAAAGTACTGGAGGGGTGGGTCGGAGCAGTAAGAGGGTGGGTCATCAGTTTTTGAGCCCCTGGTATTAGGTGGGTTATTCCATTTTTAGCTACCCACGAAGGGTGGGTCAATCTATTTTATAACTGCTTACAGGAATTGCCACACATTTAAAAAATAATTGTTTGTACCGGTAATCATATGGTTTCGAGTTGAATTTGGAATTAATTTGCATGAGCGAGTTTTTCAAGAAACTGAAATTGCATGAGCCACTTTGGCAAGTGCAGTTTCAGCTTTTTGAAAAACTCACAAGTGCTAATTTAAATTCCAAATTGAACAAGAAAACCGTATGATTACTTATTAATAATATAAACATGAAAAACTTTGCGTGGAGGAAGTGCCGGAAGACCTTTCTTGAAGCCATTTTTTCTCATTCTCATTCACTTTTTTCAAAGTTTCTACACAAAATTTTCCTTTGATTGTCTTTAATTCTAGACGGATCATTGTGCCACACAAAGTGAAGCCGGAGGCTGAGTGTGCAAGGTTTTTACGGTCAAGTGTTTTGTAGAGTTTACGGACTTGACTTGAAAGTTATAAGTTAAAGGAAAACAATAACATTTTTTACATGCTTTTAAACTATTGTTATTAAGGAATGTATATCTAAAACATATTAAATAATTACACCACAAGTTCATTCTGCTCTGTTTACTTATCTGCCAAGTGCTCACTTATGAGAGGTTAAAAACAAACAATTTCAAACTTTTAGCTCTAAAAGTGGTTGCAGTTGCTTACGAGAAATTGTCGCTTACAAGAGGTTTCATTAATATTAACATAATTTGACTTGAAAACTTTCGGTATTCAGGAAAACTGGTTGCTGAGGAGAGGTAGTCACTTATGAGAAGTGGTCAGAACCAGAGGTTTGACTGCAATCTGTTAGAATAAACTTCCAGGATCAATTACCATTTGATCATTGTATCGATCATGACCAATTTGCTCAAGACTCTGTCTTCTTCCTCCTACTATCCCCACCCCCTCCTGCATGGCTGCCCAGCCCCCCACCCCCAAAAAACAACAACCACCTACCACTGTGCAGACATCAACGTCAGCACCATGTTCTATATACAGCTTGCATACATCAGTCATTCCACTTTTTGCTGCTTGCATCAGTGGAGTCCTGAACCACTAAAAATAAAAAAGAATGCAAAGTTGGATTAAGTCTTGTCTACCAGTGACATTGTATACATCATGAAGCACTCAAAAGACTTTTTCTCTCCCCCCCCCCCTCCCCCCGCTCCTCCCTGCCCCTCTACTGAGAACACTTTTTAGCATTATCACAAGTCATATTAATTTATTTCGTGGGTCTACAACAACAGCAAAAAAATTACATCTTGTTTCCATAGTCAAGAGGATATTACACGGTGGCAAGAAGATATGAATTTTATGTTCGAGTGGCAAGAACATGTACAATATCTCATAAGTGAGTGCAGTGAACAAGTGAGATATTGTTCTTGCCACAGGAACATAAAGTTCATATCTTCGAGCTAACATGTAACGTTCTTTCTATTATTCCAAAGATTAATGAAGATTTCCGAAGATTGCCGAAGACTGCCAAAGATTGCCAAAGACTTTCACGGAAGACCCGAAGATTTTTTGATCATACACCAAATTAAGTACATCATTTAAGAGACAAACTTGATATCAGTGAAATCATCGACATCTTCACTAGTGAGGATATGGAAAACACGCCACTTGAGTCCCAGATGTGGTTTTGTATGAATTTTACAAGTGGTGTATTTTCTATATACATAATAAGATAGAGTCATGGAGGATATCTTAGGGAGGTGTGAGGATATGAATTTTATTTTACAAAAAGGCACAGCGAGTGAGTAAAACATTGTTTAAATATGAGAAAATAAAATTCATATCTTCAGCCACCACATAATTTTCTTTTTATTACACAGACAATTACTGTCTTTTAGCACAAACAACTGAGTGTGAAAAAGCGGGAAATGATGTCATCAATGTCCCTACTAGTAAGGATATGGAAATACACCATTCAGGTTCCGGATGTAGTTTTGTATGAATTTTTGTGAGTAGAAAGTATATTTTCCAATAAAATACTTGTCTCCATATCATAAAAAGTGATAATTAATGATTCTAAAGTCAGACAGAGATAATTAAAAATTTAAATATATCAGCTTACTAAATCACTGCCTGCTCTCCAGTTGACATCTGCCCCATTTCTTATTAATTCCCAACATCTGTTCACATCTCCTTTCTCTCCAGAATAAAACAGCTTCTCACTCAATAACTGACCCTGTTGAGAACAGAATTATATTACGACTATATTCTCGAGAACAATCAATATATTAATTACCAGTAGGGGTGTTCATCTTCAATTTGAATAGGGTTTCCATTATGGCCTTTTGAATACAAATATTTCAATTTGATTATGCAAATTACTTTCTTTACTCAGAAATCTCTGGGCATCTTCAGTTATGATCTGCTGTCTTCTTCACAAATCAAAACCCTCCCTCATGATACAAATCCCAAGCCAGTGATTCAGGAAAAAAATAGCAAGAACAATACTGGGGGGGGGGGGGAGTACTCCCTTATATATCGATCTCGCTATATAGGTATGTGCGGCCCCAAAGGGTATGGTTTTTTAGTTGTTTTGGTCATAAATAGGGCATCAATTTTGGCCATTTTGGTCATAAGGGATGGTTTTTGCACTCTAGTCTTGAAATGCTGGTATGTTTTCTTATAAGAAGCTTCTTTTTCACCATCATCGATAAGACCATGAACAAAAGCCCTTCACAATGGGTGATTCCAGAAAATATCCGTACCATATACCACAGGTGGCATCTTAGAATTCCAAGAGAGAGGGGGGTTTCTTGGACTGAAATTCTGAAGGCATGGAGGGCACTCACAGTTTGGAATTCCAAACTCATTGGGGGGGGGGGGGGGGGGCGTTCAACCCTGAATTTCCAGAGGGGGAAGACGGTGAAAGCTTCGCCTGAAATCGTTGATCTGATAACTGTTCCAGTTTATAAATCATCAAGCACGAACCGACCATGGAAGGAGGATAAAGATCGATCAGGATGGTGTCAGGGATCATGCAGAAAAGTGAGCAGATGGGTGGTACAGGAAGCTCCACATCGAAGAGGCCTTACAGTTGATAGATTAGTAAAACATAACACAAGTCTGTGTTTCTTTCCAATCTAAAATTGTCGATCAACAATCTTGTTCCGAGAGAAAAACTCGCGCTAGTCTCTTGTTTCCAAATAGAACATCTGACAGATTTGTATGCTGCATTTACTAGCAGTCAGCAATTACTCAATGAACGCAATTTTCAAGATGGCGGGTGACAGCACATAGTGAACTTTACTTTTGTCTTCCAATGGTATCAATATGATCTACTCTCCTGAAAATATGAAGCTTAAAAGAGCTGTAAAATTTTATTTGGTGGTAACCAACTTATAGATAACACTTAGAAGGGAAAGCTACAGTGTACTTTATTTAACGTTAACAAACTTGAGTTGCTTGTTTGCTTGACCGAAAATTGTGAGCAGAATTGTCTTGGAGAGAGAAAAAAGTTTCCCATTTGCTGGAAGTTCTAGGCAGTCAAACAGGAATTCCAAAGGGTATGAAAAAAAAATTGGAAATTTGAAAGGGGAGGAGGAGATTTTGGAATTCAGAGGGCATGGGAGGGTAGAGCATTTTGGAATTTCCTAAGGCAAGGGAGGTCAAAATGTTCATGCCACCCATTGTAAGGTATGGATATTTTCTGGAATCACCCAGTGCCTGCCAGGTCATAAATAGGGTAGAGAAAATCGCAGATTTTGTCATAAATACCCCATTTTTCTGGCAGTACCCCCGTCCCCCCCCCCCTTCCCCCGGGAGGGGGGATATAGTATCGGTCACACAGCAGGTGAAACCTGTAGGAACAGGCTCCCGGCGAGGATGAAAAAAAATTTGGCGAGTGCAAAACAGAAGAATTCGGAGAGCGAAGCAATCGGAATGGGGCAGGGGATCCACAGGGGATGCGAACACTATTATCAGCTTTAAGAATAAATGTGCTGTTATTTACCTGTGTTCCTGTGTCTTTTTGAGTCGTTTAGAAGGAATTTGAATGAAGCGACAGCAGTTTATATTTCCGAATATTATCTCGTCTGCCACTTTGTAATCATGACGCTCCGATTAAGTCGCAAGTTTTTAGCGAGGGGAGAGATTCACAGGTTTCATAACGGTCGCGCGTTAATAGTTAACGGCGTTGATCGAGACTTGAGGCGTAATCGGAGCGTCTTAATTACAAAGCGGCAGGCGAGATAATATTCGGAAATGTAAACCGCCTTCGCTTCATTCAAATCCCTTCTAAACGACTCAAAACGACACAGGAACACAGGTAAATAACAGCACATTTATTTCTACTGCTGATACAGTGTTTGCGTTACCCCCTGTGCGGGCTCTCTCGCTTTATTGTGGCTCACCGGGAGCCTGTTCGCAGGCTATAGCTCGATCAACGGGAGATGCGTACATGTCAGGTTCTAGCTATCGAGACATCCACGCGAAAAGCATTTCGATTCAACATGCGTATTGTACTACTCTCAAATATTCAAACATTACAAATTTGTAAAACAATTAAAGTATTTCACAGCTAAATTCCAGCCCAATATTTCCAAAGAGGAACATGTTACGAGGAGAAAACAACTGCATCATAACATCCTAAGCCAGAAGCTCACTTTTGAAGAAGCTTTAAAATAATTATGTCAGCTTTGCCATTATAAGCTACTTACCTTTCTCTCTGAATCTGGGCACTCGTGCGACCCTTGACGGTTGAACTGCATCGCTGATTCGCACTATTCAGACTATTTCACTTTCCCGCATTCAGACAGCCAGCAGCTTTTCAAAATTCCATAAACAATCACAGTTATTTCTGAAGATCATCAACAGTTAGCAAGAAGAAATCGCAAAATTCAACGCTGCTTCGCCTTCCACCGTCCCTTAATTTGCATTGTTATTGCTTTTGTACAGCACGAATGGGAAACTGGGACACCCCAATAGTACTGTACGTAACGTCTATTTTTAGAAATTGACAGCACATATGTGCTGAGGAGTAAAATAAATACGCGGAAAGAAAATGCCTTTAAAATCTATCTTGAGCCGTCGGGGTAGTGAAAGAATAAATAGAACCATTACACGAATATTGTCGGTAAAATCCAGCTACCTTATTACATGAAATTTTCGCGAGTGAGACACACTTTATTTCTTTTTCAATGTTATTTAACATGTCCCTGAATTTGATCAAACAACTTAATGTCCAAATAAACAGAAACGCAACTGATTATGTAAACAATAACAAGAAAGATGTTTTCACAGTGTCTACAAGGCACGGTTTGTAGTTCATGCTTGAATTCAAGTCACGTTTTTAGTGGTCAACGTTTGTAGTTCATGCTTGACATTTAGTGGTCAACTGACCTCATTATCCATGTACATTAAATATTCCTTTCTGCAGACTCCAAAGAGAAAATGTTGCCTTTTAGTTTCCTGACTGATGCTGTTTAATTGTTTACGTAAATGTCTTGATACGGATCAACAGCCGGTAGCACTTCTTTTCCAGAGGCGACAGTAAGAATGGAGGCATCTACCAAGAACGTTGAAGCAATTGAAATTTAAGCAACTGGTGGAACAGCACCACAAGGAGCCAGTAAATGGACAGTTTGAGGATTGTACAAAAGAAGTGCTACCTGGAGTGGAGACGCAAAGCAGTAGTGATGAAGAGGACCAGAACATTACCACAGAATAGTTGAAAATGATTGTTATAAACGTGTGTAATGGTGATAAAGTCGCTCTTTTCATTATTGACATAATGTGAGTCACTTAATTTTCGCGCCCTGTTAATTTCGCGACATTTAATTTTCGCGTCACTTAAATTTCGCGATTTTTTTTAAATCACGAAATTCGCGAAATTAACGTGTCGCGAAAATTTCATGTAATAAGGTCAGTCGTGGGGATGCCAAAGAGCGAGTCGGAAATATACCGGAAGTGTAAAAAGCCGCCGCCTAGCTTCTCGGAAGAACGGGAAGTAATTTACATACAAAATTGTTCAAGTACAAAGTACAAGTGGTTATGATGACAGCAGCCATTTTCGTTTCAGTTGAAAACTACTCCTTCAAATATATCCTTTTAGGAATATTTCTTTCTTTTTTTTTTTCCAGACCGGAAAAAACAAACAGCGCAACGAGTCGCCCGCCGACTCTTGAACTTTGCAACTTGCTAATTTCGGATCTGTCATGACTCATCAGCGCATTAATCTGATTAATTCAACAAGAATCATCAGCAATGTAAATAGCTATCTGCTTTTGGCTGGGAA
Source organism: Orbicella faveolata (assembly GCF_042242905.1). NCBI lineage: Eukaryota > Metazoa > Cnidaria > Anthozoa > Scleractinia > Merulinidae > Orbicella > Orbicella faveolata. Next base: position 27,262,263 of record NW_028301553.1, read on the forward strand.
ATTGTATTAATCTCTTGACTTATTTAAGCTCCGTAAGCAAAATGTTTATCCAAATTTCAGTTTCTCGAGGGCAAAAGTACGTACTGTGACCACAGCTTGTCAATCAATATGAAAACTTGCTCATACATGGAATAAAATGTTTCAAGGGTACATGTAGGTCATCTAATTAAACTTAAGTAGAAATTTTAGATGCTCAGAAGACGTACAAAGTCATGTACATTTCTAAACGCATCAGGCCTAAAAATTGTTTCTACTTATATATCCAGCCTCATGTAGATCCGATCTTGAGCTAAGCGGGGGGTGGGAAGAGGGGGGGGGAAGGCGAATGAGGGCGGTTTGTTTTGTTTGCCCTGCCGGTTTTTCTTCCTTCTGTGATTTCTTCTTTTTTTACCCAAAATAGGGGGGGCGGACCCCCGGGCCCCTACCCTAGATCCGCCACTGCGCTAACCCGTCAAAATAATTACGGAGGCAGTTCAGGTGGTGTTAAAAATATGTTTCGTTGTTTACACTGTGAAATTATTCCGATTTGTTTTTCATTGTTTGACCTCACATACAAAAAAAAAATTGGAGGAATTTGGAGACGCAATGATACGTTTTGCCAAGAAAACGCCTACTTTTTGATGCGTTTTCGCCTATCGTCCACATTAAAACGGCCGAAAACGCTGATGAAAACGGAGACTTTAGAAAATGATTTTAAAAGTGGAGTCTTTTGAAAACGTATCGTTTTGGAAACGCTCCGTTTCCAGTGTTGAAGGCATTTAAAAAAGGTGACGAAAAAAGATCGTCACGTGCTGTCGTTCCCATCAGTCGTTGTGGACGATAGTCGAAAACGCATCAAAAAGTATGCGTTTCCATACGAAAATGGATTAGTGTACTGGCAGGCGAAAACAAAACGAAAACGCTAGTGTTGTCCAAAATATTTTGTGACGGAAACGGGTACTTTTTTTAGAGCCTTTTCCACCATTCTGGCTGTGCGCAAATTGGAGCGAAAGCGAAAAAAAATCGACGAAACAAGGCCGGAGTATCCACCACTCCCTGCTTTACCGATATCTTTGCTCCCTTTCCAATTTGCCAGAATGCGCAAAGGGCTCTAAGTACGGGATCGCTAGCATGCTACGAAGGCTAGTTTTCATTCCACAGTGTAATATGTGAAACATACAGGCTGGCAAAGGGCGACACATCTTAAGCATCACAGCTTCCTAAATCTTTCACCACCTTGCATCCGTGTCGTATCACTGTAGTCGGGTCAGGAATAGAGGAAATCCACTTTGCCCATATTGGCCATGATTTTTTGCCGAGAAACTAGTAGTTTCTCGGCATACAGGAGTGAGAAAACCTTCTGCGCGTCTACACTAATGCGTTCCCGTTTAAAAACGCATACTTCTAAATGCGTTTTCGCCTTTCGTAAAGCGCCGGGAAACGCTGATGAAACCGGAGACTTTCGAAAACGGTTTCAAAAGTGGAGTCTTTCGAAAACGCATCATTTTGAAAACGCTCCGTTTCTGTTGTAGATAGATGAAAACGAAGGCTTTAGAAAATGGTGAGGAAAAAATCGTCCGATACGGTCGCTTCCATCAGCGTTTTCGGCCGTTTTATTGCGGACGATAAGCAAAGCATGCGTTTTTGAATGAAAACACATTAGTGTGGAGAGGTGAAAACGATACGAAAACACTGGTATGGGCAAAAATATATATTTTGCGAAAACAAAAACGAATACTTTTAGACCTCGACCACACGAATGCGTTTTTAATGTTGTTTCTTTTTTTTTTTTCTTTTTTTCTTTTTTTTTTTTTTTTTCTTGTTTCCAATACCTAAGGGAATACATCAGCGTGCTGATTTCCCAAGTGCTATGGTCGATGAGAGTATAGACCAAGAAAATGACCTCAGATAACCTCTAACACGACGAACAGAAAGTTTCGGAAAACTTAACGAATTGTCCCGACTTTTCTAAGAAACCGAAACCGGCAAGAAGTAATTTTTTTCGAAGAACATATGGTCTTCAATAACGGAAACGTCATCTCACACGCGCGCTTTCGCGCTGATTTTCCTTCTACGACGTTGATGAATTTTCGATACCATTGGGAAACGAACTGACAAGTCGAGCAGATTCAGTCAGTTCCCTGAAACAAGGACAGCTCATTGTTTCATATTAGAGTTTTGAACTAACCAAAATAGAAAGCGAAACAACTAACAATCTTAAACTAAGTTCAAATTACTTTGATTCCCGGACGGAATCGATCCATTTATTACTACGTTCCAAAACTGGCTTGTTTCATCGTGTGAATCTGAAAGGCAGCACGTGAGTCACAAAATCTACCTAAAAAGAGGGTCCCCAATAGGTGTGGCGGGATGCGGGATTTGGCTTCTTTTCGCCGTGATATTTGGGATTTGAGCAGAAAATGGGGGCGGGAAGCGGGAATTACAAATACAAGCGGGAGAGGGATTTCGTGTTGTTATGGGGTTGGGATGTGAGATTCGCAAGGGGAACGGAGGGGGATACGGGATTTCAATTCTTTCGTGACCTGATAAATTAAGCAGCGCAGAAACCGCAAGCTGGCAGAAACCCGGACAGAAAGGAATCTTTGTGCGTATAGCTGTGTCAGGTTTCAAGTAATGAATAGCAACGGCCCTGTACCCTGTCAGGTCAGGTTCTGTCAAACGTATCCATTATCGCTTGACTATGTTAGCATCGTAAAACTGTAGCGACATTTTCGACGCTTGCGTCTGTAATCCTGAGGCCCCGATCCTTTCTAGTTTTTTAGCCAGTTTCGACCTTTCCCAGAGCGCTTGGCTTGTTTTGGCCAGGATGGCCACACCGGATGGCGGTGGCAGTGATTTACCAAAGCATAGAACATAGAAATATAACTGTAGCAAATTTTGATGTTGGTTCGAATTTCATCCGTTTCGAAGAAAACGTAGTGAAAACTTTTCACGGTGGTCTTCCCGATTTGAAATACTAGCCACGTGCAGTAAAGCACGTTTGTCATCCTTTAAACGGGAAACACGAATGTTGTCTTGTTGAAATATATCATATGTATCTCGGTTTAATGCAAGCTTTCTCGAATGAAGTAACCTTAACAGCGTTTTACTTTAAGCCAAATTCTAAGCGTTTTGCTTTTGACAAACAACCTGTGGGAATTAACACGCTCAATAACATACTACCCTCGCTGTGCAAAGAAGCAGGCTTTAAGCGCAAGACTAGCCACTGTCTTAGAGTAACTTGTGCATCTAGCTTATTTAACGCAGGTGTAGAAGAGAAGCTACTTAGGGACCGGACTAGTCATCGGTCAAACGGCTTTATTTAAGTATGAAAAGATGATTGAAGTTAAGTCTGCTGAGGTTTCGGAGGTGTTGGCGCCTAAGAGCAGTCAGTACTGGCAATGAAGAAATGACTAAAGACACAGACTGTACTGTTGAAATTCGTAATACGAAGAGTTCTTGTGATCAGTTCATGGCCTCTGCCTACTTTAAGAACTGTAAAATAAATATTAACGTAAACAAGTGAACGAACGTGATCATGTTTTCTTTAGAAAATGACCTGTTACTTCTGTGTGACTCATTTTTATAATTGTGAACCTATTTCCAAGTGTGTCCCTTTTTTACAAGTTTGACACTTATTTCCAAGTGTGTCCCCTTTTTCCCATACGGATGGGCACCAGCATGGCGTCTCCATACAAATCTCTATAAATTTGGGTACAAAAATTTCTGCGCATATCTCGCATAAGAAAAATTGCTGTGACCAGAATTTTGGCGAGAGTCTTTGCATATTTACCTTCTTTCATTTCCCAGATTCTGAACTTTATCTATTGACCGGTTTTGATTTTGATTTTGATCTATTTTGAATTGCGTGACACTGAAAACCAGCAATTGCGCTGCATTATTCCAAATACCCCGCATTTTTCCAAGTGTGCCGCATTTTTCCAAGTCAGCCGCATTTTATATAGTGCGCCACATTTTTCCAAGTGCGCCGCATTATTCCAAGTGCGCCGCACTTTTCCAAATGTGCCGCATTTTTCCAAGTGAGTCGCATTTTTCTATAGTGCGCCGCATTTTTCCAAGTGTGCCCCATTTTTCCAAGTGTTCTGCATTTTTCCAAGTGCGCCGCATTTTTCCAACTGCGCCGTATTTTTCCAACTGCGCCGCATTTTTCCAACTGCGCCGCATTTTTCTAAGTGCGCCGCATTTTTCCAAGTGTGCCCTTATTTTTTCAAGGGTTCTGCATTTTTCCAAGTGTGCCGCACTTTTTTAAGTGTGCCACATTTTTCTAAGTGTGCCGCATTTTTCTAAGTGTGCCACATTTTTTTAAGTGCGCCCCATTTTTCCAACTCCTCCGCACTTTTCCAACTGCACCGCATTTTTCCAAGTCTGCCGCATTTTTACAAGTACGCCGCATTTTTACAAGTGTGCCGCATTTTTCCAAGTGCGCCGCACTTTTCCAACTGCGCCGCATTTTTCCAAGTGCGCCGCATTTTTCCAACTCCGCCGCACTTTTCCAACTGCGCCGCATTTTTCCAAGTGTGCCGCATTTTTCCAAGTGCGCCGTATTTTTCCAACTGCGTCGCATTTTTCCAAGTGCGCCGTATTTTCCAAGTGCGCCGTATTTTTCCAACTGCGCCGCATTTTTCCAAGTGTCCCGCATTTTTCCAAGTGCGCCGTATTTTTGCAACTGCGCCGCATTTTTCCAAGTGTGCCGCGTTTTTCCAAGTGCGCCCCATTTTTCCAACTCCGCCGCACTTTTCCAACTGCGCCGCATTTTTCCAAGTGTGCCGCATTTTTCCAACTGCGCCGCATTTTTCCAAGTGTGCCGCATTTTTCCAAGTGCGCCTTATTTTTTCAACTGCGCCGCATTTTTGCAACTGCGCCGCATTTTTCCAAGTACGCCCCATTTTTCCAACTCCGCCGCACTTTTCCAACTGCGCCGCATTTTTCCAAGTTTGCCGCATTTTTACAAGCGTTCCGCATTTTTCCAAGTGTGCCGCATTTTTCCAAGTACGCCGTATTTTTCCAACTGCGCCGCATTTTTCCAAGTCTGCCGCATTTTTCCAAGTGCGCCGTATTTTTGCAACTGCGCCGCATTTTTCCAAGTGTGCCGCGTTTTTCCAAGTGCGCCCCATTTTTCCAACTCCGCCGCACTTTTCCAACTGCGCCGCATTTTTCCAAGTGTGCCGCATTTTTCCAAGTGCGCCGTATTTTTCCAACTGCGTCGCATTTTTCCAACTGCGCCGCTTTTTTTAAAGTGTGCCGCATTTTTCCAAGTGTGCCCTTATTTTTTCTAGCGTGCCGCATTTTTCCAAGTGTGCCGCATTTCTCCAAGTGTGGCCCATTTTTCCAAGTGCGCCCCTTTTTCCAACTCCTCCGCACTTTTCCAACTGCCCCGCATTTTTCCAAATGTGCCTCATTCTTCCAAGTGTGCCGCATTTTTCCAAGGGCGCCGCATTTTTCCAAGTGCGCCGCATTTCTCGAAATGGACCGAATTTTTCCAAGTGCGCCCCATTTTTCCAAATACAGAAGGTTGGCTCTCCAACAAAGAAAAAAGACTCAAACGAACGTTTTGCCATTTGTCACGACATATCATCCAGCAGTGCGTGGCCTAAAAGAAATTTTAAGAAATAACTGAGTTGTAATACAAAACCAGCCGTTGCTGACAGGGCAATTACTACTATAAAGCATCAAGAGTATATGAAAGAATCAAATGTAAACCAAACAAAAATGTAATTTAATGAATTTTCACACATGATTCTTATCAAAACAAAACGCAACAAGAAAAGAGAAGTAATGTACTCCATTTACGAACGAATACAATTTAAATCCTTGAAAAGATCTCGTTACCAACACAAGGAAATTATGATTACTTTCAACAAAACTACTGCGCTTAGCAAAAATTAAATCCGTTGCCGGGATGCAAAAACTTTTGCCCTGCAAGCGCTTACAAGTTACAACTTGTTATAATTCATGCATCAATCAGTTTTACTCTGTAATTGTCGAACTCCTTTCGACTGAGATCCGCGAGTCAATCCGTCTTGATTCTCTAACTTGTCATGCGGTAAATAATGCTGTCCCGGCCTGGGTCCATGTACCACATGATCACGCACACCGCATATATAGAAAGGACTAAGACGATGACCAACCACAGCCAGAAGTTGAATATTATGGGATAGTCCTCGGAGTATTCTGGTGCCAGGTTCGCCTTGTTTAAGTCGACGTTTGGATCAGCCTGGTAAAAAAAAAAAACGCAAACAGGAATTAACAAAACTTTTTTAGTAAACCTCCATGTCAATTAGCGTGGTTTTAACTTTTCAGTCTGTGGATGAAACCCTAAGCTACTAGTTTCACGTGGTATTATTATTGCTGCACAAGGTAATTCTAGCTTTGATGTCCTTGGATGAAACCCTAGTGTGTGACCATTCAAATAAAAGTTGTTGAGCAGTACTTTCATGTGGTATTGTTTATTATGCTGTACAAGGTGGTTCGAACTTATAAGTCTGTGGATGAAACCCTAGTGTGTGACCATTCAAATGAAAGCTATTGAGCAGTACTTTCATGTGGTAATGTTCATTATGCTGTACACGGTGTTGTCAACTTTTAAGTCTGTGGATGAAAACCTAGTGTGTGACCATTCAAATGAAAGCTATAGTAATTTCATTTGGTACTGTTTATCGTGATGTGCAAGGTTGTTCACAGTTTATGGATAACATCCCACTGCTCCCATACTTCTGAACTTTATTGAGGGATCATAGCATATTTTAAAATTCTCCTAACTACGTTCTGTCACGTTCACAATTTGTTGAACTATTACGTTCGTACCTTGACTTGGGCCTGTTTGCCTGCTTCACGCCCTTCTCTGTGCTTTCCAATACAGGACACCTACGCAAAAAATAATGATAAGCAAAGAATGAGCACAGACCAACTCATCGTCTCCTGTACCCAGAAATTTCTTGAAGTAGGAAATATCATTTTTCTTTCGACGCTGACGTAATTACGTGACATGTAAATGGCCGTCAAACGGATACAAATAGATAAAGAGTTGACAAACACAAACCCGTAATGGCGACTGTATGGAGAGAAGTTTATTCTGCAGCGACTCGCACAACGACTGCTTCACGGTTTCTTCGTGTTAAAAAACGGTAACAATGAAAGTGAATAAGAACTTAACCTCATCCTTTTAGTCTTTTACTTTAACAACTAATTAGTGTTGACTTCAAATTCTTCTTGTTCTTTGCTACACAAATACTTGAATTCTTACTAGGAGAGAGAGAGAGAAAAGAAAACAGTAATAAGGGAAGGGAGGGGAGGGGAAGGGAGGGGAGGGAGGGGAGGGGGAGGGGGAAAAACAGGAGAGGGCAGCACAGGGGAGTAGAGGAGAGGAGAGAGGAGACGAGAAGGGTGGGCAGAGAGAGGAGAGGAGAGAAGAGAAGAGGAGATTAGAGGAGAGAAGCGTTCTTGCGTCAAACCTGAAAATAAAGGCAGCTTATTCTACGACTTCTTTCAATGAAAGTCCTAGAAAGTGTAAATAAACCGAACACTTACCAGATCATGCCTGAGTGTAACAGAAGGCAGGTGATCATGAAACCTGTCCGTTGACTGTGACAACAAATGAGGCTGGACCTCCTGATAGACAACATGCAATTCCTGTGGGTACTTGGTATGAAGATCACTGTCCAGGGGGGTGGGGGGGGGGGAAGCAACTAGTTAGTAATGATAAAGTTCTCTTGGTTCACACATAACCACTTGTGTAAGAAAACGTTTCAGCAAAAAATCAGAAGAACTTTTTGGATTTGAGTTGAAGCGCCTTTCTGTGGCTAATGATTAGTGGTTTCCTTCAATACGTTTCGTTTTATACCAGCTTGTTAATAATAAAATTCTTGGTGTAACAGATCAATGATTTCAACGACTCTTCGCTAATTGGAAGGTTTTTGAAAATTTGCAAAATGCTTTGCTACAATGCTTAAGAATTTACAAAGAAAAGCCAGATTTACCCAAACCACTCCAAAGTCAACACTTCCACAAGGATATTTCCGTCGTATAAATCGACGAACTTCTTTACAATCTGAAAAGAAATAAAATCGGGCAATAAATAACAAGATACTAAGAAAATGTAACGACAAAACCTTTATCAACAGCTACCGTAGAAGAACAACCAATCTACAATCGTGAACAAAAGTTATTGGGACACTGATACAATGCAACGAATCATCTGTGTTATACAACTGAACTTTGAAAAAGCACTGCTGTCCTGCTGTGCCCCTCCCAGCCAATACAATGTTGAAACTTAGGAGAAATTGTAGGTACTAGTTTTCAACATTGTACAAACACTGTATGTGGGGTGGGGGGAGGAGAGGCTAGGCAGGCGAAGTTGTATTCGCACCTGGGAGTAGCGTGTGTACAAAAGTGCCGTAAGTGTAAATTTGGCCCAAGACCTTTGTAGATGACTGTAGCTATTCATCAAACAAGCAAAGAAATAGACGAGCAAACCAAACCCAACCAAACCAAAAAATCAAAAAGACAGAAAAAATTAAAGGATTGTCACCATACGAATCGCGTCCTTCAAAAATTACACGGCACCCTCAGCCTGTAAGGAGCTGTCACCATAGCGACGATGCAAGCCCTGAAGAAACATTGAGCGAAACAACTGGTAAACAAATGGCGAAAACACTAGGAGTACAAAAGCACTAATACGTTCCAGTCAGTTGTCTACTCTCTCCTGTTTTTCTAAGTAGCTTGAACTACTGACTGATTCGTATCTCGTAGTAAATTTCTCAGTTGCAAACAAAATCCAACCTTGACAGAGGAGGGGGTTAAGATAAACATATCAGGCACACCATCTTGGGTACCACTGGGGTTGGCGTTCAGCTGAAAGCAATGAAAAATAAATATAATAATATTATAACATCTGTCTAGCGCTTTCACACAAAGGCCATTCTATTGCTGATGCAATAGAATGGAGCGCAATAGGTGCAATTCTAGACTTGATAAATCACGTCTGAAGGTCATACCAACTACCGTAGTCAACAGGTAGAACACAAAGTATAAATGGAAAATACTGAAAAAAACAAAACATTACATCATATTCATTGGTTGTTTTAAATGGCTGTACTGAGAACAACATGGTTCCACAAGCGACTTCACCCAAATTTCTTTCTCGTTTTTAAAGTGGAGAACAACAAAAACTAGAGACTAGTTGAGGAGGAAAAGACAACGCTGTCCACTGGGATTTTCTCCAAATTATGTATATGTATGTTACTTTAAACAAAAGCTACCTTTTCCAAAATCAACTTTCTCCAACCTCGTTAAAATCTATAAGGGAAGAACAGTAGATAGCATTGTAAATGACCAGGCCAAATATATATAAATATGTGTCTACACTGACAGACTGAAGCATTTTTCTTGATCATTCATTTTGTAGTCGTAAAGAAAAATCGTCCTTTTGTCGGACATAACCACAGAGGGCTGTTGATTTCGGTCATTAAATCTATTATCAATGGTCTCTACACTACGAGGGGAACAAAAATTCCCTGAGTTTCCACTGAGCAGAAACAAAAACAAACAAACAAACAAACAACCAGAACCTTCAAAATAACCTTAAACAGAGGCTTAACGTCGTGAGAAGCAATTGCGCTGCATGTCATAAAGTCGGCTACCAAATCCTTAAAATTGCTGAGCGTTCAATCAAGACCTTACCTCCTCCTTGGTAACAGTCAAGTCTCCAAGACCTTATACACTGTTTTCCTCAATCTGCTCAAACTTTTCCTCGACCTGATTCCAAAACGAGGTGTGACTATTGGTCCTTACGGCATGACCGCCCGCTGCCAACTGGAATTTCGAAATAAAACAGATCATGGACCTGGATTAACAATAAACGCAAAAGGTTTTTGGGTTTAAAAAATCTTTAACCTCGGCAATGCTGATCAAAGGCCATCTTTAGGAGGCAATATACCTGATTGCTATATGTTTCAAACGTTTTAACGATATTGTCTCAATCTGAAAATGCCGTCATAGTTAAAAAATAGATTATGATGATCTTATTAGAAGTTCTCTGAAAAGGAGGAGAAAATCATGGGGGATAAGTGGAGTTTTAGAAGATAGGAAAAACTGAGGATTTCATGAAGATTTAGAATTAGACCTTTTAGTTCACAATTGACAAATGGACACCAAAATATGCTACCTCAAAGCTGAAGTACTCTCGTGTAGCTGACATGACAGTGTATTTGCTGGTGTTATTTTCCTTTTTAACTTTTCTTTGAAATACCCCCAGTCCCCCACCTCCTCTTCCTACCCAGTTGTCAAATGCAAGGTGACTTACGAGGTCACTTCCGGAGACAGACACGGTCAGCGATTTGCCGCCAAAAACATCTGTCACGCGCGTAGGAAGGTTTTCTTGCGTGACACTGGACGTGGACAGAATTCCACCCAAACTGGAGGCACCTTCGGACTGAAACGGCGAGGAGAGGCGTAAGAACACAAGCGAGATTAATTTTAACAAAACAGCATGAATATGTCATTAAAGATGTGTACATTATTCATCGTGGTGTAAGATAGGATAGATGAATTTTCACTCGTTTGTCTCTCGATGGAGTCACTTTAAGATATAGATCGCGACGTTTCGACTGCTATACTGCTAGCCTTCATCAGGCAATGAGGTCACATTGTTGCGTGTCGCTATTTGTAGCACCTTGGTTCGCTGCTATTGGTGCATTTCGATCCTCATCCTAGCATGGAGATGGTTGAATAAGCTGTTCAGTTCAAATCCTTGTTAACACGCACACCGTAGAGACAATACAATTATAACATTGTCGGGTCCCGGGTCAGGTATGGCTCATTTTGAAAACATTAGACTAAACATTTCCAGTTCCTCGTTTATAATCTGTCTCAATCTTGTCCAGTCTTAATTAACGTTTTGGTTAATTATCACCACTCGCGTGCATTTATACCTGAGTGGACCAGTACGGTATTTTGATTTTTGTTCCATTTTGAAGGCAGCTTTGTTTATCGGAAAAACAGTAATTTCCCAGATCTTGACTAGCTCCTTTAACCAGTTTCATAGGACTAAATCTACTTATGCGTGTTTTATTATCAGAGTTGAGACGGTTCGAGTCCTTCCTCTTTGAGGCAAGACGAGGAAGCAAACGAACGTTTGCTAGAAAAACAGATTACTTTTATTGTCGTTAAAAGGTACCATTGATGGTAAAGTAGACGAATGTGAAAAAGGATTACAAGCATGAACCTCCAAGAGTCTTTGATTACAGTACAATTCAAACACTGTAAATGAACATTCAGTTTTAAAAGTTTAACTGGCATAATTAAGTGAGGTCTCGGACAATTGATGTGCGACAGTTTTTCTTCATCTACATTTACATCTACACTTAGTTAAGTCGGTGAAAATCGAGAGATACCACACCAGCTGTTAAGATCTGAATAACAATAAAACAATGGAATATTAATAACTATTAACTAACTTTGATTTAAAACTATCTATGGACGTTTTTTCCTCGCAAAAGTCTATCGTTCATCAAATTTGTGGTAGTTTGCAACAAGTATAGATAGTTTCGTTTTATAAAAATAATTTCCACTCACCTCTGCGACAGGATATGACGCTGCTTTGCCGGGTACATCAGATTTGTCATCTAAAACGACAAAAAAATACGTCCGTTGAAAAAAGTTTTGCCAGAGCGCTCCAGCCTCATAAGGTGCTGCGAAAATGCCTAAGACGCAAAAGAACGCTGAAGAGGAAGCAGCCCTTCATTTTGGCTCGTCACGCCATAATATAAAACGACTAAAGGACACCAAAGGGTTCATGACAGTTACCTTTTGTAACGCCATCAATTGTAATCAAAACATTGGCTTTGGGTCGGCGAAATACATTTCCTGCTAACAAGCCAGCCCAGTTCAGCTCCTAAAGATTATGTAAAGCACAGCTTATTCACTACAATTCATGGTAGGTTAGAGATGTACATATGAAATGAAGGGTAAAACGCAAAAATGTACAAACAGAAAAAAAAAGACAATAATAATAACTAAGTAAAAAGTGTGTAAAAATATCTTTGATAAAAGTAGCTATTGGAGGCCCGCAAAGGAGCCCATGACCCAATACTTGGAGAGCCACCACAAATCATAAGTTATATATAAGATAATAATGAAAAAGGATTTAAGGTATACTAACCTAGAAATGATGATAATAAAATTTATAGTATATGCTATACTAAAAACTTTATCAGATTTCTTTTAAAAGAAGCTAAATTAGCACTGTAAAGTGCTGCCGTGGGTTTTCTGGTCAAAATTTCCTCGCTCTTCAATAGAGCGGCCTACCTTTGTGGATGAGAAACCCATCGCGAGCCCTATCACATTGGAAATTTCATCCGAAGGAAAGGCGCCAGCATTTGGAAGAAAAGTCACATAGCTTGAACTGTGAGCGACAATAAACTTGGAAGCGTCAGAAGTCTGCACAGAAAGAAACAATCTCGCGTCGACGTACGCGCCATCCTTAAAAAATACAACGACGAAGAAAAGTTTTCAGTGTATGCTGAGAATAATCCTCACGTTCCTACTGGTATTTCTAAATTACCGATTAAATGGTGACCACTTTGCCCTCTTCTTGTTTGCGATACACGCCTCGTTTTTCGTAAAACGAGAAGTGTATCTTGCGAGAACCAATGAAGTGACAATTTTGCAACACATGACTAGCTGGCATGTCTCCTAGTTCCTAAGACGTTGAAATGGAAATTTTAGAAGTTTACTTGAAAGCAGAAGACCCATCCTACAATTTATTGTTTAATTCACTCAGTTATAAAAGCGCGGTTTTGTGCAGGGAAACTGATATCGCCTCGCGAGAAACGAGACAATTCTCGCGAGAAACGTGACGTATCTCACTAAGAACGATTCACGTTTCATTTCTCTCGAGAATCAGTGTGCCGTGTAGTATGTAAAAGGTGACACACATGTACTTTAAGTGATTACGAACATGGCAGGTACAAACGAACAAACGACAGTGACAAAGAACATCATTAACCAACGTCATTATCAACACATTTTCATCGAAAAATCCCGATGACACTCTAGCGCTTCACCTAGACGTACGTAAAAGTTCGAACCAACTTGTGCATTGTAATAAAATTTAAGCAGTACCACATGGAAGTACTGCTCAGTAGTTTTCATTTGAATGGTCACACACTAAGGTTTCATCCACAGCCTTAAAGTTAGAACCACCTGTACAGCATATATAATAAACAGTACCACATGAAAGTACTGCTCAACAGCTTTCATTAATTGTGCATGTATATTATAAAAACGTGCCTTCATAGTACCACCTTAATGTTCTTTTTGGTTTCGAAAAACAGTCCAGGGTGTCACCAAACCTCCGCGCCGCATTTTTCCAAGTGTGCTGCATTTTTCCAAGTGTGCCGCATTTTGTCAAGTGCGCCGCATTTTTCCAAGTGCGCCGCACTTTTGAGAGTGCGCCGCATTTTTCCAAGTGCGCTGCGTTTTCCCAAGTGCGCCGCATTTTTCCAAGTGCGCCGCATTTTTCCAAATTATGCGCATTTTTCCAAATGCGCCGCATTTTATATAGTGCGCCCCATTTTTTCAAGTGCGCCCCATTTTTCCAAGTGCGTCACAATTTTTTCAAGTGCGCCCCATTTTTCCAAATAGGCCGCATTTTTTCAAGTGCCCACCATTTTACATAGTGCGCCGTATTTTTCCAACCGCGCCGCATTTTTCCAATTTCGCCGCATTTTTCCAACTGCGCCGCATTTTTCCAAGTGTGCCGCATTTTTCCATGTGCGCCCCATTTTTCCAAGTGCGCCGCATTTTTCCAAGTGCGCCACATGTTTTCAAATGTGCCGCATTTTTCCAAGTGTGCCGCATTTTTCCAAGTGTGCCCCATTTTTCCAAGTGCGCCACATTTTTCCAACTGCGTCACATTTTTCCAACTTCGCCGCATTTTTCCAACTGCGCCACATTTTTCAAGTGTGCCGCATTTTTCCATGTCCACCGCATTTTTCCAAGTGCGCCGCATATTTCCAAGTGCGCCACATTTTTCCAACTGCGCCGCATTTTTCCAAGTGTCTAAAATTTTTTCAAGTGCGCCGGCATTTTTCCAAGTGTACCGCATTTTTCCAACTGCGTCGCATTTTTCCACGTGTCCCGCATTTTTCCATGTGTGCCGCATTTTTCCAAGTGCGCCGCATTTTACTTAGTGCACCGCATTTTACCAAGTGTGCCGCATTTTTCCAAGTGTGCCCCATATTTCCAAGTGTGCCGCATTTTTGCAACTACGCCCTATTTTTCCAAGTGCGCCGCATTTTTCCAAGTGTGCCGCATATTTTTAAGTGTGCTGCATTTTTCCAAGTGCGCCGTATTTTTCCACGTGCGCCGCATTTTTCTAACTGCGCCGCATTTTTCCACGCGCGCCCCATTTTTCCAAGTGTGCCGCATTTTTCCAAGTGCGCCGCATTTTTCTAACTGCGCTGCATTTTTCCAAGTGTGCCCCATTTTTCCAAGTGCGCCACATTTTTCCAATTGCGCCGCATTTTTTCAACTGCGCCGCATTTTTCCAAGTGTATTAAGTTTTTCCAAGTGCGCCACATTTTGCCTAGTGCGCCGGCATTTTTCCAAGTGTGCCGCATTTTTCCAACTGCGTCGCATTTTTACACGTGTCCCGCATTTTTCCATGTGTGCCGCATTTTTCCAAGTGCGCCGCATTTTTCCAAGTGCGCCACATTTTACTTAGTGCGCCGCATTTTTCCAAGTGTGCCGCATTTTTGCAACTGCGCCATATTTTTCCAACTGCGCCGCATTTTTCCAAGTGTGCCGCCTTTTTTTTAAGTGTGCTGCATTTTTCCAAGTGCGCCGTATTTTTTTTAAGTGCGCCGCATTTTTCCAAGTGTGCCCCATTTTTCCAAGTGTGCCGCATTTTTCCAAGTGTGACCAATTTTACCAATTGTTATCTATTTTACCAAGGTTGACCTATTTTACCAAGTGTGATCCATTTTGCCAAGTGTCCCCCATTTCTTCAAGTGTGCCGCATTTTTCCAAGTCCCCCACATTTTTTAAAGTGCGACGCATATTTTGAAGTCCGCCGCATTTTTCCAAGAGTGTAGTATTTTTCCAGGTGTCCCGCATTTTTTCAAGTGCGCCGCATTTTTGCAACTGCGCCATATTTTTCCAACTGCGCCGCATTTTTCCAAGTGTGCCGCCTTTTTTTTAAGTGTGCTGCATTTTTCCAAGTGCGCCGTATTTTTTTTAAGTGCGCCGCATTTTTCCAAGTGTGCCCCATTTTTCCAAGTGTGCCTCATTTTTCCAAGTGTGACCAATTTTACCAATTGTTATCTATTTTACCAAGGTTGACCTATTTTACCAAGTGTGATCCATTTTGCCAAGTGTCCCCCATTTCTTCAAGTGTGCCGCATTTTTCCAAGTCCCCCACATCTTTTAAAGTGCGACGCATATTTTGAAGTCCGCCGCATTTTTCCAAGAGTGTAGTATTTTTCCAGGTGTCCCGCATTTTTTCAAGTGCGCCGCATTTTGCCAAATGTGCCGCATTTTTCCAGGTATGTAACATTTTTTCAAGTTTGCCGCATTTTTCTAAGTGGGACCCATTTTACCAAGTGTCATTCATTTAACCAAGTGTGACCCATTTTACTAAGTTTGATCCATTTTACCAAGTGCGCCGCGTTTTTACAAATGCGCGCATTTCTCCAAGTGTGATCCATTTTTCCAGATGTGACCCATTTTTCAACGTGTAACCCATTTTTCCAGCTGTGGCCTATTTTTCCAGGTGTGACCCAGTTTTCCAGGTGTCACCCATTTTTCCAGGTGTCACCCATTTTTCCACGTGTGACCCATTTTTTTTTAAGTCTGCCGCCTTTTACCAAGTGTGACTTATTTTTCCAAGTGCTACGTATTTTTCCAAGTGTGACCCATTTTTCCAAGGTTGACCCATTTTTCCAATTGTGACACATTTTCCCAAGTGTGCCGCATTTTTTCAAGTATAACCCATTTTTCCAGGTGTGACCCATTTTTCCAAGTGTCATTCATTATACCAAGAGTGACCCATTTTTCCAAGTGTGACACATTTTTTAAGGTGTGACCCATTTTTCCAATAGTGACCCAGTTTTCCAGGTGTGACCCAATTTTTTTAGGTGTGACCCATTTTTCCAAGTGTGACCTATTTTTCAAGGTGTGACCCATTTTTCCAGGTGTCACTTATTTTTCCAGGTGTGACCCATTTTTCCAAGTGTGACCTATTTTTCCAAGTGTGACCCATTTTTCCAATTGTGACCCATTTTTCCAACTTTGACCCATTCTTCCTAGTGTCACAGATTTTTGCAAGTGTGACCCAGTTTTTCGAGTGTTCCCATATTTCCAAGTGTGACCCCATTTGTTTTAAGTATGACCTATTTCTCCAAGTGTGAGCCATTTTTCCACGTGTGACCCAGTTTTCCAAGTGTGACCCATTTCTCCCTATATGACCCATTTTTTCAAGTGTGACCCATTTTAGGAAGTGTGAACCCTTTTTTTTTAAATGGGGTACATTTTTTTCAAGTGTGACCTTCTTTTCTGTGTTTGACCCGTTTTTCCAAGTGTTACCTTTTTGTCCAACTGTAACCGATTTTTTCAAGTGTTACTAATTTTTAAGTGTGACGCATTTTTTCAAGTATGGCCCATTTTTCCGAGAGTGACCCTTTTTTCTAAGTTTGATCCATTTTTCCAAGTGTGACCCATTTTTCAAAGAGTGACCGATTTTTCCAAGTGTGAACCTTTTTTCAAGTATAAACTTCTTGTTTTCAATTCTGATCCATTTTTTCAAGTGTGACCCACTTTTCTGAGTGTGACCCATTTTTCCAAGTGTTACCTATTTGTCCAAGTGTTACCTACTTTTTCCAAGCTGTTACTTGCCCTCGAGGTAGGACATTCTTCATTCTTCATATCAGGCATGAATGTTGCCTCTTACAGCAATGTTATTAGCATCAAACATACGGCTAGAGCTGTTTTTGTCGCTTTTTGGCTAATTTTGCCGTTTAGAGAAAGGAAAAATTTTATACGGCTTAGTATTTTCAGCCACATTAAAAACGTATGTTGGTATTGCATTAACAAATTTTCAACACACAAATTTACATTCTTTTCAAAATGTCAGCCTCCGGTTTATTCTTAAAATTTCGTAAATTTTAGCCTCGATCGATATTCTTATAAAATATATTACATGTCAAAGAGTGTACCAGAAGCTTAACTACATACAAAGAATATTAAGCTGGGAAACGCTCGAGAAAAGAGACCAGGCCATGATCAACAGCAAATATTGGGCAGAGCAGATGATGGGAAACGAAACTACCTTTTTTATAGGGATAGCCTGACTTTTTCTATTTGTTTCGTCATAAATATCACAATGAGCATAGTCGTACAAGAATTATATTTCTTAAATAAACCTTGCTTCTCTGTACCAGCTGGAAAACTAGAAAGCGTGTTATACCGGCAAGTTCATTTTGAAGCTCGTTTTCTTAAATTTGGAGGAGTTTTACGGTCATCAGAATTGCCATTGCATTTGTTATTGATACGAGAAACCTCTACAAAGGAAGGACCAAAATATAAGACAAAGTCCGATAGGAAATCGAGCAATTTACGTTTTTAATGGGCAAAAACCTTGTACCAGAATAATTTAAAGTATATTACAGCCCTTTTTGCATTTTCTAGAAGATTAAGATATGAATAGTTGCCTGAAATAACACCAAAATAATTTCCTATGGGAACTAGCACTCGAGAAAATGAATTTCGAAGTTCGGAGAAATCGTTCAAACACAGGTAAAATTTCACCATCAGATTCATTTCACCAGTACTATCTTGTGTTTCATATGAACTTCAAGATATGTTTTCGACATTTGGTGCTCTCAGAAATGATTTTTTTTTTTTTGACAAGATATTTAAAAGAGTCACACAGAAGTTTGCAATACCATGTAAATAAACTCTGTACAAAGTTTTTGTCCACTTCTTACTCGAACTTGCGGTGGATTCCTTCTTAATCATTTCACTTTTAGAAATGTTTTGGAAGTGAATTAGTCGTACGGAAATATGGAAGAAGTTATTATAGTATTTAAATCTGATAAAAGCAGGAAGACATAAATTTTATATTGTAAACTTGTACCTGCATTACAAAGCTATTCTAAAAAGGATGTTTACAGAATGTTTGGAAGAAGTTGATATTAATGTTTCACCGGAACGTGCTCATTATCAAGTTTCACAAGTAAGAAAAAAGCAATACATGATAAAAAAAAAAATTAGTAAATACATTAGGTGAGAAGTTTATTAAATCACAAGAAACGATTGAAGGCAATGTGATAGATAAAATGTTTACCGAAAACTGGTCAGGATTTATGAAAAGACAGTGCGTGTTTTGTCGTTAGCGAGAGCGTATTTTAACAACTTTAAACGTGACCTTCTTCCCATTTAATGTTTGTATAATAATTAAGGGACAGAAGGAGTTTTAACTTAGATTTCCCAAAAAGGCTCTTTGTAACATCCGACGAAGAATAAGAGGTTCCCGGCAACCATTTGATTTGACGTAATGAACTTGTTTACCTCTCAAATAAAACGTGTATTATGTCAAAATCATTTTACATCCTGTTTATGTGACCGCAAAATACTACTTCTTGTAAGACAACATTGCTTACTATCAATTGCCAGATATTGTTTGTTAAAAATCTCTGTATCCTTAGTTTGCTGGGCTCTCCTTTCCTTGTCTTTTTGAGCTTAAAAATTTCCACGGCATTTCCTCTTGTAAACAATATGGTTTGCACTTAAGTTTGATTGCATAAAACGTGGATCACTTTGATTTCTAAGTTACAGTAACAAGCCGAGAGTAAATAGTAGTAATTAGTAAATAGTTTCCTTAGTAGTTAAAGTGTTCCTTTCCATTTTGTAGTTGCGTTAAAATAAACAATTTGAGTAGAGATTGTTCTTCTATTAATGGTATTTTTGTTACAAGTATTCCTTATCAAAGAGAAATAAAAATTAAACCGCAATGGGCCAGGTGTTGTTATTTTTTTTATTTTATTTTATTTTATTTTATTGTATTTTTTTTTTTTATTTTTTTTTTCCCGCTTACTGCATGAAAATGAACCCAACTAATTTATGATTTTATTCATCACAGAAGCATATCTACGTATTTTGAGTCACAGGATAAGCTTCAGTTCGCGAAGTGCGACGGGAAACCATTCGCGCTTCTTTGTATCGAGGATTCGTACAAGTAACAATTTAAATTGAAGTGCTCTTGGCAACGGCCATCACTTACAAAAAAAGCCGATGTCATAAGATTTAGTGACGTCATTAGCTTTAAAAGCTACACTTGTTTAGTATCAATTTCTCTTTGCATGCATAAAAAGAGCCTCACATGGTCCAGGTTTGGACTCACTACCCTGGAAGCTAGCAGCAGTTGAGCGATAATTTCAAAGTCTTGCCAACATGTTAAAATACGTGTTTATTGCCGCCTTCCTTTTCCACGCAACTATATCAGGCTTACATCAGGTAAGATAGCACAGTTAAACAATTCGAATCCGAACTCATTGACGATCCAGTAGCTCTTTTCAAGACTTAAGACTAGTCCTTGGTCTAAACAAAGGCGGTTTGCGACATAAAATTCGTTTAGCATATAAATTCATAGAAATAAGATCTGTTGAAGGAACACATTAAGCTCGGTCACGTGACAAATAAAATATATAATTTTGACATTCAATTGAAGATCGATCGAATGAATTCGTGGTTTTGTGTGTAAAACCATTACATGTTACTCCAAACATAATTTCTTTAAATTGCATAATTTTTGTAAAAATAATTCGAATTAAATCAAATGAGAACAGTTGTAAAAAGTCAAGTTTTTCCAAAATACTGAGTGCAGAAAATTGAGTAAATTTCGAATAAATTTTAGAATTGGTCTGGGACAGATTTTAACATAAAAATTATTAAAAGAGTAGAGCCGTATACCTTTCAAAGAATGTGGTGGTTCTGTGTAATACGATTTATTACCTTCTGTCATTGTTATTTTAACATTTCAGTTGTTTTTATAAACGGCTGAATGTACGTAAGAATTTTACATCAGTTTTGAAACCTACCTTGATCTATCTTCCAACACTGCGACTGTTTCTTGGTGAAAGAAGGCAAAATATCAACTATTTGACACTTGACTACACTTCGTTTATGTTAATTTTTCTCTCATCCCGTTGTTTATGAATGTGAATAATGTAATATCATATAATTCTATGCTATTAAAAACTACAAACTGACTACATGGATCGATGTATCTATGCTTACAACAATTTTAGAACGTCATTTGAATGACAAAAGACGTGTTAGACCTGCCTCTCCGCACGGGCACGAAAAGACCTTCAAAATAACCACGAACTATTTTTTTGTTAAAGCTTATAATTATAAATCTTTGTGAAGAAAAGAATTTTAGTCCTTCAGTTTCTTTTACCCAGACTGACCCTTCCCTGGTGCGCGCTGTTACAAAGGCGATCGAAAGTTTAGCGCTGTCAAGGAGTATCCCGTTTCCACGACGACACACATAACCACAAGAGCTTCGCAGTTTTAAAATAGCTCCTTGAGAAGTGACCGAGTGCAGGGACTGTTACAAGCCACATTGAATTTTCTCGGTGTTCACTTTCACGATAATCAATGAGTATTAAAAATAGCTTTAATACGTGCGCATGTGACTACTGCTCCTTAACATCAGTGGTGTTTATCGATAGCTCATACAGTGGGTGTCCGCTTTGAAAAAGTTGATCATGACTGCATGTGAATAGTTTTCATTGAGAATAGGGCTGTGAAATAATACCATGCATTACTGTTCATAAGGTTCCATGTTTAGTACGCGAAAGGTAAATATAGAATTTATTCACATGATATTTAATAAAAGCTTTAAAATCACGGCCCAAGAAAACGATCCCAATCGAAGGAGGCTGAGCACATTATTCAAGTTTTAACTTACTGTTTATCATCAAGATGCAGATTGAAAATTCTAAATTAAAAATTCAGTTGCAGGAGTCGTGGCTCGATGACGTCGATGGGCCAAAATTCCTGAGAGGAGCCGAGGAAGAAATCCAAGAGGATAGTGAGGAACTGGACGCTATTAACGTAAGTCTGCTGCTTCAAGAGGGAAGGACGGGTACGAGACCCCCATGTACGCCTTATTTCCAAGGCAATCTCCTCCAAACTACTTTTAGACATGGTGCCCAGTTCTAGTCCAGATAATATGGAGGATAATAATAATATTAATAATAATAATAATAATAATAATGATGCTGATGATGATGATAATCAAATTTATTTAGAGAGGGTGACAAATGACAGTATGAACTGATAAACTAGTGGCCCTGCGTGCTAAACATCTACGACCAGTTATATAGTAATTAACAATTATTCACCGAAGTGGAGGTGAATAGTACAAAGTATGAATATTAATTGCAAAACATCTACCCATCTACAGTTCAAATGTATATAAAAATTAATTCAAAGCATATGAATATATCTCTGTTCACAATACTATGCTAAGAATTGTTTTTTCATCGCTGAGCTAAAGGAACCGATGGTGTCCTTTTCACTTATTTCTAGAGGGATTCTATTCCACAGCTTTGCGCCATGAACTTGAAATGTCCTGCCTCCATCCGTTTCTCTAATAACGTACAGAGGACACATTAAATTATAATTCGCTCAACGACTAACCCTACTATGCGAGTCTGAATTTCCATATAGTAGCTCTGTTATGTAACTCGGACGGTCAGCCTCTATGATACGCCTAAATATCAAATTCCACTTTAAGAGATTTATTTCATCTTTCAGCGGCAACCAATTAAGTCTTTCAAATTATACTCTTCTCTCTTCCATGTCTGCATTCACGATAACACGAGCTGCTCGTTTTTGCAATTTGAACACTTTTTTTACATTTTCTTCCGATGCAACACTTCATGCACACGATCCATACAACATTATCGATGAAAATGCTTGTAAAGCCACTTGGGCTATCCACGTAAATTGACTATTTTGAGACCCTCCTGGATTTCAGCTACTGGGAGTGATCTAAAAATAGCTTGATAATAAGACCTTTATGATTGATCGACTGTCTCACCCTTCATCTTCTCTTGGCTGCTTCTCGTGTCAACAACTTCTATTTATCTTCTCTTTACAACATTGTTGCATTATTAAGTAGAGTGGCAATGAGAACAACGAAGTTATCTAAAGAATGCAAAACAAGTAAACTACCGCCAGAGTTTAGAGTTAATTTGACGAAACACAGCTCCGATCCGAAGAAAATCTGGGACGAGGGCGAGGAAAAAGTTGCTAGCGTGACTGGGAAGAGACCTTGAATGGTGCTTTCTCCTTTCCAGTCCTACACTGTCTCGTAGTCTCGCTTAATCTTCTATGTAATTCTTAGAACTTAAATTAAAAGTCATCCATAACAGTTGGCGAGGATAATTTTTTTAACTTAAGACATGGGGTGTTAAAATAGTACTAGGTCGTGCTAGAACAGAGCTCGAACAAATGTGTCTGTTTTGAAATCAGATTGTTCAACTTCAGCAAGAGTCTAAGGCGTTTTTCTTTCGCATTTTGGAATAAGCAGAGTTCGTGTAGATGTTAAGTAGTTCATCTTTTGTGATCGTTCTGAAATGACCTGTTTTTGGTCAGTGACTGACATTTTAAGTGAAAAGTTTGCATGTTTGTCTGTCCATGGCCTCAAAAGTAGTTCTGGTCCGTTGAAACTGAGGGGTCAGTTTAGCCGTGTTGGGTGATTAATTACTTCATTAGTTAACGTTTGCAACGTCACGCCTTGACCCTCTCTCTGTCATGCAACGTTACGCTCTCGGGAGAGCGGGTCCTTTTGTCCCGAGAGCGTAGCGTTGCGTGCCAGAGAGGGAACCAGAACTGGACTACATCACGCCCGGTAGAAGGCCACAGTGAGGAGGGGGCGTAAGGGGAGTCCGAAAACCGCAAAACCGCACAGATATACGCCAAAAAACCGCAAACCGCATCGGATTTTTTCCCGAATACCGAAACCGCACGTACATGGAGGCCACAATATGAAAGCTGACGTCAGAAAGACTTGTGATATATTCTGATAACATTGTACGTTAATATTAAACATACCATCATAACGCTGACGGTATATTGTACTACACTATTATACTCTGTTTACTACTAACCAAATGCCAAGTATGTGGGTCATGTACTTGAACAAGTACTGATATCTCCTTGACTTTGAAAAACTCTGTCACTGATCCTGTACATCTTGCATTGGGTGACTGATTACCTTGGACGACCCTGTGCTAGTTGTGGAACGCGGAATAAATGTTACTTCTGGAATTGTGACCTTCTTGTCTCCTAAAGAGTTCACGTTCAGTGGAGAAGACGATTGTTAATTGCAAACCACAGAGTTAACTTGTAAGCTGATGTAATGAACCCTGATGCGTTGTAAAACAAAACACTTGGCTCGCGCTTGCAAAACAACCGCATGCCGACCGCCTGCCGACTGTTCTAAAGCGTGTTATCACCGCACACATTTTTTTTTCACCGAAAACCGTGACTTAAATGTTGTAATAACCGCAAACCGCTTAGTGTTTTGAAACCGCAATACCGCGAGTTAAAACGAAAATTACCGCAAAACCGCACCAAAAATAACGCAAAACCGCATCACCGCAAACCCTTACGCCCCCCTCAGTGAGGGTCGAGCCAATTTAAAAAGCAAGAATAAGCAAGATTACATCGGGCTAAATACTTGCAGGGTATTTTAACGTTTGAATAGAATCATTGTATGTGCACCAAAAGTTGAAACTACCTCATGTAATTTCATATTTTGTTTATCATTTTTAGCGCTAACACGTTGAAGACAATTTAACAGCATATAAGCAATATATTTGTTTGCAGGACTTTGCATTTGCCGACGATTTGAAAAGAGTCGCGCTAGATGACGCCATTACAGCTACATCTATTATCTGTGACGTGGCTGCATCTCCTCAAGGGACTACTACCGCTAAATGTAAGATAAATGTCTTAAAAGTCACGTAAGCAATAAAGTCTGTATACGAACCAACTGGCTCATGAGGCCGGAGCTTATCCCGATTTGCGCAACATGAAGTGACTAGAAGTATTTCCTCCCTGGAAGGGGTGGTAGTCCATCGCTGGGTTACCCCCAGCATTAAGTTCGCCGGTATTTATTTGTGCACCTGGGTGGAGAGAGGCAATGTGAGAGTAAAGTGTCCAAGAACACAACACAATGTCCCCGGCCAGGGCTCAAACCCGGACCGCTCGATCCGGAGATGAGCGCACTAAGCAATGGTTTTAACTTACTTTGAAGAAAATTCACTTTTTTTAAGGTAAGACTGTAAATGTCAACAACGTTGGTGAATCAGAACAGCAAACAATTCAAATGCTACAAGACGTTCTAAAAACATGGCAGACTGCCGTTACATGTTGTACCTCATTATGAGATTCTTTTCCGAGTTAATTCCAATCTATACATAAAATTAAGGTGGCTCTAAGCGTTTTCCTACACTCTAAAAGACTTAGATTCTAATGGGTCATTATAACCATTTTTTATCAGTTAATTCTACAACTATGGCATCAAAAAGCTGTCCAATCATTGGGCAACATGTTATCATTTTCGTGACACAATAGGTTACCATAGCAACAGTATGACTTGTAAAAAGCACCCTTAATTTTAGCTTTAACTGCAAATAACTCAAAAACGAGCTCGGGCACCCTTTTCTTATTATGGAATTTTGATAAACAGGATAAGAGGCAACTTTTGGCAAAGTTAAAAAAATATATACATGGGGTTCAGAGCCACCTTAACGTTTCGAGCTGTCCGTTGAAACGAAAAAGCGTAAGGTATTTTTAAGCGATGACGTATTGTGTGACGTCATCGCTTTATGCTGGCATACATGCATTTCTTTGGATAGTGATTTCGCATAGTTTGTCGCGCTTATGTCCGTGCGCTTATGTCGCGCACTTTTTATCCCCTGGGAGTTCCTTTGCTGCATGCTTTCCTTTGCTGTTTGTAGGTTCAGCGGAGTGCTTTTAATTGGAGCTTTTAAAAGAAGATTTAGGGGTGGATTTGGTTTAAACAGTATCGGATAAATTTGCGTTCACGGGCAAACTCATAATAAGGACAAATCCTCCATACATACAAGTTTAGATAGACAAGTAAGTCGCACAGGCGATAGGTGAAGGCTTTGCGGCTTTCCTTTGCTGTTTGTAGGATCAGTAGACTGCTTTTAATCGATATGACAAGTATACAGTTAAAACAACAACTTAATTTCCGTTGAGGTAATTAGTGTGCCAAATATTTTTAAAGATGATAAGGTGTCGATTTCAGAGAGAGTAACATTCCTTTGCGCGTTGCCTTTGCGGCTTTCCTTTGCTGTTTGCAGGATCAGAGGAGTGCTTTTAATTTCAGCTTTTAAACGAAGATTTGGGGGGTTGATTTTGGTTTATACAGTGTCGGATAAATTTGCGCTCACTGGCAAACTCGTAATAAGAACATATCGTACATACATACAAATTTAGATAGACAAGCAAGTCGCACACGCAATAGCTGAAGGGTCTACATAAAATTTACGGATTGGTAGCGCAGTTGTACTTTTGCCAGTCTTGAAGTGAATTGAATGAGCATTGTATGAGCACTGAAATATACAGTTTACAGTAGTGAGAATGAAGTCAGGGTACGATTCATTTGCAGTTTTCAGTTTTTTATGAAGTTTTGGAAATGTGCTGTTTTATATTTTCTGTCAACGAAAAAGTGGTTGTGATTAAACAATCGATAATCGTTTTGTCAGGGTAAAGACAATACGAATGTTCATTGATGACAAGTATACGGTTAACAACAAATTAATTTTCTGTGAGGTAATTACCGTTGCCAAATATCTTTAAAGATAATAAGGTGTCGATTTCAAAGAGAGAAACTTGTACTTCGCGGCTTTCCCTTGTTGTTTGTAGGATCAGCGGAGTGCTTTTAATTTCAGCTTTTAAACGAAGATTTGGGGGTGGATTTTGGTTTATACAGTGTCGGATAAATTTGCTATAACGGGCAAACTCATAATAACATATCTTCGATACATACAATTTTAGATAGACAAGCGGGTCAAACACGCGATATGACAAGTCAAGAGAAAATGATCTTCTCTTGGACAAGGAAGGTTAAAACAACAAATTAATTTCCGGTGAGGTAATTAATTAGCTTTGCCAAATATCTTTAAAGATAATAAGGTGTTGATTTCAGAGAGAGGAACTTTTCAGCGGAGTGCTTTTTATTTGGGTTGGTACATTTCGCTGACCCCTAGTACATGGACTAACAAGATGGACCTGGTACATGAACTACTTGAATGAACCACCAATGGACTACCCTAAATGTAAACCCCTAAAATGTCTAACCTAAAAGTTTAAGAATCCGTTTGTCTGCTCATGTTCCAATCTTCTAGGAACAATTTTAATTTTTAAACGTCATCGCTTCTGCATGCATTGCGTGCCGTTTATTAAGGCATAAAGCTTTGGGATGACACTACAAGACATTCTAGAAAACAGAGAGAAAAATCTGTTAGCTCTCATCAGAATTCTCTGTCGTATTCTTTGCTTCCTCAGACAAAATACAGCTACATTTAGTTATGAAACAAAAAACACACAACACCTTACATTCTCTTTAGTACACCAACGCATGCGAGGTAGCAATGACTGTAAAATTTAATTTTCTATCGATGTAACTTTAAGAACTTTATTCGCAAATACAGACAAATAAAATCAAGGTTGCTGACTGACAGAAGTCCGGTCATCGGTCGCAACTAAGTTATGAATGTGGGCGACTTTTTTTTCAAGGAGCCTGCTTGGAAGCCTAACATTGATTTAGAAATATTCTAATCAATCATTCCAGAACAGGGAAGAACAATACAGAAGTTATAAGTACTGTGAACCTATTTTCGCAAAAAAAAATGCAAATTATAAGGACAATGCAATTTGTTCCACCACTCCAAGAACGGTTCCCACCTTACAGTGTCCATGCCTGATTATGGCTCCAGTTGGCTATTACGAAAACTCTTCCGTCTTTCCGTCTTGTCATCGGCCTTTCCCTCGTGCGTTTATGAACAAGACCTTCAACCGTTTCATAGTGCCTCTCTGCTCAGGGTAACCTGGGATTGGCTATGCCACTGAGCAATTAAGTCAATGCTAAGACAATTTCATTCAACTCACAAAAAAATCGTTACAGTGAGAGTACTTCCCATTAGGTTAACCAAGCAAATTTTGGCAAATTGACCAATGACATTAAAGTGTAAAACGAATAAACATGACCATAAATTGCCTTTGTAATGTGCAATAATTTGTTGAAAAACTATTAACGTCCAAGGGTTTTTTTCGTTAAATTTGTACAAAAATTTTATCGGGTGGTCTTTGTTGAAGTATTCGCATTATGGGAGAGAAAATGACATGAAGAAAAAGAAGGAGAAGAAGGAAAACTAGTTCAATGGCCATTTCGACGACATTTATTCTTTCCTCTGTTAAAAAGAGGGAAATGTAGAGTAGGAATTGCCTAGAATGTACACATTACTATCATTTAAACATTAATTTACCATTACTTATGCACATAGTCACTTAATGCTTGTAAATGCTTATAGAGTATAATTATGCAGGTAGGCTATTCAACTTTTTTACAGAAATTGTGTTAGGGAAAAAACTTAAGGAACAAAAGAATGATTATTTAACCTCTTTTTTTGTTTACATGATCAGGGGATAAGAAAAATACGGTAGCACTGGCTACACAGCATGCATGCGCCGACCCGTACCCGACTATGGTTGAATTGGACTGGCCGGATGATAGCGTTAAACTTATACCCTCAATAGTGCTGCTTCACCGTTGCGTGGGTGAATGTTTAGGAAAGCACAACATTCAGAACTGTACAGTCATGGAACAGGAGGAGGTTATGCTGAAGGTGATTGAAATAACAAATTCCAATCCTCCCAACACATCAATCAAAGACATCACAGTCTATAATCACACAAAGTGCGGATGCGCATGCAGAACTCGCAAGTCTGACTGCAACACAGCCGTCCACGACTACTTAAACGGGACCTGCGAATGTAAATGCAAACAAGCCTTGAGCAAGTCGTGTAACACCAGTATACAGTGGTTCAACGACAAGACCTGCCAGTGTGAGTGCAACAGCGCACCGAAGCATTGCGACAGCCGCAATAATAATGAAGAATGGAACCGAGACATCTGTGACTGCGACTGCAGGGAAAAAATAAAAGATCGCTGTAATCGCAAGGGCAAAGTGCTCAACAAATCCAAATGTGAGTGTGAGTGTCCAAAGCCATTACCAGCATGCCCTGCTGGCACCTCCTTCCTGAAGTACAACTGCACCTGTATAGACACTTCCGTGAGTACTAAGTGAAGTGGAGGTCAAAAATGAAAACTTCAAAGTGAAACAATTAAATATATATTTTCGGTGAAGGGAAGTAGGGGTGATTTTTAAGGCAAAGGACACAATATTGATTAATAGGTTCCGTGAAAATATGTAACGCGCACGGTTTCCTTTGAAAAAGAGCATTCTATCTTTACTGTTGTATATCATTAGACGTATATCTAGTTTGTCATCGGTCAGTACCTTATATCCCAGAACAAGACTTAAAATAAAAGTGTGATCTTCACCATTAACGTTGTGTTTTTTAAGTTGATAATGCATTGTAAACTCTTTCAGGGACATCAGGGGCGTTTTTTTTCCAGTCCGCCAAACTCTCACTGTGCGGACATCCTGTTAACTGCAACTTTTACTTCCCGCGGGAGCTTCAGAAATTGTTCTGCTTAAACAAAATTTTCTCGCCAAACTGACGACACATGTTAACTCGACTCATTACCCTGAACATTTCCTGAGGGAAAAAAGCCCGGGGAGGGGGGCACTGCCATATATGGGCTATATAGGTATGTGCCGCTGTGAAGAGTATGGTTTTCAAGCAGTTTACTCTATGATAGGGTATATAAATCAGAGCGTTTGGGTCTAGAATAGGGTATAATTTTTCACAAAACTGACTAGTTGGTTGAAGATTTTATCTAAACTAAGGAAACCAGGAATTGCCACTCAAAAATATAAAAAAATCAAATCGGCAAGTTTAAATTTACGCAAATCAGCCTCAACAGTGTCGATAGATGGGGGGATTTGGGGAGTTTACTCTAGTATAGGGTAGCAAAATTCAGCTGAACTAGCTCTGGTATAGGCCATAACGAGCCAGACGTTCTTAGCAACCAAAAAACAGACCTGGGATCCCGTGGAGATGTACAACTTTTAGTCCTACATCTCCACGGGATATCCAGTGGCTTACAACATTCCAGTGTAATCATATCCCTGTCGGTGATCGTTTATGTTCCACAAAACGCGTCAAGTTTTGCACGAATGTGTCATAATCCTAAAGCGTGAAATTATATTTACTGTAAGACAATTCCATCGTGTCAGAAAGATACAAAACATTTTAATAGTCGGCGATACGGGAAAAGAAAAAATAACGTTGAAACAATGTGTTTTCTAGGTTGGGGCGCAAACGCCAGTTTAAAACTTAGAATTTTTGATACATTTCTTACTCTTGTAAAGCTACGGAGCACGTATAGATGAAATGTTTTCGCTAATCTCAGTTATCACTGTTATTCAGTAAGCGAAGTGACTATGCGCAGCAGCCCAGAAATGCCCGAGAGTCAGAAATGTTCTCAGATTTTCCGCGGAAAGCCTGATTGAAACCTGTTTAGGGTATTCTTTGTATACATGTTTGTTGCTTAGCGATTCCAAAAATAATCTGAATTTTCTAGTATTCGAATTCGAAGATCATGTACACCGACACTTTGAAAATCAGTTAATGTTATGGGCAGTCAGGAAATCATCTCAAAAATTATGTCAAAGCTCTCAAGAGCGATAGAAATCTCGAGTACATGATGTAATTCTTTTCGAGAAATGCCGAGCGATTCTGGAAAGAGCACGACGGAAAAATCACTATTACGATTTTGTTACATATCCCGAAGCACTCAGCAACTGTACTGCATGGACTTCAGCTTGGATGAACCAGAAAGGATATGTAACATGTTCCTATAATGTCACGCACGACGGAAAAAATAACTATGACGATTTTGTTACATATCCCGAAGCACTCAGCAACGGTATTGCATGGACTTCAGCCTGGATGAACTAGAAAGGATATGTCACATGTTCCTATAATGTCACGCACAACGGAAAAATAACTGTGGCGATTTTGTTACATATCCCGAAGTACTCAGCAACTGTATTGCATGGACTTCAGCCTGGATGAACCAGAAAGGATATGTAACATGTTCCTATAATTTCACGCACGACAGAAAAATAACTATGGCGATTTTGTTACATATCCCGAAGCGCTCAGCAACTGTATTGCATGGACTTCAGCCTGGGTGAACCAGAAAAGGATATGTAACATTTTCCTATAATGTCATGCACGACGGTAAAATAACTATGACGATTTTGTTATATACCCCGAAGCACTCAGCAACTGTATTGCATGGACTTCAGCCTGGGTGAACCAGAAAAGGATATGTAACATGTTCCTATAATGCCATGCACGACGGAAAAATAACTATGACGATTTTGTTACATATCCCGAAGTACTCAGCAACTGTATTGCATGGACTTCAGCATAGGTGAACCAGAAAAGGATATGTAACATGTTCCTATAACGTCACGCACGACGGAAAAATAACTATCACGATTTTGTTACATATCCCGAAGCACTCAGCAACTGTATTGCATGGACTTCAGCCTGGATGAACCAGAAAGGATATGTAACATGTTCCTGTAATGTCATGCACGACGGAAAAATAACTATCACGATTTTGTTACATATCCCGAAGTACTCAGCAACTGTATTGCATGGACTTCAGCCTGGGTGAACCAGAAAAGGATAAGTAACAGATTCCTATAATGTCACGTACGACGGAAAAATCAATATCACGATTTTGTTACATATCCCGAAGCACTCAGCAACTGTATTGCATGGACTTCAGCCTGGGTGAACCAGAAAAGGAGATGTAACATGTTCCTATAATGTCATGCACGACGGAAAAATAACTATGACGATTTTGTTACATATCCCGAAGCACTCAGCAACTGTATTGCATGGACGTCAGCCTGGATGAACCAGAAAGGATATGTAACATGTTCCTGTAATGTCATGCACGACGGAAAAATAACTATCACGATTTTGTTACATATCCCGAAGTACTCAGCAACTGTATTGCATGGACGTCAGCCTGGGTGAACCAGAAAAGGATAAGTAACAGATTCCTATAATGTCACGTACGACGGAAAAATCAATATCACGATTTTGTTACATATCCCGAAGTACTCAGCAACTGTATTGCATGGACTTCAGCCTGGGTGAACCAGAAAAGGATATGTAACATTTTCCTATAATGTCATGCACGACGGAAAAATAACTATCACGATTTTGTTACATATCCCGAAGTACTCAGCAACTCTATTGCATGGACTTCAGCCTGGATGAACCAGAAAGGATATGTAACATGTTCCTATAATGTCATGCACGACGGAAAAATAACTATGACGATTTTGTTACATATCCCGAAGTACTCAGCAACTGTATTGCATGGACTTCAGCCTGGGTGAACCAGAAAAGGATAAGTAACAGATTCCTATAATGTCACGTACGACGGAAAAATCAATATCACGATTTTGTTACATATTCCGAAGCACTCAGCAACTGTATTGCATGGACTTCAGCCTGGGTGAACCAGAAAAGGATATGTAACATTTTCCCATAATGTCACGCACGACGGAAAAATAACTATGACGATTTTGTTACATATCCCGAAGCGCTCAGCAACTGTATTGCATGGACTTCAGCATGGGTGAACCAGAAAAGGATATGTAACATTTTCCTATAATGTCATGCACGACGGTAAAATAACTATGATGATTGTGTTATATATCCCGAAGCACTCAGCAACGGTATTGCATGGACTTCAGCCTGGGTGAACCAGAAAAGGATATGTAACATGTTCCTATAATGTCATGCACGACGGAAAAATCAATATCACGATTTTGTTACATATCCCGAAGTACTCAGCAACTGTATTGCATGGACTTCAGCATAGGTGAACCAGAAAAGGATATGTAACATGTTCCTATAACGTCACGCACGACGGAAAAATAACTATGACGATTTTGTTACATATCCCGAAGCACTCAGCAACTGTATTGCATGGACTTCAGCCTGGGTGAACCAGAAAAGGATAAGTAACAGATTCCTATAATGTCACGTACGACGGAAAAATCAATATCACGATTTTGTTACATATCCCGAAGTACTCAGCAACTGTATTGCATGGACTTCAGCCTGGATGAACCAGAAAGGATATGTAACATGTTCCTGTAATGTCATGCACGACGGAAAAATAACTATCACGATTTTGTTACATATCCCGAAGTACTCAGCAACTCTATTGCATGGACTTCAGCCTGGGTGAACCAGAAAAGGATAAGTAACAGATTCCTATAATGTCACGTACGACGGAAAAATCAATATCACGATTTTGTTACATATCCCGAGGCACTCAGCAACTGTATTGCATGGACTTCAGCCTGGGTGAACCAGAAAAGGATATGTAACATTTTCCTATAATGCCATGCACGACGGAAAAATAACTATGACGATTTTGTTACATATCCCGAAGCACTCAGCAACTATATTGCATGGACTTCAGCATAGGTGAACCAGAAAAGGATATGTAACATGTTCCTATAACGTCACGCACGACGGAAAAATAACTATGACGATTTTGTTACATATCCCGAAGTACTCAGCAACTGTATTGCATGGACGTCAGCCTGGATGAACCAGAAAGGATATGTAACATGTTCCTGTAATGTCATGCACGACGGAAAAATAACTATCACGATTTTGTTACATATCCCGACGTACTCAGCAACTGTATTGCATGGACTTCAGCCTGGGTGAACCAGAAAAGGATAAGTAACAGATTCCTATAATGTCACGTACGACGGAAAAATCAATATCACGATTTTGTTACATATCCCGAAGCACTCAGCAACTGTATTGCATGGACTTCAGCCTGGGTGAACCAGAAAAGGACATGTAACATTTTCCTATAATGTCATGCACGACGGTAAAATAACTATGACGATTTTGTTATATATCCCGAAGCACTCAGCAACGGTATTGCATGGACTTCAGCCTGGGTGAACCAGAAAAGGAGATGTAACATGTTCCTATAATGTCATGCACGACGGAAAAATCAATATCACGATTTTGTTACATATCCCGAAGTACTCAGCAACTGTATTGCATGGACTTCAGCATAGGTGAACCAGAAAAGGATATGTAACATGTTCCTATAACGTCACGCACGACGGAAAAATAACTATCACGATTTTGTTACATATCCCGAAGTACTCAGCAACTGTATTGCATGGACTTCAGCCTGGGTGAACCAGAAAAGGATAAGTAACAGATTCCTATAATGTCACGTACGACGGAAAAATCAATATCACGATTTTGTTACATATCCCGAAGTACTCAGCAACTGTATTGCATGGACTTCAGCATAGGTGAACCAGAAAAGGATATGTAACATGTTCCTATAACGTCACGCACGACGGAAAAATAACTATGACGATTTTGTTACATATCCCGAAGTACTCAGCAACTCTATTGCATGGACTTCAGCCTGGGTGAACCAGAAAGGATATGTAACATGTTCCTATAATGTCATGCACGACGGAAAAATAACTATGACGATTTTGTTACATATCCCGAAGTACTCAGCAACTGTATTGCATGGACTTCAGCCTGGGTGAACCAGAAAAGGATAAGTAACAGATTCCTATAACATCACGTACGACGGAAAAATCAATATCACGATTTTGTTACATATCCCGAAGCACTCAGCAACTGTATTGCATGGACTTCAGCCTGGGTGAACCAGAAAAGGATAAGTAACAGATTCCTATAATGTCACGTACGACGGAAAAATCAATATCACGATTTTGTTACATATCCCGAAGCACTCAGCAACTGTATTGCATGGACTTCAGCCTGGGTGAACCAGAAAAGGATAAGTAACAGATTCCTATAACATCACGTACGACGGAAAAATCAATATCACGATTTTGTTACATATCCCGAAGCACTCAGCAACTGTATTGCATGGACTTCAGCCTGGATGAACCAGAAAGGATATGTAACATGTTCCTATAATTTCACGCACGACAGAAAAATAACTATGGCGATTTTGTTACATATCCCGAAGCACTCAGCAACTGTATTGCATGGACTTCAGCCTGGGTGAACCAGAAAAGGATATGTAACATTTTCCTATAATGTCATGCACGACGGTAAAATAACTATGACGATTTTGTTATATACCCCGAAGCACTCAGCAACTGTATTGCATGGACTTCAGCCTGGGTGAACCAGAAAAGGATATGTAACATGTTCCTATAATGCCATGCACGACGGAAAAATAACTATGACGATTTTGTTACATATCCCGAAGTACTCAGCAACTGTATTGCATGGACTTCAGCATAGGTGAACCAGAAAAGGATATGTAACATGTTCCTATAACGTCACGCACGACGGAAAAATAACTATCACGATTTTGTTACATATCCCGAAGTACTCAGCAACTGTATTGCATGGACTTCAGCCTGGATGAACCAGAAAGGATATGTAACATGTTCCTGTAATGTCATGCACGACGGAAAAATAACTATGACGATTTTGTTACATATCCCGAAGTACTCAGCAACTGTATTGCATGGACTTCAGCCTGGGTGAACCAGAAAAGGATAAGTAACAGATTCCTATAATGTCACGTACGACGGAAAAATCAATATCACGATTTTGTTACATATCCCGAAGCACTCAGCAACTGTATTGCATG
Source organism: Orbicella faveolata (assembly GCF_042242905.1). Lineage (NCBI taxonomy): Eukaryota > Metazoa > Cnidaria > Anthozoa > Scleractinia > Merulinidae > Orbicella > Orbicella faveolata. The sequence goes on from NW_028301553.1 coordinate 27,297,220, forward strand.
GACTTCAGCCTGGGTGAACCAGAAAAGGATATGTAACATTTTCCTATAATGTCATGCACGACGGTAAAATAACTATGACGATTTTGTTATATATCCCGAAGCACTCAGCAACGGTATTGCATGGACTTCAGCCTGGGTGAACCAGAAAAGGATATGTAACATGTTCCTATAATGTCATGCACGACGGAAAAATCAATATCACGATTTTGTTACATATCCCGAAGTACTCAGCAACTGTATTGCATGGACTTCAGCATAGGTGAACCAGAAAAGGATATGTAACATGTTCCTATAACGTCACGCACGACGGAAAAATAACTATCACGATTTTGTTACATATCCCGAAGTACTCAGCAACTGTATTGCATGGACTTCAGCCTGGGTGAACCAGAAAAGGATAAGTAACAGATTCCTATAATGTCACGTACGACGGAAAAATCAATATCACGATTTTGTTACATATCCCGAAGTACTCAGCAACTGTATTGCATGGACTTCAGCATAGGTGAACCAGAAAAGGATATGTAACATGTTCCTATAACGTCACGCACGACGGAAAAATAACTATGACGATTTTGTTACATATCCCGAAGTACTCAGCAACTCTATTGCATGGACTTCAGCCTGGGTGAACCAGAAAGGATATGTAACATGTTCCTATAATGTCATGCACGACGGAAAAATAACTATGACGATTTTGTTACATATCCCGAAGTACTCAGCAACTGTATTGCATGGACTTCAGCCTGGGTGAACCAGAAAAGGATAAGTAACAGATTCCTATAACATCACGTACGACGGAAAAATCAATATCACGATTTTGTTACATATCCCGAAGCACTCAGCAACTGTATTGCATGGACTTCAGCCTGGGTGAACCAGAAAAGGATAAGTAACAGATTCCTATAATGTCACGTACGACGGAAAAATCAATATCACGATTTTGTTACATATCCCGAAGCACTCAGCAACTGTATTGCATGGACTTCAGCCTGGGTGAACCAGAAAAGGATATGTAACATTTTCCCATAATGTCACGCACGACGGAAAAATAACTATGACGATTTTGTTACATATCCCGAAGTGCTCAGCAACTGTATTGCATGGACTTCAGCCTGGGTGAACCAGAAAAGGATATGTAACATGTTCCTATAATGTCATGCACGACGGAAAAATAACTATGACGATTTTGTTACTTATCCCGAAGTATTCAGCAACTGTATTGCATGGACTTCAGCCTGGATGAACCAGAAAGGATATGTGACATGTTCGTATGATATGAACGAGCGAGGGAAAATGACGATTTTGTTGTTGTTTTTGTTTCCTATAGTGTCACGCATTACTGAAAAATAATGTGGTTTTTGTAAAATATCCTGTAGCACTCGGTAACGTAGAAATACTGCGAGGACATTTGCGTGGGAAAACCAGAGCGGATTTATAATGTGTGGCTACATGGTGATTTTACTATACATCTGGATTCGTCTTTCAGAAAACTAGTGTACCATGGACTTCAGTCTAGGGTCTAACCCACGAATGAAAATAGTGATTTAACATTTTAGTAGCTATCTAGACCCCATACAATCTAAAAGCATGACAATGGGTGTAAGTTATGATATAAATAGAATATTAATCGGAAGACTTAACTTGGTGCGTTTGACTTGTTGAGTTTTGAAGCTGTTGTCTTGATTCGATTCTCTGGGAGGTTGGTCACGGGCAGCGCAAGCTGAAAACACTTTCTGGTTCTCTCCGTCGTTCTTGGGTGAATGAATTCACGTATAAATCAATCGTGGCTGGCGATTTCGTTTGGTTTTCAACAACTGTTTTATGGTTTAAGCGAAAACCAATCCAAATGTATAGTCAGGGCAGCTCCTTTGTTTCCCTTCCCGTGAAAAGAAATCCCACGCGCCTTCTTTAACTCCTCAAGGCAAATTCGATTGGAAACTGGCTCAATTTCGCACAAATGCGTCAGAGAGACACCATATCTTCTAACTCAGAGGCACATCTCGTTTTGTGTCCGTTTTTAACGACCGATGACGGGTTCATTCGAAGTCGAAGTCTTTTTTTTATATATGACCGCGCAATATTCCCGCGTTATGAAAATTTATTTTAAAACATCAATTATGTGGCCAGATCATATCTGAAAATAACCAGGTTAATTTTGTACACAATCTCACTGAAAGCAATTATCGCTAACCACAATAGAACCGCAAAAGTCTTGCGATGACAGCAACCTGACAGATAAATGACATCACCCCATAGCAACCGGACCTGGCGAATTTTTGAGCTTCCGGTTAGCTCTGGCTCGTGATGAAGGGTTCCAGGGTCCCAGCGGCACATCCCCACTCAGAAATTCCCAAAGTACCCCTCCCCTCGGGAAAAAAGGCACAACTGATTTAAAGGACACGTAAAAATGTCAGTTTCCTCCTAATAGGCGTCTCAAACTTTGGAATCGTGTATTTCATGAAATATATTTTAGAAGCAAATTTTTGTATCACGGACTCTCACTATAATAGATTTTCCCAGAGGCACTTTGTTCCTACTCCCCCTACTGATTTTATAACTGATTTCTGTTCACCCAGGTGGTGGCAAAGTCGGGATTCCACTGCTCGTTTGAAATGCGAGTTGTACGCAGCTTGAAGAACATGTCTGTATGACAAGTCGCTCTCTCCCACTTACACGAATATCAACAGCAACAACCAAAAAACACCCAAAACGCATAAATCGACAATCCACGAAATGCAGGCTTTGCGTACCTACTTTATCCTCCCCCGTAAATAGTACGGTGCATAACAAGAGCGCGCGCTCATTTGCAGTGGCGAAGAACGCGGTTTAAAAAAAAAAGAAAAAAAGCGTTGAAATATATGTGAAATGCGAAAACGTGAAAATAAATCGAGGAGGAGTATTTTATTTCCCTGAACGTGCTCAGAGAAGGCTTAAAATTAGACACGGTTGGTTGCAAGGTCAAGATTTCTAAAGGTCTTTATGCGATCGATTTTTCACGGGACTAAAGTTGACTATTACTCCTGCCGCTCACGTGAATAACTGAGGCGCAATCAGCCGCAAAAGTGTGCTTTAACTACCTTTGTTTGCCCGATGAAGAATTAAACGAGGGAGAGTATTTCTTTGCTTCGCAGAGTCTTCGCAGATTCCACAATCTCCGGCGAACGTGTCGAGAGAAGGTGCCATACGGTCACACATGGCCGACCAGAGAGCAGCGTCACGCACTCCACGTCATCACTGCGTCCGAATTATGTCACGGATCAGTGATTTGAATTGTGATTTGCATAAAACTCTTCACGAATTCGAATAACTCAGTTTAAGATTGAAGTATGCTGGTTATACTTTTGCTGTTATCTCCGCTCCTCTTTCAAGCTCCATCTGTGGACTCCAAGGTATGTCACACCGATAACCATACCAAAGAAATTTTCTGTTCTTTTCAGCTAAAACTGCTCAAAGAAATGGCGTAATTGAAAGCGCTGAAACAAGTGACCGTTTTGAACAACTTGCCGTTTGACAGTACATAGGCATAATAGTGAACAAACCGGGGAAAAGGTTTTGAACTGTTACGATTCTTTGCATAAAATCAGGCTTGAAAAATAAATTGAACGTTACAAAAGTTATATAATTTTAAAAGATAGTAAAAACGACAGGAGACGACAAATCAAAGTTTGCCAACGCTGTTGCGATGTTTTGATAACCATGGCATTCCAACAGAAGGAACAAAGCAGTCATTGACTTATTCAAGAGCGGCGCGTGTTTTAACGGTTCACCATTTCGAGAAACAGTGATTTTTGAAGAATCGCGTTTTGTATAGACGAAAATCTTACTCCAGGCTTTTACCACCAACACCAAAAATTCCACAAATTTTTGTGTACGGTTTTACTCTAAAATTGTCGATTTAATCCTCATTTTCTTAGAAAAGTTATTGAAAAGGTTGAAAGGATCTGTTGTTCTGGTGAGAGTTTTATCCCTCAGGGACTCACAATGGCACTGAATAATCCCCGCACAAATATTTAGCTGGACTTTAAATTCTTTTTGTTTTACCGAGAATCTGAGCACGAATTTCAACTAGAAAAGGTTTTCTCTTCCTTCCGGCCAAGATTCGAATTCAACGGTTCAGATATTTCAACTTGATCAATTTTCAGATCTATGGGTTATTATAATTTTTTTTTTTTTTTTTTTTACTTGCAAGAGAAGCTGATTATTGCACACTTTTGCTTTATTGTTCTGGGCAGGTCTTAATTAAGTAAGCCCTTTCGTGTCTGATGTTTTATCTGCCAAATAATCGAGTCCGAAAATGCGGAAAAAACGTGACACTTATGACCAATATTTATACCTATGAAATCGTCGTCGACATATCTGGCGAGTTTGGTCTCGCCATGGTTCGTATTTTGGCGAGACATGGTTGACCCAAAAGACCCATACGCGTCTGATATGCCGCCGAAGCACACCAAAAACAGGTACGACATAAGTATTTACCACACCCAAATGTGATATCGTAGCCATATCAAGTCAGTGACGTCATTTCTCAGGATATCAGGACAGTAGGCACGGCTTCTGATTGGCTAATGGCGAATTACTACCAAGGATCTTTCAGTTGCGTTCTTCTTCGATTTAACATATTTCTAATCATTGTCTAATGGCAAAACAAAACATTTAAAACCTATAAAAGCATCGATTACGTAATAATGCTATCCCGGAAAGGTTTGTGGCATCCGGTACAATTTGAAATATGAAAACTATCTTTGAAAACATTTTGAATTCAACTTAACAGGAAAAAGAACAGCGGAATGCAAAGAAACCACTGGCTGATAAAACTTTTTTATCCCTGCGATCCTAAAAAAATATCGAAAATATATTGATCACCGGGCGGTTTAACCGCCCTTATTTCCCACTGACGAACACTGAAACTGTGTCAATAATACTTTTGTAACTTTTGATACTTAGCTGAACATTGATGTAGCGGAGAAAATCTTAATTGCAGTCAGTTTTCGAGATTAGGTATGCATTAACAGAAACCCAGCTCAGCCAATTTGTTATATTAGGTATAAATGTCGTATCCAAGAAACTTTCACTGGAAAAGTGGTCTTCTGGGAACTTTTTCCGTCGAGAAATAATTTTGAGAATCAAGTCAACTTCTGACCGGTTTTCTGGTTAACGATGGAGGGTAGAACAAAATGTTTACATGAGTTTAATTTTAAGAAGCACTTTCTTTTTTTTTCTTGTTTTTGCGCTTCACATTTCCTACGAGGAAGCAATTTTTGTGAGTTTTAACAAGTAAGCAGGTCGGAATTACTGCATTGTTTAATACTCATCTCTACCATATGTTTAATATCGCGGAAAAGTTGATAAAACGAAAAGTTAAAAACAACGCAACATACAGTTCAAAACAACCGAAATCAGGGCCGAGTAACCTTCTCAGTCTTCTTTATACAGTATACCATAAAAGAACTTCGTCTTCAGAGTAAAATTAAGGGGATTTTTTTTTTTCCTCCCAGGGAATATTTTACCGGTGTGATGCAATAAGCCGCAATGAACATCGAACCCCCGGCCGGGGATAAAAAACTTGCACAATAAGTAACATTTCGGGAATAATTTTCGCAAGACTGTAATACAACCGCTAGTAATGCGACGACTTTTCTAAACCGTCTCTCATTGTAAACTATAGCTAGCTGAGTCTGTTGTTGTCTCAAAGAGGAACAGAGGGCAATGAACAAATAATAGAGTTGTAACTGAACTATAGTAGACGGTGTTGACTTTGAAAAACCTTTGTAACAGAAATTCAGTCTGTAATAATCTTATATTGTTCAGTTTTTACGACACCAACATTTCAGATATTCGATTCTTTGAACAAACGTCCAGCTAAGTAAACAAATTAGTGTTAACTATAAAGCCCTTTTGTCAATCCAAATGGAAATTTCCTTTCTTTTCTTTTCCTTTTGTTTTCCATTCCTTTTGCGTCGTAACTGACCACTCACGGAGCCGAACGAACTGTAATTTTCGACAGCTTTGGATTGAAAGGGAGTCAACTTTATTCTAAACCCATTTTAAAGCACTGTCAATCAAAGTGTCAGACCAATCTGCTTGAGAATGGAAACGTAACAGCCACAGTTAACTCTTTTGTTTTCCGTTGTTATTTCGTTTTTCACACTCTCTTCCTCTCGTTAAAGTGACTTCACCTTGCTTGTTTACATCTTATTGTCCATGTTTGTATTGTTGCCTGTAACAAAAAAAACTTACTGTGGACAGATCTTTTAGTAGAAGTGTGATACAACACAAAATAAGAATAATTAGTTGAAGGTTTCTGTTTAAATATAAACTAAGTTGTTCTTTTGGACCGTAACTGTCCTGTGCTGGTGAGCGAGATGAAGCTGTTTCCGGATACGGTAGAATGGAGCTAATTTTATTTAACCCGTAATAAGTCAACTATCCTATCCACAAATATACCTCGGAATTGATATTGCTCTCGGTCTGTTGTATTGCTTAGCTGTAAACGAAGTGGTTGAAGAACCATTTTTCAAATGTCAAGTGATGCCATTGCAAGGGAAACAATCAAATATCGTGACGTCACGAGGATTTAAGCCAATCATAGACCACGACGCTTTTCCGCCGCGCGTTGAGCGAAACAACAATGTTTAAAAGCACCGTTCAAGCCCTCACCGTCATATTTTGCTCTCACACAAGTATCAATAACAATGGTTTCCATAGTCTTCATTATCTTCGTCACCGTTCACATGTCGTGTTCGTTTTCAGACCCAATGGTGAGTAAATTTGGGCAATACGCTCGTCTCTTTCGATTAACTTAAATACATTATCATTTCTGATGGTTTAGGTTGGGTTTGTGACAGAAAATTCTCCTTTATTTATGACAAGTTTCAGACTTTCGCTCCTAAGCTGAATAAATAGTATTTAAAAGACTCGAGGGTGAGTACAATCCCATTCTAACCGAAGAGCAGTAGTTTACGATTTCGACTTTCAGGCAAAATTGTCATTCTTCGTTTATCTCAACTATTTTCCTTTTAATAACATAATGCGGATTTAAACCCTTCCCTGATTGTTTGAAAACTTCTTATCTCTTCTACAGCCCGTAGAAAGCCAACATGTAACTTCCACAATCGGAAGCAAAAATGAAATTGCATCACAGCTGAATACAAAGTATCGAGAAGTTTTTCTCACATACAATATTAGATGTACTAAATAGCATTTGAAAGTTTTAGTCAAAAAAAAAAAAATTAACCCCTATTACTGACTTAAACAGTTACGATATCCGACTTTCGTGCGTCGTGTTGCCGGTACATTGTTTGTTTTTCTCGGAAGGTAAATCTTGCCTAATTTTTCACTGATAGGTTGGGAAGCTTGATACATTTTTAATTAAAATTTCAAGTTCCATACACATTAAGCGGTGCATTGTTTGTTTTTGGAAATGTAAAATACAATTTACAATTATTTGCCGTTTTATCGTCACGTAGCAATGAAGGATTGTAAAGAAACATTGAATTTTAATTCAAAATATCTATACAAGCATTGTCGTAAGTGTATGTTTCGGCAAGAGATTGAAAGATGCGAAATATTTTCCAGATATTATTATTTATTCTCGTCGAGAATACGCCACGTTCGATATATGGCGCCGACGCTTTCGGGTCAAAATTGCAAATTTTTAAAGTTTCTTTTGTCCTTCAGTTCCCAAAAGAGACTTGCATACAAAGAAAACACCACCAAATGTAGAGGTTTATCCTGAAGACCTCGGAGCCATGCTAGAATGATGATATATCGAATGTGGCCTATGGAACAAACTCTAGAATTGCACAGGTCGATTAGGCCGCCCACCGCCCCCTCCCCCCCCCCCCCAAAAAAAAACTCTAATGCCTCTAGCTAGTTCCTGTTTATATACCAGTGTTCAAATGTTGTGCGTCGCTTTTGGGTGGAGATATCGATCACTGTAGTCTTGTCATAAACAGAAATCTCGCAGAAACCTTTCTAAGTCAAATGATTGCGTACAAAAAAAGAAGAATTATTCAAACGATGCAAATTGGCAACAATTCAAACAACGAAATGTTTCTCTACTATTAAAGTTGGTTAAGTTGTATTTAGATCACTCGCGGCTTTGGAAATCCCAGGAGAGTCTAAAAATTGTCAATCTTATGATGCGGACTTTTACACCACAAGCGGCTCCACGTGCATTTTATACATGGTCCACGAAGACATCCACGCAAAGCGCGTTCTTCTATTATCCGCGCGCAGAAGAACTAGGTAACAAAAAATTACACAAAAAAATATCTTGAGATGGATTACCTAAGGCATAAGGCCTATATGGGAGATGAACTCTGTTACCCTTCCACCCCTTTTTGATGATATCCAGCACAGCAGGGCTCAGTAGTCATGTTTACTTTATTTGCTCTTTGAGGACTTTGTCGCCCAAAGCAGCTTTATTGGTAGACTTTCTAAAAGTCCTTTCCAATAATATTTCCATTGTTAGTTTCGAGCTCGCACCAGCGAGAGATTGCCCTCCTGACTTCGTCGCGCGAAGATTCCCCTCTCTCTTCGCTCGAGGAAGATAAGTATAAGTCAAGGATTAAGAAAAGGTTGACTTTTGGCAAATCTACTTCATTGGTGTCTGAACTCGCAAACGACTCTATTCAGGCAAACCTATGAATCGCATTAAAATTCGGAGTTAGCTTTGACCGATATCTTAAGAGAACTTTTCTTGGAAGGTTGATTGTTAAATTTTAGATTAGATAGATCAGTTGTGTCAGTGTTATCTTGACACCAAGCATTGTCCGAAATTGATGACTTCCCGTTTTTTTAATTCACCTGCGATCGTTAATTTCTAATTCGATCTAAGTGCGAACATTATTTACCAAGTTTCAACGATGAACGTGCATTTTTGAGCCATAAATCAAGTTCGAACGTATTTTTTATTTACCCCTAGACAACAAAAAAGGTGGGGCTCATTTCGCTGATTACACTATGACGTTACCTTACTTTCCGTTGACGGAGGCGGTATTATTGAACTTTCAATGTTTGACGGTTAGCAACTACATTTACCACAATTTTACACGGTTTAGATTCCATTTATGCACCAGGACGTTCTTTCCAATCCACCTTGCACGGCTTTCTCCCAGGCCTTCAGAGACAATCGATTTCGTTGACGTATCCGAGACAGATGGCCCGGATAACACTTTTCGCCCACCTGACCACGTGACCCGAAAACGATTGACCGCGGCAATTTATCAAACACTCGAGACAATGTTTCATCGGGATATCCAAACACCGAGAAGAAAGCTAAAAATACGACGCGCAACGGAGTATTTTTGACGAAATTCAAGGTGTTTGGATAGCCAATGAAACATTATCTCGAGTGTTTGATATATCTTCTCAATCGAAACAAAAACTAAGGAGTAAAGGGAGAAGTAAAATCGTCAAAATCTATGCTAATTAAGACCGGGTATCGAGGAGCGAAATCGCAAGAAACAACAAGCAGATAACCTTGAAGATTCGTCCAGTCGTCCTCCATTTATGACTGATAAAAAGAATCCCACTGGCCTTCATTATTCTTAAGTTATTATCATTGTCTTAGTTCAGGTTTCTAAGAACTTAACTAATCAAGGGTTTTCATATATTCATTATTCTATAATTGAGAATTCCAGAATTCATATTTAGGCACTAATCCGTCAAATAGATTTGCGAAATTACCGGTATCCCTTTCAGCAATGAAAATTTCTCTCAAATTTAAGTATAAATCTGCTAGCGTTCTATAACGAATGCCGTTCTCTGATTGGCTACGCTACTATCTATTCTGTTGTAGATAGTGAGTGGTGTAGCAGTGTGAGCTTGTCAACAAGACGGCCGCTTCTTCGCGTTTTCGAATTAGAAGTGCCTGTGAAGAGGATTTAGATAAAGTTTGAAGGACTAGTAGAAATATACTAAAACAATTAGATTATTCGCTCTCGATTTCTAAGAATGATAGGAATCGGGTGCGAATAATCTAATGGTTGAATAGCACATTTATCAACAGGCTCTGCCGAGAGGCCTTGCAGTATTTCTTGAGAAGATGGAAATTCCACGAGACGAATTTATGAGGAGATACCAGGCTTATAAAGCAGGCGCCTCCCCTATATCTGTAATACGGCATGACGCATCGACTAGCTCTCAGACCTCCAGTGACGTGCCGGAGCATTCTGGAGGAGTTAACACTACAGAACGTAAGTATGTTAGCTAGACAGATGGCTACGGATACCTTTTTCTTTTTTCGCGTGGGCACTAGACGCCGCTCTCTTGTGGTACATAATTCTCGTATTAACAGTGTTTCCATTACCGCGGGGAGGGGGGTACTCAGTAAATCTTTGGGTGGGGGTGTGCGGCTGGGACACTGGAACCCTTACGCTATACTAGACCACGATCAGCTTGATTTTGCAATCCTATTCCAAACTAGCCAGCCACCAAAAACCCCTATCCTATCCGAGACTAACCATTTTCCATGACGAAACTTTATCACTATCGTAGTCTACCATATGCTAAACTAATATTTCAGGGTCTCTTCCGAGTTTCCTGGGTAAAGAACCCTGTTCTTGAAATTATACCCTATTCTAGAGCAAATCTGTCTAATTTCTCTACCCTTTCCCAGACTAAACTGCCTAAAACCCATACCCGTCACAGCGGCACATACCTAAAAAGCTTATATATGGAATTAATCCCCTGCCCTCGGCCTTTATTCTACAAAGTAAGTCGGATTGTCCATTTCAAAAGTCCCGTTTAATGTTGTGACCAGTAGAGGTTGGCCGATCAGCAACGGCGGAACCGTAAAAGCGTGACACATTTGAGTGAGTGCTTTATCTGTTCGGCCTTTCTGTCACGCAGTCGCCATTTGTTTTTTTTTTTCAACGTTAAGTTTAGGTTAATTAACTCGTTAAATAACTCGTTACCAGTACCTCACTTTAAGTTTGAACTGATAGCGGGTTTTGGTGCTAACTGTTTCTTTTACAGTAAATAACCTACCGGTCATACCGGAAGACGCCACCTGTAAACCAAGACCAGCAATCATTGAGTTACCCAGGGTATTTGGTACTTCCCTATATCCCAGCTTCGTCATCCTTTATCGTTGCGGTGGAAGTTGCTCGTTGCAGGACGCCCAACACTGCGCTGTCACGGCGCAAGACGCCATCAATGTTGAAGTTTTGGAAATAATCTACAAACAGTGGGATTTTAAGAGTATGAAGTTGTATAGCCACACCCAATGCAGTTGCGATTGTATCCAGACAGCCAGTGATTGCGATCCGCAGATACAGATTTGGAACGCAGACCATTGTAAATGCAACTGCATTGAGGATGGATCGCAGTGTGACGGAGCAACTCAAAGCTGGGATATCAAGACTTGTGCCTGCAAGTGTGACACAGCTCCACAGATCTGCGCTCACAACAAAGAGTGGGATGCTGAAAACTGCGGCTGTCATTGCAAAAAGATACTCCAGGACAAATGCAAGGCAAATAACCAAAACATCGACATAAATACTTGTCAGTGCCTTGATGTAAACGTACTGTAACGTTTTGCGCGACTTCATTTGTGTCACGCAACGTCACTTGACGGAAGGATTTTACGGCAGTATGACGTAGTCACGCAAGGACCGCACTTTCAGAAATTTAACTTACATAAGGGGCTTAGGAAAAGAAAAAACAAATAGGCATATTGTAGTAAAAGACATTTAATTTTCATGTGAAAGTTTCGTACAAATGACAAAATTGTGACAATTTAACAAAGTATATTTTCCGCTCTACAACTACAAACAAATTAAATGATAAGAAAATTTCATGATGACCGGTTTTGTTGACTGCAAATTGAGATGAAACCGGAACTGGGCCGTTGACAATGCAATAATTTCTTACACAAACAGCTAGCCATCCGCCATGTTTGTTTTCAAGTCTATGCAAGTTGCGCTGGTGATTTGTGAGGTGGGGGAGAGGGAGGGGGGAGGAGCAAACAAGATAAAATCGACAAATTCCTGATACGTTTTTTGTAGCTATGATAATTATGCTTTCTGTATTGCATATGGAAGCCCCGGGGGGGAACTCCCATACAAAAACGACAGGGGTACTCGTCGGAAATCCTTAAGAGGTAAGCGTCGTGGGCGTGGCTTGAATTTTTTTTTTCGCTCATAAAAGGTAGCAATTCTAAAACAACACATTATCTCCCAACAGGTACGACGAGGACCTCTGTCCTTCTTATATGGAAGTCCCCCCCCCCCCCGGGAAGGAAGCATGCTTTTTAGGCCATTTTGGTGGTTTTATAAAAGACACAAGACTGGTGGTCAAGATGTCGGGTATCTATATATTCCAAACCAACGATCACTCCGTAGTTGACACAAAGGGAGTTTTCCATTCAATCAAAAATTCCGAAACTTTCCAAAACGAGGACAACTGGTGCTGAGAAAAGATGTTGCATTTTTTTCGAAATCTGAACCATTCGACCGAAAATTCTGGAAATTGGAGGAAAATTACATGGAACGGAAATTCCCGGGAAGAAATTTTCGAAAATTTACATGGTTATTGTTCGTGCTGTCTTCCTTTTTCCTAACCCCAATACACAGGTTAACCGCAAGCTTCCACAGCTAGCTTAGGCTAATCGTTGTGCTATTTAAGGCTACCCAGAGAGCTTTTAGGCTTACCGAAATGCCAGCTAGGCTAACCGAACCTTTCATCACATGCTTATCGCTACAACTAAACTACGTGGTATAATTTATCATCAGGTGTCCATCTTACGTAGGTCGATCCTAATTTTACTTTACCTATTCATAACGTGTTTCTCAAATACTGGGGCGGATCTGAGGGGTTGGTTAGGGGGGTTCTGTTGAAACCCCTAAATTAAAAGAAATGGGATATTATAACACGCTTACGTGACCTCAGAATGCCGGACTTCCCATTTCCAAGGACCTCAATTTTAAAAATTTTCCGGGGGAGAATGCCACCGGAACCCCTTCTCTGAATTCCTGTATCCGCCCCAGAAATATGATTCTGGCAGAGATGCTTGACTATTGGGACGAGCTGATTTTCCAAAAACGGTCTTCTTTCCAGAGTTTCACTTTGCCCCCTCCCTTCCCCCTTCCGCTGACCTTATGGCTAAATAGCATTATAACTCGAAAACCATCATGGCCACCATATTCACCTAAGTCGAATCTAGCAATACCAACGTCAGCTGCTTAAGGCAATCGTCGGCCGAATCTGATTAATAGCATGGCGCGGAACCTTGTCGAAAAAAATTAGGCCCGAGGCCTTCTCGATCGTTTCCACCGGGACTTGAAACATATGTAGCGGTGTCTTCTCGTTGATTGGTTGGTTAGGCAGTATGTAGGACTGGAACGAAAAGACATGTAAACACGTGATCAGTGTGTGCTTGACATATGATCAACATGTGCATTACCACAAGTGGCATAAGTCCAAGAAACGATAAATTTACCGGCTGGGATGTTATGTTACACAGGGGGCTGGTAAAAAGTCATCCTCGGCGACCCAGGGGCAGCTAGTCGGGACGACATTTTCGGGCGGATGTTTAGATCAGCGGGAATTCAAACGCTTCTGTAACTGGTTCGGTAAGAAAAAGTGCTCAGGAGCTCTCCCGCTCTTGTTACAAACTTTCGCCCGAAAATATCGCGTCGTCCCGACTAGCTTTCCTTGGTCTCCGAGTTTGATGAAACGTCCAGTGCTCATAAAGTTTAATGTGAAGTAGGACTTGAAAGTGATGTACACGTTACTGCTATGTAAATTTACTACGTAAATATCCGCATAGACGTCAGATCTGGGGAAAAGAGTCTACGTGTCTTGCAAACCTGGTGGGTACTCTCCAAGATTTCAGACCAAAATATGATTGTCGATACTCCATTTCAGACTTTACGCAAAATCGATACCCTATTGCAGATCACTAGAATTGCTGCATTTCCCTGATACGTGATCTCAGCTAATCACGAATTTGCATACAGATTTGAGAAGAGCTTCAAATTCCGCGATGTTTACGGCACAAAAATAAGTTTCATCTACACTTCAATCCCAATTCCATGGTTGAGTGAAAACCACGATCCACTGCAGACTAAAATGGTCAAAATACTACGCGTACGGTGGAAAGGTGTGGGAAGGTGTCGTGAAATACCGTCGAGTAAATAACGGCTTTTCCGCATTCTGATTGGATGTCTTTTCTATGGCATGCATGATATAAAGGGAAACACCTCCCCCGGGGGCTTCAGACAAGATCATCCCAGTGCATAAGCCTTAACAAAGACCTACTTTATTGTTACTTATTTCCCGAGACTTACGACCCGTCTAAAAAAGGTTTTCGCCAAAATTAACTACGCGAAATTTAATATTCTGCTATATAATTCTTTGATCAGCGCGCTACATTGCCAAGAGGGGAGAAAGCAGGAGTTGCTGGGGTAATAAAGGCCGGATGAGTCAGCTCTTTCCCCCTCCCCCACCACTCCCCAGCTGTAAGCGCAAATAGTTGGTATCATGTACTCTGTATAACTATATATAGCTATATGGTTTTGTTCAGTGTTATTTGAAACTATTGCTTTGGAAGATAAAAATCAGTTCTGACAATTCTGAGACTAACTGTTTGATACTAGTAATGAAGATCGGTGTTTTGACAATTTTCACGAAATTTAGTTCCTGTTAACGTATTTTTTTTCGGCAATTTACGAGATTTAAGTCCCGCGAAATATGCCTCTTTCATTTTCACGAAATTAAGTTCCCGCGAAAATAAATAACAGTGAGGTACTGTGTAACGCCACAATAGCACAGAGCGTTAATTCTCGATGGCATTATGAACTCGGGAATTTTCACCGACTTGTCACAGAAGAGAGACCAACCTGCAGTTCTAACTGGTCATTCCTTGTCTCGCCCAGGATCACTTTGAAGTAATGTGTGGGAACAGCTATGCGATTCTGCCCAATCAACTAAGATGTAACAATGCAAACAAAGAAAATGGAGCATTAGTAATTACAATATAGATAGGACCCTGCACGCGCTCTGATTGGTCAAAAACCCATGTTTCATCAGAGTATACGAAAACATAGAAAAAGCGTGTTTTATTGTTTTTCGCCCCATTACCTCTAGTCAACATCTTTGTTAGAGACGGCGAAAAACATTTCTTTTCGAAGAAATTTGTGGTGGAGTTCTCTGCGAAGCAGCAGAAAGTTTTGAAGACGAGGCACGTAGCACTTAACTGGTGTTAAATTCCGTCAGTTTGTCCATCTTTGTACCACTCGCGGCGTGTAAAATCTATATCATAAAGGAGCTAAAGCCGTGAAATGTAGAAAAGAGAAATGTAGAAATGTTCTTGAGAAATGTAGAAAACACGAGCCGCACATTTCCCTTGTGTTCTCAAATGCGTCGTGTTTTATCACAGTGTAATACACGGCTTAGACTTCTTTATTTGTTAAATAAATGCACACATACACAAGCGACTAGAAAACTGTTATCAGTAGAGTTAGAGAGTGAAGTTAGGAGAGTTCAATGTAATCATCTTCACATTGAAACGCATCGAAGCAAGTAGTTCCTTAAGGTTATTTCGGAATTTGGATTTAATTAGTAATTTCACAATGTAGGATGGAATTCCAGACTGAGACGCCAATTCTTGTAAAGGATTTTCTCATCTTCTCCGTTCTTGAAAATTTCACAAAGAAGCCGACGTATTCTGGTATATAGTTAGGTGCTGTACACAAAAACAAGTAAAAGTAGGGGGGACAGGGTCAGTTTCCTTTTTTCTCCTCACAAAATAGCTCAAAAAGCAGAGTGGATTGTTCAGCCATTACCGATCACAAGTTGAGCATATTCGGCTGTGTTTCAAACGATTCACTTTTTCCTTTCTACTCGCGTAAAAAACAAAACGCTACAATAGCCGATAGTAATTTTTATTAAGACTAACCTTATATTTCACATAAAGTTGATTGTCAGCTTCCAGTCTGTGGAGAAACAGCATAAGTTAACAAAAATTGACCATGATAGTGGTGCCTTCCGAACAGGCATAATGCAGTCGAACCTCTCCACAATGGTCACCTTGGGGACAGAGAAAAGTGGCTGTTATAGAGAGCTGGCTGTTATGTGGGGAGGTGGGGAGGTAAGGGTGTAAATGTGACAACTGTTTTTTCAGGGCGTGCAACATTTTTATTTTAAAAAAATGCTTGTTGTAGAATAAAAATAAGTAACACGATCCAATTAAATATATCAACAAAACAGAAACCAAACAGCAACAGAGACCAACGACGTGCTAATCTAGAGGACGAGCAAAAATCGCAGAAGGACAAAAAGCCGGGAGGGCAAGCAAAAAAAAAAAAAAAACCGAGAGAAGTCTCCTCCCCACCAAACACCAACAAAAAGATAAACTAGAGTAAAGTAGTCAAAGTGTATCACCTGTTCGAGCGACTACAATGTCAGTCGACTCGTAAGTTCGTTAGCTTGTCTGTTTGCAAACTTCGATGTCAACATGTTGTCGGTGACGTGATACGATATGTGTTCCGTTGTTAACGTTATTAGATCATTGGAAATTTGTTGGCGAGGGGACTTCGCTTGCTGGCTAGTTCGTTGGTGGCGAGACTTCCTGGTGCAAGGTGACCAGCCCCAATATGGAAGGAAATGCGGAAGAGGACTTAGTGTTTTTTTTTTTTTCTGTTTTTCTTTTTTCGACTTACTTTGGTAAGAAGAGAGGACCAGTGATAACATAAACATTCTTGTATAACTTCGTCAGATGGCGTGAATACTTTTCAAGGTGTTCCCAAGCATCACGGTTAAATCCTGAACCTGCCTTAAGAAAAGAAATTTGTGTCAAAAATTAAACACCTTTTAAAAAGACTAAATGATATGAGGTACATTAATTGATGATTTATCAGGTGTATTCCTTGAGATAAATAGTTTTTAGGACTCAGATTACTGTCAATAATAATGAAATGGCACACGCAGAGATAAAATCTGAAAATACATGTGCAGCCAAGATGGTGCAGTGATGAGAGCCCTTGCCTTCCGCCAATGTGGCCCAGGTTTGAATCCAGGAGTGCCCCATGTGGGTTGAGTTTGTTGTTGGTTCTTGCCTTGCTCCAAGTTCTTTTCTCTGGGAAAACCATGGTAACTTAATGGAACTGGAAACTATGTTGCATATAGCTATGCATTACTCTGTCATGGTATACAACGTAACATCTCACAAGTCACTTGTATTTTGCCAGTATACACAGGAACTTTTAGGTGAGTTTGTTTATACCAAGAAAATACAAGTGACAAGTGGGATATTTCATGGTATACCATGAGAGAGAGTTGTATAACTGTTTTATACCACGCCATAGAAAAATACAGTGATGAACACACAATCAATGCGCCATAAGCACGGCGCATGATGGGAAGGTTGTATGTAATACCGTCAAATATACAACGGCTTTCCTGTATTCTGATTGGCTGTGTTTCCTATGGCATGGTATAAAATGTATATCGCAAAGCTGAACCAACATCACAGTTTTGATTTCCTTAGTTTTAACTTGATGAATTTGTAGATGTTGGGTTCAACAGGCATCTCATTGCTGACACAACATTGCTGATGATTTATCTTTGCTCACCAACTTGTGGACTCATGTTACTCAGGAAGAACGTGGCACACATCGAGTTCTGGGAAGACCTGTGATTGGCTGCTGCAGCAAGATGTCCCCTATCATATCCACTCTTCCTGAAAACACCCACAACCAAATTTAGCACAATTAATGTTCACTCTAAAAATACAACAGTACTATTTACCTAATTACCACAAACCTGTAGTCGTCATTTGTTGTCGCAAACAAGGGATGAACTGACGGATCACCCACAAACTCACAACGCCCTCTGTCAAGATCTCTGTTGTACACATTTACAGCTGTCAAGTGCTGAAAAAAAGGTGTATGAAAACAACATTGCTTAGAGGTGTAACTTGGGTTTGCCCAGCAACACAACTCAAAATATTAACCATGTTTTCAGGGATTTCATTTCATTTTCAGCGGGAGGGCAACTGGTTTTCACAGGCAGGCAAACCTTTTTGAACTGAGATGGTCAAAACCAGGGGGGCAAAATTGTCCACAGAGCTGGTCAATTTGCCCAAATACGTGGCCCTTATGAAACCCCCGTGTTTTAATTCACACCCTTAATTTTAATTACTGCTACTGCCAGGTTAACCAGGTTAACCTGGTTAAGATAACCAGGTTAAACTAATTATACTGTTCTGTATAGGGGCACATAAAAGATTATTAAGAAAAGTCAATAATCCTAAGGTGTATGTGATTTCTGTTATTTGTTATGGTATATTACATCACTCAGTAAAAGTATATTTTGGTCTGTCATACCGGCTTTCTGCTTTCTTACCAAATAAAACTTACGGCTTACGTCATCAGCTGTTGGTTAGAAGGTTTGGGTTCAAATGGAATTTTAAAACCAGTTTGATTTGTGTGTGTGTTTCTTTGCCCAATATTGTTAGCAGAATGAAAAAAAAGTGGATAATACCATGTTATCTTCTTGATTAATCAAATGCCCCCAACAATAATTTCAAACTTGGTCTTGTGAACCCAGCATTTATTTGACAGCAACAGTTTATTTAAGCCTTGTGTTCATTACACAAAGAAAATTATTCATTAGCCATACCTATAATCGGTGACAAAAGTGTTGAGACATTTCACTTCTTCAGAGTACTTTTCCATTGCTTTGATTGTAATTCTGCCCAGTTTGCCCCCCTCACCACCCCCTAATCAATGTTGTTATGCAGAACTCAGATCCTGTTGATAACTTAAAACAACATTGAAAGGGGGAGTGGGGGAAGAGTTGAGTACCCCACAATATTGATAATAATCATGAATTTCAAATTTGTCTGACAATGCAATGTTGGAACCATCTCGACTACTTTTGTCGCGATTGTAGCTCTATCTCATTATACCATGAATAAAGTAATGCTTGATGGGGGTATTTACAACTATGCCTTGGAGATCAATCAAACGCGACGTTTATTTGGGGACTAGCAGTGTTGAATCAGAAAAAATATAGTAACAAACTGACATCAGAAAAATCAAACCAAAAATAACTATTTACTCATGTACGTGTGAATCAAAATCTTTTAATAGAAAAACAATAATTATAAACAATTATTGTTTATAGGACCACCAGAAGTATCATGAACAATGGCTAACATGGAAAGAAATTTGATTAGCGAAAACATTACCTCCGCTACCCAGTTTGCGAGTCTTAGACGGCGGTTGTATGAAAGAACATAATCATCCTTGGCCTTGACATTATCAAAACCTATGGAAGATTAACATTTTATAGAAAAATTAATCTATAAACTGGAGACAGACAACTGGTACTAGGTTTGGAGTTTTTCCTACAACTGTGGTAACAGTAATCAGTCATGAAGTAATAATATATGTTAAATAATAAAATCTTTATTTACCCACAGGGTTCATTTTACAGAGCCACGAAAATTAACAAAGAAAATTATAATAAAAAACTTTTTGGAGCAAAAACCAAAGCAATCACTTTAGCCAATCACAAGGGACACATGCACAGATAATACAAAACTCGAACTTAATGCATGTAGCTGATGTGAAGTCGCATAGTTAGGCAAAACTATTAATTACTTTTCAACACTCAAGGAAAAACCACTCTAATACGACTACCTATAGGAGTAAAATGCTTGCACTATAATTACTGCTGCTGATCATCTTTTGAACGCAATAATCCATTGCAAAGATAATGGAAATCTCAAGGTCCTGGAAGAGGGTGTCAAAAGCCAACATTTCTACAACAAAATATGAAGCTGAACTGTTGAGAGTTTCCATAGGGGAGGGGTAGTTCAAACCAATAACCTTCCACACAAGGGGTATGTGGACACTTTCTACAACAACAAAGTGACAATACAAGATTTCAAAGGAACAGTTTTTACTTGAGTGCCCAACATATTTCCATGTGCTTTGGTCTTGTGTTACTTCTCATTGGTAGAAGAATCTTGCACCACTTACTCATCCCAAAAGCAATATTATTGTGACGTGATAGCATACATTTCGTGATACTTCACACTGGCTACATGTATTTACCTTCAGGGTTTTTTTTTTCACTATTTTGTCCTCATAGGAGGGAGCTGAATAGGTTTTCAGATCAACAGATTTGGCCTTAAAAAGCGCACAGATTGTGGATTTTTGTGGTAAATCAGGCCGATTCGCAGATTCTGAAAACACAGTGGATCGTGGATCAGCTGTGAATTTTGGGGCGGATTCCAGATTCTGCCTGTCTTGATGTTTGGATCTTGGGTCCTCAATGAAATTTGGATTATAAATCTTTCTTCAGCCTTGGTCAGTATGTTAATGAACTTGTCCAAATTATTTCTTTTTTCGAAGAAAGCTCATTTAAACTCAGGTGTGAGACTGTTATAATAATTGGAATTGTACTGTGTTATAGTCATCAAGCATGCTGCATTCTTTACTATTTGTGCGAAACTAACGATGGCATTCATATTTACCAGTTTACATTTGAACTTTTACACTTCTGTTTTCAGATGTGGTTGTGGTTTCGGATTTGAACAAAAATATTGGCAGATCGATGGATTTGGTGAAAAAAAGGCATGGATCGACGGATTTGCATACCCCTATTCACCCCCCCCCCCCCCACCCCCTCTTATAGTCACTGTGATTATCCAGAGTGATTACTTTGACTTTGATTTTGGTTTTACAACACTCAGTCAAAAACCTCCCTATCTCACCAACAATTTAATTGACACTCTTTGGTGATCAATGAATAAAAATTTCTCATATAAATATTAATTATTATATTTCAACTACCAGGAAATCCAAATCTCATTATTTCTGACAATCTGGATCCTGGACCATCAACAACATCTTGTTTTGGTTTTGCATGCACTGCAGAAAGTACACCGTGTTGAAGCCTCTTTCTGTGAAACAAAATAAAAATTATTAACTATACAACCGTGGCCAGATTTATCCAACACAGTTGTTTGTTTATAATTATTTTAAATCTGTTCCTTATCAGTGTTGGGCCTAGTTTTGAATGCATGCCTTAAATCGCTACTCTGAAAGTGTCGTTCTTTTGTAAACAAAAGCTGCGCGTCTGCTTAAAAGTGAAAATAATTGATATTGAAAGCCACCATGCTTAATGAATTGCATCTCAGAACGCGGCACTTCTGGGTGACAAAAACTGCATTGAATTGCGTGACACAAGTCACCTGTGTTACAAATTAATCATTAACTATGACCTCGATATAACGAACATTTTGGTCGTTTCCCCTCAAATTTGTTATATCAAGGTTTTCAATATAACGAACCCTCAATTTAACAAACAAATTTGGCCGGTCCCCAGCGACTTTGTTCAATCGAGGTTCCACTGTAATCGGTTTACATATATTGATGTGTTGTGATTCTGTTAGCTTTGATTTCATTAAACCTGCTACAACCATGGCCAGATTTATCCAACACGGCTGTTTGTTTATATTTTAAATCTGTTCCTTATCAGAAAGTACATAACCGTGAATGCAAGCTCAGCTCACGCAATGTTGGGCCTTGTTTTGAATGCATGCCTTGATATAAAAATTATCAACTATAAATTTTATAGTTGAGACTTTTAAATTAACGGTAGTGCACTGACACCTTACACAAAATGATGGTCCTTAGAACACAGTTGAAACCTGTTATACAATGACTTCCTTACCATAGGAACCAGAAAAAAGTATCTGTTTATTAGAAAAAGTGTTCACTTAGTGGAGGTTTAAACACTGCTAGTGGGTGTTTGTATGTGGCTGGGTCCACAACAAAGTGTTTCCATTGGCAAGTGAAGTCAACTACGTATTTAAAAAATGGATAACTCTCAGACAAAGGGAACTTTGAAGTTGCAAGGGGAAAGCTACAGCTGTCATGATAACTCGTACTCAGCAAGGCTTTCACCAGTGTTGCTAGGCAACAGCATTTTTTACCTGGTCTGCAGTTACACATTAGCAGACAAGGTAACAAATGCTGATGGTAGACTAGGTACAAGATGCAGACTGAGAATAAACCCAGGGAATAAAGTGCAGTTTTTGTATGATAGAGAAATGTGTGACACATTTCTTACCAATTCTAAAACAACACATTGGGCGCGATCCATTCAACCAAAATTTTACGGGTTGAGGTTCAAAAATTTCCTGGTGTCAAATGGATTGGGACAGGTCTGGAGGGTCTCCTCCCATTCCACTCCGAAAATGAGTTTCACACTCATTTAAAATGGAGGATCACTATTGGTCATGTTAGAGCTAGATGACGAATTTGACGTTGATATCAATGATGTTGTGTGAGCTGTTTCATGCTTAGTAATTTAACCAGTATAACGGGTTATTTTGAGCAGACCATTCCCGGATATTTGCCACATGAGTTCAAACACCACTTTTGAATGACGGAAAGAACATTCCAAATTCTCTCGGGAAATAAATTGTCTTTAAGAGCCGTTAACAGCCAAAACATACATTGGTTTGCGAAGCAGCTACAGACCTGTTGTCACTGCTCATGGATGTTCGAGTAACACTAATAAATCTGCTGTTGACAATCCGTAAAAGCTGCAATGATAAGTGTTTTCCTCCATGTTGTAGTGTACAAGGAAAATACCAAACAGGGAGGTGGTCCACCTCAAAAGGTAGACCAATTGTTAAAACTTTTCCGGTTGGACCAAACCAATCCATTTAGTTTTAGACCAAAATTTAGAATTTTGTTCGAATGAATCGTGCCCATTGTATATCAAGGCATATTTTCTTTTTGTTCAATACCCTAAAAGGTACCGCAAAAGCTCATGCTGTGGACCTTTCGAGGCTGAACGCCCTAAGAGGTACCAAAACTGCCGTTTTAACCCCCTAAAGGTACGACAAGCACCCCCGTTCTTTTCATATGGGAGCACCCCCCCCCCCCCTTCTCATTGTGTTAAGCCTGCAAAATTATATTATTATATTAAAAAAAACTGTTTCTGAAAAAAACATTATTTTAAAGAAAACAAGGGTTGCATTTCAATTGACAACAGTATGCAAAGTTAACTGAAGTTGAAATTTTGACCAGTAACGAAATAATTTTCATGTGTGGTACAAACTTAATTTGTACCACGCAAGAAATGACTGAAAAAATAAGTGATCGATATTTCCACAAATTATGAAAAAGCGCATGGCGAAGCTTTTTACCTTTCAAAGAGAACTCCAAGAGTTCCTCCAATCCCAACAGCTACGACTGAAACCACAGGTACGGCTAGACGATGCATTGACGTTCTCAAAAATTCAACAAAATGCTTTGCTTTCATCTTCGCTTGATCCGTCCATTCCGTCTAGACCTATGAATCCGCAGTCAGTCAACGATAGCGTAGCGGTATAATTTGCGGAGTGTGCGCAGATTGAGATAAATTTCAAGATGGCGGACGGAAACGACGAAGACATGCTAAAGTTTACGTTGGTTCATGGTAAGAAAAGCTTATTAATCATCGGCTGATTTCTCCATCAGGCAATACCTGATCAAAATTGGATCATTCGTCGGTCGTTTCGCGTTGCTTTTAGGTGCAAAGAAGTACCCGGTTGAGCTGCCGATGGAAGGCAGTGATGGTGAGGGACCCACTGTGGAAGATTTGGCAAATCTTGCAGCTCAGCTGACTGACGTTCCACGAGGATCGCAGAGACTAATTTTCAAAGGTACTGTTCATATACTATGTAATATTTCTGTCTCATTGTACAAAATCCTTATATAATTCACTCGTAGTAAGCTTGCATGTAAGTGGCGAGGCAGCCTAATTCAGCTTTCAACTTTATTTCTTCGATCTCGAAATACACTATTGTATTATTTCTATTGTTTGAAATTTAAACTGATTTTCGCAATATAAATGATGAGGGGGTCTATAGAAAAGCAAAAAACCTTGAGTTTCTGTATCTCCTTTAAGAAATATGGTCAACTGTAGTGTTATATCAGTGAAAAACATTTTGGATAATAATTAGCTCAAAAAGACCTCATAAATGACTATGGTTGAAATGATGTAATTTCTATCATGATAAATGTCTGGAGATGAGAACTAATATAAAGAGTTTAATTTTATGCAGGTCAAATAGTTGCCTCAGATAAGTTTATATTACAAAAGCACTGCTTTAAAAGGCAAGACAGACTGAATTCAATAGCATTAAATCCAAAAACCTCTGCTGGTCTCTTTGACTCAACTTGAATAATTTTAAACTGGATGGAGAAAAAATCCCCCCTTCTCAATGATAGAGTATGTAAGTATTGTTTAGTACAAATATTAAGGTAAGTTTTCTTTGTTTTAGGGCAGTCTTTAACAGAATTTCCACAGCCATTAAAATTGCTTGGAGTGAAGAAGGGAAGTAGGATAATGTTAATTGGCAAAAAGGTCAGACTGCCACACATTTAACCTTCATTTGAGAATCTTAAGATTCTACATTTTATTCATTATATTTACGTGTAGTTCCCTGGTTCTGATTTAATTTTGGAAGGTACGGTACACTACGGTGTACAGTGCTCAATTAACCACTCCCCAATTAACTACTCCCTACAAAAGCAGAAGGTACCATGGCCTAATGGGTAGGATACTCTGGGTCATGTAGTCCAGGTTCCAGCCCTGGCCGGGGACATTGTGATGTGTTCTTGGGCAAAACACTTTGTTCTAACAGTGTCTCAGTCTCCACTCCACTCTCCCTCCAATGGGTGCCAATGAATTAGTGCTGGGGGTAGTCCTTTGATAGACTAGCATCCCTCCAGGGAGGAGTAGAAACAGTCACTTTGTACTACAGAAACCTGGATATTAAGCTCTATGGGTTTAGACCACTTGGTCTGCTGCAGACTTTACCATTACAAAAGCTTTGCAGTGATAAGTTGCATTTACAAGACAAAAATATCAATCAAACTGATCTAATAGATGGAGGGTTGTAAAGGTAAATGTAAAGGTAAACTTTATTTAGCCAGGGTGGCCCATTCAGCAACGAGGCTGATATCCAGAGGGGCCCTGGACTAAAAATGTAATACCGGTAATTAAAATTACAAGACATCATGATAATTTAAAAATAGAAGATAAAATTTAAAAAGTACTAGATACAAGATAAGAAAATAGTGTTCTGGCTCAGATTTTCATTGAGCTGGTCACCTGGAACACAATTTTTGTCCCCAATCTTTTGCAACACCTTGAATGCAGGGCTACCAAGCTTCATGTTTACAAGATGGTGGATGCAGTACACAGAAAGACAACACACTAAACAAGTGCCCAAAATAAGATTTTCCCTCAATTACTTTACTTGTTATACTGGCACGGATACTCAAGGTAGTCAGGAATTGATTCCAAACTTTTCCTTTAGATGGTTCAATGTGGTTCAGATATTGAATCATTGTACATGCGTAACCTAAAAACCGTTCGTTGTCCTTTACTGAGTGATTGCCCATCAAAATCCTGCCAGTGATCACCTCTTTCTCAGCCGGCGAATTTCACCGGCAGCCTGCACTTAGCGACAACCCTGTAGTTCAGCAACATGATAGATCAATTGTCATTCTTCCAGTTTTAGAACCTATGCAGGATTCATGGTTAAGTTAATAATAAGTGGCATACCCTGTCATTTTTAAGAAACACTGTTTCCAAGTATTTTGAAGTTGCCAAGTGAATTTATTTTGTTCCTGTCATTTTGATGTTATTTCTGGTTCATCTTGGCACAGTTTGATCCTTTAGCTGAAGAAAACATGAAAGCAATTCTGGCAGCTGAAAAGAAGGTGGATGATATTGAGAAAAGACTCAACGAAAATCTAGAAGAACTCCAAGGAATAGAAAAGGTCAAAATACTGAACATATTTGTGATAATTAAATGAAATAGATAACTATTATTTCTTTATTAATATTTAATTACTCATAATTTCTTTAATAGTTAAATTAATGCTGTCCCTAAAATGATGACAAGTTGTGAAACCCCTGTACCTGGTTGTTATGATCTTCCCATGTCCTTCAAATTACAACATTTGGCAGTTTCTGATTAACAACCATACTGACTGCATCAATCTGTATTGAAGATGGTAACCTGGGACGTCTGGGGGCCCATTGAGACCAGCCCATCCCCAGACAGGAAACCACTTGAACCACAGCTGGCAAACCCAGCAACCGAACCCTCCACATGGGTAAAGGGCAGGGACTGGGGGCTGAAAACATAGACCAAATAAGCAGAAGCTCCTCAGAAATCTGTTACACTACACAGCTAACACTGGGAACATCATTTAAAAGAGATGAATGTTATTTATATTTGGCATGAGTCTCCATTCCAAGCTAGTTCTAGTCCGATACCAAGCGTACAAATATGGCCTATTCTCTCAGTTTCTGTATTTAGAATTATTCAGTTTTAATTGCCTTGTTCTGTTACAAATTGATATCTTCAACAGGGATTTCTTCAACCAGAGCTGGTCACCCAGGCACTGGATAAGCTATCAAGAAAAATACAAGCAGTTAGTGAGGACTTTATGAAAACTCTTGAGGGCCTGGATGCCTTGGTTAGTGGAATCTTAGTTGAGGAATCGTCAATAATGTTGCAAACATTTAACAGTCACTTAATTCACCTTCGCACCTTTCCCTATCAAGCCAAGTGATACATAAGACCTCAAGGTTTCCATATTTAATTGCTGTTTTAAAGGAATGGGTGATTAGCTCATACCTCAATCCCCAACTTGGTGGATCAAGGGCTAATCTTTGTCAGGTCTCAACCCCTTGACTACAGACTGTAATCTAGCAAGGTTAGACCTGCCAGGGACGGAAGACCCAGCCAGCATAGCTCTCAGGGGTTTCATTAACATTTTCAGCTGGTTTTCACAGGTGGCCAAAACGTTTTGAGGTGAACTTCGTTATAAGAAAAACTTACCTCTTGATGGTCAAAGCAAGTGGGCAAAAACATCCTCACAGTTGGTCAATTTGAACGGTTCCCAGCCCCTAATGAAAGCCCCGAGCTCTTAAGATCGGCACACATGAGGGGACAAGTCCCTGCAACTGGTCCCTGCAACAAGTCGCAGGGGACAAGTCCCATCGTGTGAACTGGACATTTTTACCACAAAATCTAATTGCAGGGACTAAAATTTGGTCCCTGCGACTAGTCCCACAAATTCAAACCAGTTTGAATTTTTGGGACAAGTTCCTGTGACTTGTTCCTCAAAACGCTTCATGTGAACTGTTCTTGGGACAAGTCCCTGCGACCAGACCCTTCATGTAAACTCTTCAGGGGACTAGTTGCACACAAGCTGTACCACCACAACGAGGTGCACACCAAGGTGAACAATCACTCAATTTACTACGTAATTATCATGTGAGGGGGTATTGGTGATCTACTTCAATTTATGTTGTGACTGGTCACTAGCTGCAAAGTGTCCTGAGTTGCTTGTTGGAGGTTCTACCAGATACCTGACACAGAACTGAATGCTATGTTAAACATAACTAAGAAAAATGGACCAGAAAAGACACACAGGGTACAACTCTAAACACCAAAAAGTTAACAGATACAATTCGTCTGTGTGCGTGTCTGTCTTTCTGTTTGTCTGTCTGTCTGGAGTCAATAAAAAGTACCAGAAATAGCTTTTGATTTAATGCTCAACAATTTCAGCTCATAGATCCCAGTCTACAGCAAGCAAGAGGAAAAAAGAAATCATTGGTTCAGCGGATTCAGGTCAGTATCATTTCAATGATAAGTGGTAGTTTTGTTATAAATAGCAGATCTATGTGTATTTTAACCTGCTAATTCTGTCTGATGATGGGTGATAACATTATTACAGAGTCAACGTTTTTTGTTTTATTTGGTTCATCTCTTTATCGCATCAGCTCAATCTGGTATCTCTATAGTCTGCGTCCAGCCAAAGAATTTCATATAGCCAGATGTAATACCAGTTTTCAATACGGTGCAATCTTTCTACTCCGATCTCGATGGAATGCTAGTCCACTGCAGGATCAAACCCTCCCTCCCCCCAGCTTTAAATCGCTCTCACCTATTTATTCATAAGGGTGGAGAGATGCACTGTGAGAGCAAGTGTCTTGCCCACAAACTCTGGTGTTTTAATGGAACACACGGTCAGAAGCAGACTTCTCCTTTACCCTTGACAATTAAGTGATAGAGAGTGCCCTATAGTTGACAACGTTTACTGTTCTTGTCACAAACTGTGTGTATGTACATGTATTACTGTTATGACTAATCCACAGTTACATTTCCTGTTAATTCCAAAGCAGTCTAAATGTAAAGACGTCATGTGGTTTTCTCACGTTTAGTTTATTTTTTTTCAGCTTTTACTGGACAAGACTGATAGAACATCAACTAGAATCGAATCCCTCAAAGAGAATTCTTAGCCAATGCTGGAAAACTCAGTTTATTTTGAAAAGATTTAAAAAGAACAACTTTCACTTTCCTTAGGCAGTTATGTCACTGTTACATTAGTTTCTCTTTTGCTACGCGAAAAATTACCCACATTTTGAAAGGAAAGCCAAAACATCATTTACCAAGGTTGGAGAACACCTTGGAAGTTATAACAGGAGAATGGTCGGAAGAAACTTGTATTTTAAGAGAAATTATTTATTGCCCGGAATGCCGAATTGTTTCCTTTTGCAGTACTGTTTGCAGGATGAATTTGGAACGTTTAATATAATGGTTTTTCCACTACGTACTTATTTAGTAAAGCCTAATTTGAAAGTACATATTTTTAAAATACAGATAAAGAATAATACCAAACTATTGTTTTTGTGAAGTGATCTCTGAAAGATCGGATTATTGAAAAAATAAAATATAGCACCTTCCAATGTACAATCTCATTGACCAGCTTATGATATCTTCTTTTTACACTATTTACTATGTTGAGTAATTACACTCTTGTTTCAGGAAACTTTCCCCAACAGAAGCGAAAAAGTCATCATTTCGAGGTAACTTGCACAAATTACCTCTGCCCGTCCCATATTCTGTGCACCCCCCCCCCCCCTTTCATAACAACCACTAACGCCAAACTCTTGTACTCAGGGAGCACATCGACAAGTCAAGTTCCCGGGGTATGCCCGGGGGGGGGATGTTAATGATGCTTATTATTTTGACCGGTACTTTAGCCTGGAGAATGTGAACCACGGCGGCGAATATCTTTACAACCGAATTTTGTAACTCAAATGCGACACTGAGGTTGTCTTCTTGGGGGAGGGCAGGGCGTTATTACCGGAAGGATATTAGTGGGGCGTCCGGGGTTGACCTTGTTTTTGCAACGGCTTACATTTGGAATTTTGCGGTATATGAGGTCGGGCGTCTTTGAGTTTGTGGTAGCATGGTTTGTTGGCACCAGTGTAAGCTCATGTGGAGCACGTACGCAACAACGTAATGAACGAATTACGACTGAAAAATCGAAGATAGAGGTCTTTTTGGATCCTAAGTAGTGCTAACGCAGGAGTTCTTTTAGGAAACATTGATTTTAGTTCTAATAGCTATTGTCCCGTTCATGCAATGCAATGCATTGTCGTATTTCTCTTCAAAGAACTTCTTCTTTCTCTCCGGCACTTTCTCAAACATCGTCGAGGGCCCGAACAAATTAACAAAAGCAAAAACACAAACTAAAACGCAAACGTCCGAACCACCAAAGAATTCGAAGGGAGGAAAAAACCTAGCTTGATCTTTTTCCCCCTGAAACTACACTACGAACTAAACATGCCAAAGACCTGCAAATTTGGGCCTTGCAAACGACTTTACAGGGGTTGAAAATAATACTGACTTAGTTCTGGTGGCATTTCTTTTTCAGTTGTAACTTCAGACATGTTTTTGTTTTCGTTCGACCTCTTACTGTTGGTAAAAAGTGGAAACTCAATCTTTTAGAGAGAAGGTCAAAGTAAAACATCTCTTTAGTTATTGATCGGCATGCATTCTTTTCAATGTTAGAGCTTAGAATTTGGTTCACCGTCTTGATGCGGAAGATATATAGACAATGTAATCTTGTAAATTTCGAAGAACAAAAAACAGCTGCAAGAATAACTGAAATGGAATTCAGAAATACCATAACAGAAAGTCAGGTATAGCCGTATAGCCGGGCTCTTGAGTGCTTTTGCCACTTAAAAATATTACAGTTTTGAAAGTCAATGTCCCTTTCAATGTTGAAACAAAAGAGGTAAAACCATCATTTACTAAGTTTCAACCTTTCATGACATTGAATTTCTGAATTTCTTGTTTGACCAAACGTCTTTGTAACAGAAGGGGGAGAAGTGAAGCTATCATTCGATTTTTCATTACTGAAGCATATCCACTTAATTAACACAGGCGGGAGGGCAGGAAATCAGAGGAGTCCTTTTTCCTTCCTATAAACTAGCACTCATGTCAACTACTCAAGCGGGTTTTCCTGCATTCTGCCACCAAGTGCTAAAATTTGATAAGTTCCTGTCCTCAAACACGGAACATGCCTAGAACACCAAGAGGAAGGTATTTGAAATAGAGCTTTAATTATTTTGAATTTGTAGCGGTTTTTCCATAACAACGGCTAAGCTGAACTTGGAAATCAAAACCTCATGCATGCCTGTAACTGTCCCGCAACGTTACGCTCTCAGGGTCCCTCTCTCCCATAAGCAAGCCAGGGGGGACTCCCACATAAAAAGCACGGGAGTGCTCGTGGTACCTTTTAGGAGTTAATTAAGTGGTCTTGGTACCTCTTAGCGGTGTTCAGCCTTAAGGTTACCGTATACCTTCAGGGGTGTCTCGCGTCCAAGCGATGTAGCGCGTCCGGTTTAAGCTGTAGATACCTAAGCCCCCATATCAAATTAAAGCTTAAAGAGCTGGCTATCAAACCATACCAAAAATTTTGAAATAAAATGAATTGCCAATTTTTTCACGGCCACTAAATGCAAGCGTCCTAATCACCTTTTGGAAGCTACAAGTCAAAGCGAATTTTGTTTTTCGCCAATTTATATTTTTCCTCGGTTTCAGGACAAAAAGCGCTAAAAAAGCGTGTCTGCGTTTTTCCATATTCAATTGTAATAAAAAGTTACAGAACATTTTCGAAATAGGATTTAAAAAATGTGAAGTGATCGTACAAAAATCGCTCTCGGAGAAAAAATATTACGAAATAAACAATTCGCAGACACGTTTTTGTTTCTTATATGTTAATCTAGCTACTGTCCAAATTTGAGGGCAAACAAACAAATTCCGTTTGAGTTGTAACTCTTTAAAGTGTCTGCTTCAAGCGAAAAAATTTATCCGAGAAAACAGCGCTAAGAAAAATATCTTGCTTCGCAAACAAACTCCGCCCACAAACGCCTTCAACTGGGTTCTCAGATCACTGAGCCAATCAGCGCTTGGAAAATTTACTACCATTAACTGGCGGTGAAATTTACGCGTGAATCTGCAAAAAAACTTTGCGTTTCGCAATGCGCTCAAGGCGGAGAGATAATTTTTCTGCAGCTGGGTTTTTCTTGAAGCTGGTTTGGCAAAATGGGGAAGACGAAAAAGGACACGAACGCCAGAGTAGCTGGGCGACGAGAACAAACAAAAGAAAGCGCGGCAGAGCAAATGTGCATGGATAATATTCCAATGGATCTCAATGAGTTGGACGATTCATCGGTATCGAACTCAACAAAAGAGTCACTGTAAACATCGCTGTTATCGCTGTCGAGTTCCCAAATTTTACACAACCTTTCTCTTCTCTTGACTCGATCTTTTTGCCCGCTTGATACGTCCGTAGCTTCATCCGCGAGGCCAACTTTCGCTTCTTCACTCATTGATGTATTTTCATTCATTCTTCGCTTTTTCGAACTGGTAAACGGAGTTTTCCGTGGTCCATGTTTACTTATAACTTAACAGAATTACATCTAATACGAAAAATGCTAGGATTAACAATGCTGATTAACTGAGTAGCCAGCCAATTCGTGGTATCCATATCGGTAATACTCCCGCGAAAGTAGTCTCGGTTGATTGCATACACGTTATAGGGCTGTCAATCAAGAGGGAACTTTTACTTCCGGCCATAACGTAAAACATCCATTTCTCCGCCAATATTAGGTTTTTTTCAATTTTGTTTTCAGAAATTAGAGATTACTCTTCGACCATTAGTTTGAACCAAAAATCCAAATTTGAAGAAAATTGCCGATCTGAAGGTATACTGTAACCTTAAAAGGTCCACAGCGGGAGCTTTCGCGGTAAATTTTACGGGATTGAACCCGAAAAGAAAGAATTGACAGGAGATAATATAATGTGGTTTTTTTTAGAATTGGTACTTCTTAGGGGTGAAAAAAATTTCAAGACACGCCCACAAAACAGAATCTTGGTACCTCTTAGGGGGTTTTTACAAAATGTTTGCGAAGTACCCCTGTCCTTCTTACATAGGAGTCCCCCGGGAAAGCATGGGGTTCAGCACGAAGAAGAAAGGTACCGTGTGGCATGAAATTTTCGTGGGATCTAGGGTGCTTACCATTTACAAAAACCATCCGGTTGGAAATTTCAGGCATAAACATTAAACAAGTGAATGCCACGTTGCGGGGGATCGAGGGAATCGCTATAAAGTATATCCACATCAGCTAGAGAAACTTAAAAGAGCAGAAAAATAGCATCACCTCAAATCACAGCCCATATTTTCTGAAGCTTCCCAAACGGAATGGCCATTTGATTTTCCAACTGGAATTTCCGGAAATTTGTTCCCGCGAACTCGAAAAAATCCCAACACTAGACCCTTAATTACGTTTCGTTTTTCAATGTCATACATATATCTTGGACTTTTGCCTTTCGACGTGTTGATTCAAGAAGGCTTATTCGTTATCCATAAGTGAGTATGAGGGTGGTTCGGGAAGTTAAAGTAAACCCTACTTACAATGTTTCCGCTACAGCCATTGCAAATTGATTAAGTAGTTATTTTTAACGCGATTATATTATGATAAACAAGAGGATCGTCACTCGGAAATGCGCAAAACGAGATGCAATAAGACGTCAGTGTCAGTAATTTTACCTCCTGGGTAACTTTTTTTGCTTTATAAGAGAGTGTCCTTCCCAATAAGTTTCGTTGCTTCAGTTTGGACCACAGCTACTGGGTGGCAACCATTTTAGAGCAATTTGTGCTGCATCAATTTGCGATACGTGTTTAACAAACAATGTAAGTAGCAGTTATTTTGTTCACTGTATCATTGTAACTTCACTTTTCAGAAATTGCAGTGGATTGCATGTGGAAACAATCATCAAAAAATTCCATGCAACCATTTTCTATGCAAACTTTAGTCCAACTTATTATGGGACATAAAGAGAGGCACGAAACATTCTAATTAGTAGCAAAATGGCATTTTGGACGACTTCCAACCATCGTGCCCTCTTTGCTTTTCTGATTGGATCTATACTTCATAATATTACAGCAACTTTTGGAAGCAATACCTTCCTTCCCTCCCTTGAATGTAGCGACTTCTCAAAGAGGCGTTAATTTCATGGATGTTAGCACTTCCGATAATAGCGACACTCCTAAAGCAGATACAATAGGCTGTAGCGTGTTGCTCTGATATGACATACTAAAAATTATTTTTAAAAACTTCCGCCCTTTTTATATCTATATGTGAAACAAAGAGTGATTCCTTCCGCGAAGTCCTATATATTCAAAACCTTTTTTTTAAGATGGACCGTCCCAATGTACGTTTCTCTACAATGGGAAAGATCTTTTGACGGGGTATTTAAATTGCACATGCTGTTAATTAGTTACATATTTGTACTTATAGTGCAATAAAATAAAAGTGTACTAGCAAAGTTAGAATTACTTTTTTTACATTCAACCCAGTGACAATCTCGAAAGCCCCGTGCTCGATTGGTCAACTGTTCAAGACAAGACGACAATTTTTCACACCTGCACAGTTTCTACACTGAACACCCAAACGGTAAGCTTTCTGCAGCTGAATTTTGTTGTTTCACCTCTTCACGAAGTATTAGTTAAAATTTTAGACATTCAGTTACTAGTTCGACGAAGGAGGGACAAAAAAGCCCGGGGGGGAGTCTCCCATATAAAAAGGAAGGGGGTGCTCTTCGTACCTTTCAGTGGTTAAAAAAGCAGTTTTGGTAACTCTTAGGGTGTTAAAACGCAAAACGTCCACAGCAGGAGCTTTTGCTATACCTTTTAGCGTATTGAGCTGAAGAAAAATATGACAGGAGATAATGCGTCGTTTTAGAATTGGTACATCTTAGGGTAAAAAAGTTTCAAGCCAATCCCACAAAAGAGGAGTTTGGTACCTTTTAAGGGCTCTTTTCAACTTTTCGACGAGCATCCCCGTCCGTCCTTTTTTATATGGGAAACCCTCCCCTCCGGAAAAACAGCCGTTGGTATATTTGAGGTTTATTCTGTAAGACCTGCACTGAAAACTGAAATGCTGACACCAGAAAAAAAAAACTGTATCCAGTAGCGAAGGGGTGGACCCCTATTACATTGTTGATCTGGGAGTAGAGAGTTAGACAAATTCCTCAAAAAACATTGAGCCGGCTGCGCTAGAAATGAATTTACTGGAAAGATGGAAGAGTGCTAAGCCACTGATTAAAATTCTTGGACTTCGTCCTCAAATATTCTATAGCTGGATGCTAACTAGATCAGTGAAGGATTTAGTCGTAAGGCTTCACTGCATTCTTTTATAAGTGACGTTACGTTGAATTTTAAGAAACTCACGTTTGAACTATATTGAATCTGTACGTAAGCTCCATAGAGTCTTTTTCAAAACACTTTTTGGGGGAGCAGGGATGGTGCAGTTTTGAGGGCTCGATTCTGGCCAGGTGCCATTTGTAGGTTGAGTTTGTTGTTGGTGGTTCTCGCCTTTTTCGGAGGATTTTTGTCCAGGTGGAGTGAAACCGAGAAAACCCTTAAACCGAGCTTAAAAGGTAACCATGCAATGTAGCTTCTCTCATCCTGCTCTTTAGCAAAATGAGAAGGGATTGAGGTACCAATGGCGGATGACACTCCCTGCTAATGTAGACTGTATGTATGGATTTCATTTCAGATGAAGACGAACTTCATTCTAGTGGTGATGGTACTGTTTTTAGTACCAGTGGCAACTGCTTTCTTTTCCTTAAGTGACTGCGAGAGCCTTTGTCACTATGAAGTCAAGCATTGCTCACAAAATTGCTTTTTACGACGTTGCTTCAAGTACTGTGATGACACGTTCAGTGAATGCAAAGAGGCCTGTGTAAAACGGAGCAAGGAGGACCCAGATTCCAACCGTAAAGTAGCCAAATGAAGTAAACAATAGCTGAAGGCTTCTTGCAGAAGAATCCACTAAATGATTTATGTTCATTGTATTTGAACGTCCTGTGTACGAAGTTGAAATAAACGCCACGTTTTTCTCACTAACCGTCTCTGATTCATAACTGAATCATCCAAAGTTCCTCTTCAAACATGTAAAACGTGCCCGTTTAATACAGAATTCATCTGAAAAAAATGGTTTCACTTTACTTTTTTAAACACCCTTACCTCCCCAGGGGACTACTCTCGAAGGTTTTATACAGGGACTCTCCGCCCCGAGGTTCAACCCCTTACCCTTTTGTATTCCACTTTGACTGGCAGAAAAAATACCCCTTTCGTATACCATTTATTGAAAAAGGTACCTCTTTCACATACCTACTTTAGAACACTGCATCCCTTTTCTAAACCCTTGGAATGAAGTTAGGAAAAATATTATAGGAGAACACCAAGCAATGTGTTTGAACTTCCTGTCGGTACGAAGTTGAAATAAACGCCACGTTTTTCTCACTAACCGTCGTATTATTATTATTATTATTATTATTATTATTATTATTATTATTATTATTATTATTATTATTATAGTCTTCTCTGATTCATAACTTACTCATCCAAAGTTCCTCTTCAAACACGTAAAACGTGCCTGTTTAATTCAGAATTCATCTGAAACAATGAATGGCTTCACTTTCCTTTTTTAAACACAATACTCAAGAAAGTTTTATACGGGGAAACTCCGCCCCGAGGTTCAACCCCTTTGGTTTTGTATTCCACTTTGACAGAAAAAATACCCCTTTCGTATACCTTTTAGTGAAAAAGGCACCTCTTACATACACCTTTTCTAAACCCTTGGAATGAAGTTAGGAATCACATTATAGGAGAACGCCAAGCAATATCAGAAGAGATGTTAACCAAAACAAGTATTATTAATTCAGTTCATGTTGTGGCGGAAGTCAAGATACTCCACCAGTTGCGTACCCTTTCATATAACTCAACTTGTGAAATCTGAACCATTCGGGAGGAGCCTCCCCGACTATATAGGCCAGAGAGTAGCCTCTTCCCCTCCCCAACAAAAAAAAAAAAACAAGGCAAAAATTGGACCGGATTGAAACCACGTTTCGTGACAGCCACTGGATCAGAGAAATTTGTAGTCCTTTAATAATGATCTTCGCGGTAGTTTTAGAGGAGAAAACAACAAGTTATTGCCAGTCCGTTAATCATAATATAGATTTTTCATCTATCCACTTCCATAATCGCTGATTAAAACTAAATTAAACGCCAACAGCCTGTGAGCATGCGCTGTACCGACTAACATGGACGTCGCAGATTTCACTTACGTTTCCCTGATAAACATTAAATTTTCCTGACAAAATAATTACAAAATTTGAGATAAAGTAGCAGCTAGTAACAGTTTCAAGGTGTGGTTATTTTGCCGATTTAACTTGATTTAAGCGACTTTTTTGAATTCCGGTTTTTCCTTCAACCGGAATTCAAAAAATCAAGTTAAATCGGCAAAATAACCACACCAGGAGCAAACAACACACGTATGGAATAAGGTGAGCCATTTTTATTGAGACTTTTCACTTTTAACTACCTCCATGGATATCTTGTAGAAAATCGCATATAAACCCGTATAGTTCATAGAGGGAACTTGGGCTGCCTGTGTTGCTACTGGTGTTGTTAAGTTGAAATATAGCTACCAATGTGCATATTTCTTAATTTAAATGTAAATCAAGGAGTTATTACGGCAAAATCGTTTCAAAATACGATTTGCAAATGGTAAGGCATGTTGAATCTTCATGTTTCGAAAAAATGTCTTTTTTTGGAGAAAAAGTTATAACTGAGGGCATCGTTGAGATCACAGTGTCGTCCTGTGCTTCGCTAATCGCTAGCCGTGTATCCCTGGAAACGACAAAAACAAAATGGCGGATGTGTCAACTGTAATGTTCTCAGGGAGCTCTGCAGAAACTATCGAACATGCCAAGGCTTTCTGGAAGTCTATAGAACCGCTTCCAGAGCCGAAATCTACATTAGTCGTCAGTGGAATAAATCATCGCCTTCAAACAGCGGCTAAAGTTCCGAACGGTTTGTAAACAGTGTCGATTCCGAGCAAAATAACTTGCTTATCGATGCTTAGCTTAGCTTCTGCTTGCGTCGCGATCGATCGTTTTTAAACTGATTGACCGTTGTGATTTTCTTTCAGGGAACAAATGTAATGATACTAATAGGACTCAGGGAGATTTCCATGAAAAGGAAAACGACCCAAGTGAGTACACTTCACCTCCATTATTTTATTTTATTTTGCAATTTTAATTAAAAGTTTATTGAGGCTTTTCTTTCTATGAATGACACTTGATTAATTCGATTTCAGGATTGAAAAAACATCTGGAGGATGGACAAAAAAGGAAAGAACAGGAAGAAGCAGATTACATACAGAGAATGGTGAGTTAATCTTATTGTAATAAATTTAAATTTCTATGATGTTATTCGATTTCTGAAAGACTTATCCTAACTTTCTTCCCTGTTTATGTCTCTCTTTAATATCCGGCCGGATAGTTAAGCTTACTGATCAAGCGGAATCATAAGCTTGCAGTAAGGTTATTTCCTACTGTAATGGATTGGGAAACACGAACATCTTATTGCTGGGTTTGTATCTTGCAGACTTTATTCAGGCAAGAAGCACAGCAAAGCCTGGCCCAAAGAAAGGCTGAGAGATTTAAAGTGAGTACGGGACCACCCAAAATGTCGAGCCTAGGTGGTTGCTTACGGAAGATTGTCGCTTACGAGAGCTTAGACCATATTGAGTCAAAATTTCGCCTCATTTAGTATATGGTAACTGCAGACCAGACTTACAGAATTGCAGACCCCACATTTTAAATGTTTTATTCATGTGAAAAGTCAATTTTCGAGAAAAAAATCCGGTTCTTCCCATTGAGAAATTTCCATCTCTTACACTACTCAGGAATACGGTAATGTTACAACACCTTATTATTCAATTTCTGCTCTATTATCTCTCAAGTGGTCTATTACAGGGAGTTAAAAACAAAAGAAAAGTTCAAACTTTTAGCTATAAAAGTGGTCACAGCCATTTATGAGAGGTGTTTGCTTACAAGAGGTTCCAAATACATGTATAATGATGTGACTTGGCAACTTTTGGTATTTTGGAAAACTGGTTGCTGAGGAGAGGTTTTCGTTTATGAGAGGTGGTTGCAACTGGACGTTCGGCTGTAGTATTATTGGGACCATTACAAGAAAAAGTAAACAGCTTTGAGATTCTTGATCACAACATAATAATTTTCAACATAATTTGCATGTAGGGTACCGTACAGAGACATGCATAGTGAAAATCTTGCAAGGTCCTTGAGGTTCCTTGAGGATCTTCACAAGTTGTTATTAAGGATCTTGATCAAGATCCTCAATAATCCTGGCCACTTTGGGATCCTAAGGATCTTCAAAGAAATTTCTCTTATTAAGATCTTTGAAGATCTTGGAGGATCCTTGCCGAAATATTTACATTTTTTTTTTAATTTAAGGACCTTTACAAGATCT
Source organism: Orbicella faveolata (assembly GCF_042242905.1). Classification (NCBI taxonomy): domain Eukaryota; kingdom Metazoa; phylum Cnidaria; class Anthozoa; order Scleractinia; family Merulinidae; genus Orbicella; species Orbicella faveolata. The sequence continues at coordinate 27,335,964 of NW_028301553.1, forward strand.
GTCAGAAATCATTTAAGAATCCTTGATAGGTCCTTATCTTTAAGGATCAGTAGAAGGTCTTTTAGAGTCTTAAGTGAAAAGAGGCACTGAAAGAGTGCCAAATCAAACAAAATTACAATGTTGTTTGTTCCTTCTCTTACAGAAAGAAGAAATTTCACATCGCCAGCCCAGAGATCCAGTTTTTAATATATCGTAAGTGCAAAACAATTTCCATCCAGTGACTTCAATATAAAATTGCTTGTAAAATACATACATGTTCAATCTTTTCTTTTCGTAAATTTTTTTCTAGACAAAAGTCATGCAAGATCCTTCATAATGCATTCAAACTCCACAAATCTGCATATGGTACCTTTTATGAGGGGTTTACCAGGAAAACATGGAGGCATGGTGGTCTCATGGTTAGTGCACTCGTTCCTGGATCAAGCAGTCCAGGTTCAAGGCCTGGCTGGGGACACTGTGTTGTGTTCTTGGGCAAGACACTTAACTCTCACAGCGCCTTTCTACACCCAGGAGTATAAATGAGTACCAGTGAATTGTTGGGGAAACCTAACAAATTGTGGGGGAGTGACCTGCAACCAGTAAGCAGGACTTTCCAGGTTTTCCAAGACTTGTGCAAACCCTGCAAATGTAATAATGTGTTGCACATGTAACATTTTTCCACCATATATTTTCAACTTACTGGTAATTTAATTTGATTTTAATCTTTAGAGAATCAAGCGATGAGGATGAGGAGATAGCAGAAGCCATGGCAGAGATTGATAAATTTGAAGAAACTCTCAAACAGAGGGAATCCATCAAAACAGAACAGTTTTAAAGTTAACTCGCTGTTATTATTTAAGATTCAATTTTTTGGATCCAATAGCATCTTGTAAATATTTCAAACTGTAATAAAAGGCAATATTAGTTTTCAACAGTATCAATCCTCTAAATTTCTATATGTAACCACAGCTGGCATCAGTTTTTTGGGCTTTTGGGTTTTTTTTTTTGGAATTTAATGCTGGGGGTGACTCTCCAATGACTGGCATCCCATCTAGGAGGAAGAAGAAATATTCCTAGCTGCTTCATGCTACAGAAACTGGGATAAGCACCAGCCTGATGGGCCACTTGGCTTGTATGCAGACTTTACCTTACCTTACCTTACCTTTCTTTGAGACAAGTCAGTAGCATAGGGAATGTTGTCATACATAGGGTTGCTGTTTTCACCAAAATCACTGGCAGCGTTTAAACTCTGGCAATACTGCACACCCAAACATGGGTCAAGTGCGTTAGTGCACCCAACCCCTGCCAGTGGGCTGCCCTGATCTATACTAAGTCTTGTTTGCACATGATAGGCGAACAGGCCTCGGTGCCTGGTGTAAAACACAGCTACCACACCCAAATTAGCAATTAACCAATTAGAAGCTTTACTCACCGCCCTATATTCCTGTGATATCAAGTCTGTGATTCAATATGGTTAGAATTAAGGTCCGGTGTAGGTATGGTGAATAACTTCTTACAAGACCTGTTTAAATATAATTTGGTGGTGTATCACACTTGTTTGGTCTTTATAACAAGGGTATCGACTGAACTCGCTTGAGATGCTACAGAAACATACCAACAAGGTGTGATTGTTCTATTGTTTTTCTAGCTTATTATTGATTCCGTTTTTTGATTTGCCCAGAGGACAGGGCGTTTGGTCACTGCTGACCAAAATTAATTGTGGAGCCTCTGATGTAACACGGTGGATTAGGAGATGAACAGCGAGTAACAAGTGAATTGAACATAACTGAAAAAACATGGAACAACAACTGAGTTAAAATATAAAGCTTAATACAGATCATCTAACAAAGGAAATGTGAGGAAAGAAAAAGTACCATTGACGTGTAGGTTTTTTACTGTAGTACACATACTTAACCATCCATTACTAAGGAAAAAAACACTTAAACAAGTCAAGACAACAGACTATTTTTCCTTACTACAGCTATTCCCATTGTGATCCTCAAGCAAAGGCAATTAAACAAAGAAATCATTCTCATCTCCATTGCTACTCATTTTAAAATGTGCGAGAATGCAAACGTGCGCACGCGCTATGATTAGGTGCTCTTTCTACCTTCTTTTGCGCGAAAACTGCTGCTTGTCTCCAGGCGTACATTTCTTTGTAAAAATATAGAAATGTATGCAAGTTTGGGGTCCCATATTTTCATCAGTTTGCGACAGAGTCTTTCAAAAATTCGCATATTTACCAAATTTGGCATGGTGAATTGGAGGTGGGTTTTTAAAATATCGTTTTCCAGTTGAAAGCAAACTAAAAGAGTTGAGGTTGCAAGCCAAGCGCTTCCGGTTCCCGGCCCGCTTCCTGCTTCCCGCTTCCCACCTTCAGTTTTCCCGCCATTTCCGTCTTCTACCCGTTGCCATAGCATCATCACATAAGTCACGTGACTTTTTGTCTATACGCGGCCATGACCGTCGTTCAAAACAGTGCTCATTCTGGAAATTTATTTCTTTCCATACCACTTTTTTAAGTCAGAGTTTCTTTGATTTTTGGATTCATTGATTGGAATGACAATTGCTTCGAGGATGTCATACGAAGCCTCTTACGTGAAGGCAAGGAAAAAGTAAGTGGTCTATTGCATTGATCGAAGAAGTCTTTTAGACTCAAAGCTTAATAATTAGGTTATGTAGTCTTTATAGAATCTGCAGTCTTTCAGACAGGCTTAGCTTTGAAATCAATACAGAATTTAATAAGAAAGGTTTTAGTTTGTAGCTCACTAGGATTCACTAGAAGTCTTGTGTTTGAGTTCATTCAGAATTTAATGGAAAGGCTTTGGTTCGCCAATCTCCTATGCCCATTATTAGCAGATTTTCTACCATTAATTAAATTGTCTTCAACGTGATTTTAGCTAATATTTAAGGTCATGTTTAAGCTTAGTAGGATTTAACGCTGAAGTTTTAAATCACCAATTTTATTCAAGCTGAAATTTTCAGTAATCTCGGCATGATTTAGAAAAACTGTTATCAATGTTTGTATGACAAAGATTTTTGGCGTCAAGTACACTTCAAAAGTGTCTTGTCTCTCAAGCGTTGTGCCACATGTATAAGCTTAAGTTTTTTTACAAGCTTGTAGCCTATTAAAATTTCTGTCGCAGTTTTAAGATCAGTTATTGAAATTGAACTAATCTTTCGGTTTTGGGTCACCTTGATATCATCGAAATGAAGTTGATTATGTTATTTAAAATTTGATTGTCCCTATTTTAATTTCATTTTAGTCCGTCATTGCTCGTGAGGCATTCCATTTAAGAAACTGAAAACATTTTATGTGTTTCTGTATTTGAAGTTAAGTATTAATCTATCAGTGTTCTATCATGAATGCCGTTCTCTTATTGGCTACGCTACTCACTATCAATTCTGTTTTAGTATAAATCTACTAGCATTCTATCATGAATGCTATTCTCTCTTTGGCTATGCTACTCATTATCTATTCTGTTGTAGGTAGTGAGTAGAGTAGCAGTATATACCCTTGTTAACAAAATGACGCCTTTTTTGCATTTTCAAGGTGTCTGTGAAGAGGATTTAGATAAAGTTTTGAATGACTAGTAGATTTGTACCAAAACAATAAGATTATTCGCTCTTGATTTCTATGCGTGATAGCTGACTCAAGCTGTGCCCTCGTCAAGTATCATGCAATAGAGATCTCAAGCTCATTATCAAATTAAATAGATAGTGAGTAGCCAAGCACTGTGCCGTTGTCAACAAAATGGTAGCCACTGTTGCAATTTACTCACCATCTATTCTGTTGTAGATAGTGACAACCAAAGGAGTGTGCAGATGCTAACAAATATGGGTTATTGACCAAGTGTGAGGTCGAGATGGCTGGGTATTGGTTAAGTTCTTTTTTTGCATGTTTATGGACCGAGACAGAGTCGAGGTCCAAAAACACACAAAAAAAGAACGAGGCCAATATCCAGCCATCTTGACCACACAAGCCTTCTGGCATTACTGGCCATGTGTAAATGGTAGCAAAATTTATTTTTTATTTGCTGTTATAATTTTCATTCTCTTCTGTCAATATAAGGGCTGTCAAGCAGCTCAAAACCAGTAATGCACAACAACTGGAGATCGAAACCAAGAAAATGGAGGACAGGATACGAGCTTTGAAGGAACAAATGTTCAAGGAAAAAGAAGAGAGAGAGTAAGTTTGATCAAAATGATCTTGTGCAGTTTCCTTGTAATTTTATGGCTTACTTTGCTAAAAGAATAACTTACCTTAAATCCTTGAATCAATTTTGGAGAAGACGGCAGGCGCTTATTCAAGGGGGAGTGCTTATTTAATTTCATTTTTTACTACAACATCAGCATGTGAATAACAACATAACCTGTTTATAGACATAAAATCTGGTCCTACAGTTTAAATTGCAGCACCGTTAGTACTTGTAATTTTTTTCTAAACTTAACATGTTCACAAAGTACTGAAACAAGAAGTTGTAGGATGCAACTTAGAAGAAAAGAAACATGTTTCCTGTATTGTAAAGATGTAAATTACTAATGACTGTATGAAAAAAGGCTGAATGAGAGTGAAATTATACATCCTTTGTTGTCTAATTACGTGTCCACAAAATGAAGGAAGGGGAGGGGGCACTTATTGGACAGGGGGAAGCTTATTTCAAATTTTGGCCGATAGGAGGGATGTTTATTTGAAAGGGGCGCTTGTTCGAGGTGGGGGGGGGGGGGGGACGCTAATTCAACGATTTACGGTACCACTGAAAGGTTCCTTTTTTTTTCCCGTCAACTTCCCAATCCTACTCCAATGTGAAAAGAGAGTCTCCCCATAGCCAAGGGTTTGTGAATTTTCCAGTCAGACTAGTACATTCTATCTGTCACTTGCAAGTGAAGTTTCTTGGGGAAATTTTTTCAAGAAATTTGAATTACAGAGTAAAGCACTGTAAGATATGAATTTTTTGAGGGCTAGTGAGAATGATTTTCGGGTTAGTACATCATCTATAGTTAGAGCTTTCCTGAAGGGCAAAGCCTGTAAATTATTTTTCTTTGCACCCTTTTCTCTTGTGTTAGAAACATCAGTCGTGAGTAAATACTAAGTCAGTTCTCAATCAGAGGTTATGCTAACCCTTGAAGTTTACTTGTCATTCCAGGCAATTGATGGTGATACTTTTTCTTACAATTCAGGCTTTACATAATAACATGCTCAGGACTGTACTGGCAAAATATCTGCCTGTGGTCTTTTTGTGAAAACCTTGCTGTGTTCTATCTGTTCGAAAAGACCTAGGGCTGACATTCCATCAGTATAACCCTTGAGCATATATGCTGTGTTTGTTGCACAGATATAATTGTTAAAGTGTACTGAGTAATATGGTTGTTGTTTTTTTGTTTTTTTGTAGAAAGCAAGGTGGAACAAGGTGGGCATCAGGGAAGTCTGGCCCACTAAACAGCCATGCTCAGGATGTGCTAAAGAAGAAGAGTGCAAAAGCTGACAAGGTAGGCTGAGCCATCAGTCAAGAGGAAAACTCTATTGTAAAAGGGATAGCAGGGCTTGACACTAACGGTAGCCAGCTAGCCACAGACTAGTAGAAATTTAGTTTTGGCTGGTAGGTTTTTGATTTTCACTAGCCACTTTGGCTAGTACACAGAATGAAATTGGCTGAACTAGTTTCTGTCTTCCTCAGGGAAGACAAACACAAGCACTTTTCTTGGAAACAAGGTCAGAATTTCATTGTGGACATATCATGTTACCAGGCATGTGCTGTCCAGCACATATGTAAATTCAAGTTTGTCTACTTTTCGCTGTGTGATACGTAAACGGGGAACTGAACATGTTATGATATTGAAAGAAATATTTGACAAACAAGACAGCCTTTTCTGATAGCACACAATAGATCCTTGTCATAAATGGCTGCCAATTATAAATTGTTTTGTAAGTGTTAAAATTAGCCTGACTAACCTCGTTCTTGAGTTGATAATTCAAAAGAATTTACACTCGCAAACGAGTTTAGTGAGGCTAATTTAAATGCATACAAAAGAATTTTAAATTGGCAGCCATTTATGAAAAATGTCTATAAGATGATGCTAACACTGCATTTCAAATTGGCTTTCTGCAAGTTTTGATTATGAGAGAAACAAAAGAGATTTTTATTCAATGTGTATCATGATTGAATAAAATTCTTAGGGGCGGGGGGAGGGGTGTTGTCCTACTTTTTTTGCTAAGTTTGCTGCATGAAAAGTTATTGAAAGAATGCATTTTTCCTGCACTGTTCTATAATCACAAAGTTATAAATGGGCTTTTTTTCACTGAAGGCCTGTGTGTTATGTTTGAAACCTATGCCTAATCTTCCCTCTTTATACTTTGGCGGCATATCAGCTGACTTTGTTTGAGCCATGGTTTATATTTTGGCGAAATGTAGTTGAGCCAAAATACCCCCTAGCAAGACCAAACAGGGCTGTTATGTCGTTGACACAAACCAAAAAGGTACCATTAGGTATTTACCGTACCCAGATTTGGCTAAGTGAGCTCAATATCGTAGCCATATCAGGTCAGTGACTTGATATCACAGGATATCAGAACAGCAGACACACCTTCTGATTGACTAATTGCAACTTTGGGTACAGTTAATTAATGTAGTTATGGTCTGACCATATTGCATTGTCTTGTTTTGTTCATTTACAGGCTCCAAGGAAAATAAAGATTCTTGGAGATGAACCTTTACGTGAGTATATAATGTGTGTGATGTATTTTTGAGTAAAATCATTCATAGTAGCTTCCTGTGGGTCCATTGGAAAGCCTTGTTAGTTCTGAGAGCAAGATCTAAGAGGCAAAAATTTTCGAAAAGGAGTTAAGGGCATTTATGAATTAAACCCATTCCAGACTACGTTTCCATGTGAACAAAGACATGTAAAGCTGGGATTTCTCACAAGCCAATGTTAAAGATCCCAGACAGTTGAGGATTTCATTTCCAAACTGCCTCAGACAATCTTAACTTTAACAAACATATTGAAGATAGACCATGAATTAAACTATAGGCATTTCTGACTTTGTTGATTGCTGGTGAACTATCTCAATTTTTCTGTAAGTTTTCCTTGTCACCAAGAATACAATGTAGCTGCCTACACGTTTACCCAAAATTTAGGACATATACAACTGTTGGGAAGCAATGTCAGCCATAATTATCTGGGAATTTTCCATCAAAGTGAAAAAAAAAATTAAGGTAATGGGAAATGCTTACAACATGGATTGTCTTGATTTCAGAATCTTACAAGAAGAAAGCAACACCAAGGGCTGAGCAAACGGATAACATTGGTGCTTCAGGGTGTGGTCAGTGCGAGAGGGTGAAAGCAACTTTGGTAAAATATTGTACTTTATTTCCTTGCCCCAGTATTGATATCTGAGTTGCGTCAATGTTGTTTGACAAGCTTGTTTGAAAACTAAATCATGAGTACTAAGTATAGCAAGTCTCAGATTTTCTTTTGGCTTCCTTATTAACTGTGCCAGGCTTAGTTCAAATACTGCACCACTCATGTATGCAGCCACAACTAAGGCATGTTACATATAAATTTGACTGTAGAAGACTATAAAACAACCCTTGGTGAACCAATGATCATTTCATTTACCATGGCCAGCTAAACTGCTGATCCAAGCTGATTTATACACTGCTCTTCTTCCTAACTTAATTCAACATTTAGCTTACTGTGTCTTATTCTTGGGCTAGCAAGTGGGAAGATACCTCACTTTCACAGTTTGTCTCCACCCGCAGTAAATGGGCACTGGCAAATTGTCAGGTCATAATGTGTATACAGGTATACACAGGGTCCAAAATTGTGCTTTCCTGGTCGTCAATGCGACTAAAAATTTTGCACTGGCAACCAGAATTTTACAACTGGTCACCAGCAGGCGATTAACTATTTCATGCTACGATAATTGCACAAACAAGAACTTTGATTTCCAGCCAAATCGATTAAAAATAAAATTCAAAGCCACCCGCCAATTGGTCACTTCCTTTTTACCTTGCCGCTGCTTTTGAAGTATAAAACCGATTTTCCTGTTATCATAAATCTACCACACATTTTACAGCTGCAAGCAGTGCGAAGCTTCGCTGCCATGTTTTTTCAGCAGTTTCCCATAACATAACATACTGCGGGAGCAAAGGAGGCCTCATGCATTCTTTCGCCATGAATATTTATTCAGGCGATGTGGTGTCCAAAGATGTTCTGAAATGTTTCCGTAATTTATTACAAAGTGGAGACGGAACATCCGCGAAGAAATTAGATGAAGATTTACTTTAGATATTCTGTGGGCATCAAATGGTGGAAATGTAGATCTGTCAAAGTGGTCAAAAGATGATTTCAGCACTGGTTTGATTCCTGATTACATTGAATGCAAATATTTTGCCAGCAAGCCTGTGGTGACCCAAAATTTTGGTTTGTTTTTTGCTGTGAAGGAAAAATTTTATTGACACTTTTTGGCGACCACATTTTTCCATATGGCGACTGCGAAAAAAATTTCAGTCGCCAGTTGGCGCCTACTGAAAAAAGTTAATTTCGGAACCTGATACATGACTAAAATTACTGTGTTTGATTTATACCTGTAGGTGTGCATTGAATGTGCTGAAAAGTACTGTGTGAGTTGCTTTATGTCATTTCATCAAAAGGGTGCACTCAAGAAACACAGCACCCTGACACTTGAACAGGTAAGAACTGTCATGTTTTTTTTCCTCATGTGGTAATGGGGGTGGGAGGGGGGAGGTATGCAGGTCTACTGTCAAACCAAGTGAAGCGTACCCTTCAAGATTACATTAATGAATTGATTATTTGATTATTGAACCCATTAGTCCTATCTGGAAAAACTAGCGGATTCAATATTCGTATAGTCAAATCATGGATGTAATCTTGAGGGGTACGCTTCACTTAGTTTGACTGTAATATATTGGTGTTCAAATGAATGCACCAGTACTTTAAGGATAAGAACATGTAAGCATGCTACTTCTCAGCCATTTTGACTTGCTTGCCATGCACCAGATAAACTATAACAGGAGAACTACTCAAATCAATGTTACTGGGCAAAATTCTGCACACATTGACAAAAGAAAACTCGTGTTTACAGTAGTTTTCAGATCAATCTAAACAAGCTGCACACTACAGAGTCATAAATTTGCGACCATTTCTATCTTTTTTACACTCAGATGCTATTGGTTAATAATGATTCAAAGAATTTACTCGGTCGCTTTATACATGTGTATAGAGGTGTTGTTCGCTGAGCCTCAAACTCCTGTGTTGGGCTCAGAGAGAATAAAAAAAAACCACTTGGTTGTAACAATTCCCGTGAATAGCTTTGGATGTGGAAGGAAATGGAAACACTTAAAACTTTCATGGGTACATGGTTGATAAGTAACTTTAACAGTTGAGGTTATAGTTTTGTTATTTGATGCTGAAAAGCTCCAATGGGTAGTATTCCAATAATTTATAATTTGTATTTAGATTTGATAGGATGTTTAAAAACTGACTGCATTCTGTGTTTTCTGCTCATTGTACAGTATGAGGCAGACAAATTACAGGAAAAGGAGAGTTATGCTAATCCTGGAATGTCACCTTCAAGAAATACTTCAAGGTACAAAATCCATGCGGTATATATGGTTTATAGACTAAGCGTGAGGTCAAGATCCCTGTATATTGGCCAAGTTCTTTTATGCATGTTTATGGACTGAGATGGAGTCAAGGTTGGTCCATGAACTTGCAAAAAAAGAATGAGGCCAATATCCAGCCATCTTGACTGAAAAGGCTTGGTCAATAAAGGATTTATTATATGGAAAAAGGGCAATATTTTCGTGTGGGACACAGTGGGTAAAATAGCACCATCTTGCCTGCTCGGGTAGCCAATCACAGCACAGGATTTGGTTCACGTTGCCTGTTCATGGAGCTAGCCATTCCACAGGGATGTGAATTGCATGGTAAAATTGAAACCCACGGACATGCCAAGACCTTTTCTTTGAAGTTTTTATTGGACACCACTTGTCTTGTCAGCAACTTCTCTCTGACAGACCCTGCTGGTTGCCATTCAGAATCCTGTTAAGAGTTTGACATCAAACAACACTACAACAGTTGAACCCTGTATACACACTGTACATTTACAGAATTTACCAGAAAAAGTGTCCATTTTGACGTGATCATTCTAAAAGGCAAGTGGTTCAGTATGAAGAGACCAAAATCACTGTCAGTGTAAAAATATAGGTTTTATAATTTTCTTTCCTTGAGTTGGAGCCAAAATTCAAAATCTTTTTCATCTGTTTTTTGACAGGTTAACTAACCGTATTCAATCAAGGTCTCCACAGGTAAGAACTCTAATTATTTGTGTATTAAAGGTTCTTTTTCTTTTCAAAGTTGTAATAATAATTATTTCAGACGTGACCCAAACCTCACAAAGTCATATTCATGTGAAGTTAAAATTGCATGGCTCAACAAACAGTACAAATTTCTAATGTTTCATCAGAACCGTCCAGAGAAAAATTGATCAGTGTGTACAGGTATCAGACATGCAGAGTTGGTGCAGTGGTGAGGGCACTCGCCTCCCATCAATATAGCCCGGGTTTGATTCCGGCCAGTGTCGTTGGTTCTCGCTTTGCTCTGAGGGTTTCCCCCGGGTACTCTGGTTTTCCTCCTTCTGAAAAACCAACATCTCCAAATTCCAATGTAATCAGGATAGTAGGATAGAGGACCCGCGCGCAAACCAGTCAGGGCCGATGTAGCTTCCTCTCTAAGTATTATAAGTTATTTATACACTAAAAGCGCAGGTCGCAGTCTCTGTGGATGATTGACAATATGGATAGAAATTATCTGACCAAGTTTGTTATATCAATAATAGTCCCTTTTTTTGTTTGTAGGGGGGTGATTCCACTGGACAGCATGGTGGTGCATTGCTACAGGGTTCATACGATGAACAGGAAAGTGCACAGTCCTTTGCGGAGGCACTTATGGCCTGGCGGAATTCTGGCAAAGAAGGGAAGCTGTGGACAAATCCTACAGATACAAAAGGTAGGTGAATTTGAATGTAGTAATTCTTTCACAGTCCAGTAATTAGTCAATGAGGAGAGTATTTTTTTTTTGTTTTGTTTTGTTTTTTTTTTTGTTATTAAAACAAATAAGCACATCTTATTCTTTCGCTTGGAAAGAAACTTCCAAGTGGGGAGGGGTCAGGCTTACTAGCGCTTTATCCATATGCTCATTCTCAGATTGAAAGGGCGAAAGTGAGCCTCTTAATACTGGTTTTAAGAAAACAGTCCTTTGAAAACACTCGCGCTGATTGGTTAAAAATCGTGTTTCTATAACTCGATAGAAACACATAACTAGTACGAGCTGTTGACGTAATGATGGCACGAGCAAAGAGAATTTATATTTTGATAATCAAAGTTAACAAGTTGTTTTCCTTTTCTCGTCGCGGTATCTTCTAAAAGAAATAGAAAACATGTTCTCCGTCTTTTTATTGAGCTATAGAAACACTCGTGAAAGTTTGGGAGAACTCGAAAAAGCTGTGGAAACACTCGCCTGCGGCTCGTGTTCCCACAGCATTTCTCGTTCTCCCAAACTTCCACTCGTGTTTCTATAACTCGATAGAAACACGGTACATGTTTTCTATTTCTTGTACAGAAGATAACAGTAGAGCTTTTACTTATGACCCCTGCCACTTGTCTCTACCTCTCTAACTGGTACCACGAGAATTTGAGAGAGACGTTGGAGTGAGTATTTGTGGTTTGAAGCTTGTTTTACAGGTGGTGTTGGTCGAGTAAGGGTTACTAATGTAATATCTCGTCCGTTTCGTTGTAGGTAATTCTCGTGACACAAGCACCACCCCAGAGCCATCCAGGTATCAAGAGCTGAAACTGAACTTTGGACCAAACAAGTCACTAAGTTATCTTGACCGCATGTTACTCAAGAAACACCATGGCGATCCAACGTTCACCTCCCCACAGACACCTCCTAAGGGGGCAAAGAGTGAGGGAACTGAAATGTTACCAAACGCAAATGATGCTTCGAACAGCCCAACAACTGAAGACCGGCTAGGAATGAACTACAGAGAAATCTTTCAAAGTCTTGGAGCCTCAAACCGAAAAACTAGTAAAGGAAATAACATGGCCCCATCCAAGAGTGTTATATCTATCGAAGAAGTCAACGACGATGATTCGGATGGGGAGGAAACAACCACTTGTATTATAGAGGAAGAGGACACTCACCCCCACCCCCAGGCGAGACCCTTGTCACGCTCCGGGAGAATCAACATCATGTGTATGACCCCCACGGGAAGATTCCAGGCTGATAGTGACGCGTTGGTGTTGGAGAATGTTTCACCAGTATCCACGAACAGCCCCGCTTTAGAACATGCAGCTTTGTCAAGGCTGAATACTAGAGGGGGGCATTCCCGTGTGGGCCAACTTCAAGACCAAGCCGGCGGGTCGACGGCAAGGGTGTGGAGTCCACAACCACGTCATGTAGGTCTGTCAGAGTTTTTCCTCGCCGGTGTTCAGGACGGATCGGCTTCGGGGAGAGTGTCTCGCGAGAGAGACGCCTCGTTTGACCTGACCTCAGTGAAACCCGATAAGTTGAATACGCGTCTTCTGTCACAAAATGTGTGGAAACCTCATGAAAGCGTCTTTGCTAATGATGATACGATCAATAGACAAGAACAACAACAGCAACAACAACAACAACAACAACAACAACAACAACAACAACAACAACAGAGCGAGGGACCTAAAGATAGCCCCCGCCCTATTATCCCTCTATTACACGAACCAAGCTTGTCAGATAAGAACAGTGATAGACCAGACTCGCAATCCAACGCCATCTTTACCCCAGCAGAAGGTGAAGCCCAGACTGTTCACGATGCCCAGATTCATGATTTCGGCATCGTGGATTTCCTAAAAGCCCAGCCGTACATGCCCAAAGGCTATGAAGACTACAGTCAAGTACACCGCGTGTCTACAGTGTCCCCCCTGACCCTGAGCCCAAATCCTCCGAGCTTTCACTGGTCAGATGACAGCGATGACGACTTCTTAGCGCAACTCTGCACCCAAAGCGTGCAAGATGACCAGAGGGCCGACCAAGATGAGGATGACCGGGCGACATTGACTGACCTGGCCTGGGAACTAGCCTCGACTACAGGCCGGTTGACTCAGTGTGAATTAGATGACGAGGAAGGGGAGGGTGAGGAGGAATTTGACGAGGATAGTATCGAGACCAATGACTTTGGCTCAGGTCTGAGCTCAAGCGAAGAAGACAATAACGCAGTCGACACCTACAGCGCAAATATTAATAGAATCAAAGAGACAGACGAGAACACGCTTGCGGAAAAGGAAGTCCATGCTTTGAAATGACGTTTTCTTCTTTCTCCCGTTAGTAACAGCAAGACCATAGATTGGAACATTGATATCCATTCGTGATATGGCAGAGCTTTTGAAATCTGTCACTGAAAGATGATTCACTAGTGTATGTTTGCTGCATTGAAAGAAGACGATTAGTATCATTTCCTTGAAGATTCTCTGGCACTGTTAAGAAAGTGGGTTCTTCCAGAAGAAATCAAAATTCGTTTTGGTACTATGTGAACTGTTCAGACAGAAACGATAAGCACAGTCGACTGTGAAGAGCCACTTGGAATTACGATCTTAGATCATGACAAATAGGCCACTTCCGAGTTGCCTTTTGCCTGTCTCCGTGCGAAACCATTCATATGAAAATGTGTTCCGCCTACAGGTTCACTTTCATGCAAATCAAACTCATTTTCATGTGAAAGGTCTTGCTCGAAGATTCGTTTTGAAACAGAGGCACAAGGTAATTTGGAAGTGGCCTATTCAGTTACATTTCGTATTTTGACCCGGTAGTGTATAAATCTAAGACAAGGTTCATCGCACTGCGGGCATAAAACTTCTAATCTAGGATTAGAAAGTCTAGTACTTTGTTAAGCTTCGCTATATAAAAAATTCTTTTCTGTCAAACTCTTGTCAGATATTGTGCTCTTTTCTTTTATCCTTTACGGTTACAGTGAGAGTAAGACAGGAAATGGCTTTTTTAATACTGCATGGCTGAGAAACAATGAAGTACTTCATTGCTTGTTTGTAACGAACGTTGTTTGTTAACACAGATTTGTTGTCTTGTATGTAGCGCTGATTTGTTGTCTATGAGGTGAACAAAAGTTATGTGTTAGTCTGTTTCTCATGGGGAAACTATTAAACCTAGCGAGTATTCATGAAAATGTTTAGTGGTTTCCATTTTTGATGCTACTTTGTATCTACGATACGTGTTTCCATGATGAAAGAACCCGTGTCAACTCCTCGACTTTCAAGATGACGTCAAGATAATCACGTGATGTAATCATGTGACCCAGCCGGTACATAGCCACGTGGCTTCAATCAAACCCTTATTATGCGCATGCTTAAAAACACACTCAAAAGTTTCAACCCCCTGTGATTGTTGCCTTATCAAATTTCTCCGGCGCAGTGTGTAGTTGACGGCTGGCCGAAACGTTAAAGTGTTGAGCGTGTCGCTGAAAAGCGCTCAACTCTTCCAGATTCAAAATAACTCTATTACAACAATTCACTTTCATTCATACATTACATCTTTTGCAACATCTACGTCTAACAACCGTTCCGAATATAGCCCAATGTAGTAATTTACTTTACGCAACAGGGCTTGTGTATTTTGCAGCCACAGCTAGTAATTAACGTATAATTATTAAGTAAATAAAGATTATTACAACCGAACTCGGATAAGCATGATCATTAATTTACATTCATTAAACATGATAAACTATCAGAAGCAGGTACAATTCTGTAAAAGTTTTTACATTAAACAATGAAGCACATTACCAATACAGAAATTCTAGCATCTCTCTTAAAGTATTTTCTTTAGCTAGTCGATTAGTCCCTCGGCACAGTTCCGTCTGGAAAAAGAGACTCCGAGAGAGGAGACTGATCTCCAGTGTACTAATTCTTATTTTTAGCCCTAGAACGTTTTTCTTTTGGTCAATAATTGCGAAATTTTCAGCGATTCACTGAAATTAAATTGATACTCGTGTAATTTTGCCAATAAACACAAGTCAGCATTCATTTTGTCCTGATTTAAGAAAAGAAGGAAATATTATACACTTCAACACTGTAGTGAAGATTAACAAAAATAATTACTTCTTGGACTTTCTAGTGGTACCAAGGCGGTAATTCACTCAAGTGACTCACCCTCGATACCAGTTGGTTTCGAATTATTTCATACACGATCTGTCAGTGTTCCTTCAAAAACGAAAAAACTAAAACAGCTAGAAATTGATTATGGAGGAAGCAAATCCACTGTCAGTTCTTTGTTGGTTTTAAGCGTACTTTTTAGACCATCTAAACCATATTCACCAATTTTATTGCCAGACAAACATAATTTGTTCAGTGTCGAGTTGGATGATTTCAGCGCATCAGCCAGACCTGCTGCACCAGCATCACAAATGCTATTGTCGCACAAATACAACATTGTTAGTGTTTTGTTGGATTCCCTGAGCACATCAGCCAGACATACTGCACCATCATCGCCAATGCCATTGTCAGATAAATGCAACACTGTGAGTTTTTTGTTATATTTAAGCCCATCAGCCAGATTTGCTGCACCAGCATCACCAATTTGATTGCCAGACAAATTCAACACTGTCAATTTTGTGTTGAATTCAAGCCCATCAGCCAGCTTTGCTGCACCATCATCACCAATGGAATTGCGACACAAGTTTAACTCTGACAGTGTTGTGTTAGATTTGAGCCCAACAGCGACACCCGCTATACCAGCAACACCAATGGAATTTTCAGACAAATTCAATACTGTCGGTGTTGCGTTGGATTTAAGCGCATCAGCCAGGCCTGCTGCACCGGCATCGCCAATGCCATTGCGAGATAAATTCAAAGCTGACAGTGTTGTGGTGGATTTAAGAAGATCAGCCAGACCTGCTGCACCAGCATCACCGATGGCATTGCGAGACAAATTTAACGTCGACAGTGTTTTGTTCCATTTAAGCCCATCAGCCAGACCTGTTGCACCATTACTAATGCCATTGGAAGACAAATACAACACTAGCAGTGTTGTGTTGGATTTAAGACCATCCGCCAGAGCTGCTGCACCCGCATCACCAATTTCATTGAAAGACAGATCCAAGTCTGTCAGTGTTTTGTTGGATTTAAGCGCATCAGCCACACCTTTTGCACCAGCCTCACCAATGCAATTTTCAGAGACATACAACTCCGTTAGCGTTGTGTTGGATTCAAGCGCACCAGCCAGACCTGCTACACCAGCATCACCAATGCCATTGCGAGACAATTTCAGCACCTTCAGTGTTGTAATGGATTGAAGCTCACCGGCAAGACTTGCTGCACCAGCATCACCAATGTCATTGCCATACAAATTTAACTCTGTCACTGTTGTGTTGTATTTAAGCACATCAGCTAGAACAACAACGTTTGCAGCACAGAGTTTTCCACCACGTACCTCCAGAGTTGGAAGTTTAAGAAATGAGCCAAGCTCACGAGCCAAGTTTGCTTGGAAACTGCTGTGTGTTTGTTTACATTCTTTTGTGCACTCCAACACAACAGTCAACCAACCATCCTTATCTCCCTGGTTCACTTCTTTCATCATACATTTGGTAAGGGCTGCTACGTCTTCCTTGCATCTTACTGCTAACCACCCACACGTGTACGGAAGCACCTCTTTCAACTCATGAGCATATCTTATGTTGGCAACTAAGCTTTCAGGACTGGTTTTCTTCTCGTTCAGTTGACAGGAAAGAAAAAACGCTGCGAACCATTCTTGGAAACTCTTGTGTTGAAAGCTATAACGCACACTCGGTTCTAGCTTGCTGCCTCTGGCCTGAACTGACAAAAATCCGAACCCAGGTAACTCATCTGCATGACTTTCAAGCTCACGTTTCTCAAAGTCCAACTTGTCTTCAAGCAAGCCATTCAATGCTATCTGGCCGAGATGTTTCAGTTGAACGTCGTATACCTCAATGAGGTCCTCTTTGGTCTCTGACAATCCATTCTTCTTTCTGTATCTTCTGAGGATACATCGTGTTATATCCAGGTACAGTTGACTTCTGCTTTCTGGTAAACTACCTTTATTTTCTTCAAAATCGAGGCAAAGGAGCGCAGTGTGCAGAGGATTTGCAACCATGTCTTTAAGGTTTTTATCACTTCCAAGTTCTGACAAGAGCTTTTCGGCGGAATAGTTCGTTGTATCGAAGTATCTGAAGATAAACTTCCTCGCATCTTCTTCGGGAAATCCTTCAATTTCTAGCAGGGTGTCACAGTGTATTCGTACTTTCATTCCAACCTCGTGCCTTGCCGTAGCAACCACGCGACACTTTGGAAATTCTCTGCGGCCCTGAATGATTTCCGTGAACTCTGGCAATTTACTAGTGGGAACCTCATCCAATCCATCGAGTACTAGCAAAACGTTGGACTGATTCTGGCGGATGAAGTTAAAGAATCTCTCTCTAACATCTTCTCCAACCTCTCGAGGGAGAAGTTGATCATCAATGGCTTCCCTCAGGTTAGACTTCATATCACGACACGTCAGCAACAACACTGTTTCAAACCTTGGAAAGCAATCTTCTTCTTCCTGCTTTCCTGTGCTACATGGCTTCTCTGTACTCCACGACTTCTCTGTAGCCCAGTCATAGGCAAGCTTTCTGCAGTAAGTTGTTTTCCCCATGCCAGGCTTCCCTTCAATTAACACTGTTCTTGGTTGTGGACATTCTTTATGTGGTTTAAAGATCCCAGACATGCTGACGATGTCGTCTGTGGCTGTTCCTCTTGTTTTTTCCCTGCTGACCACTTTGAGTCTGGTAAAAATACTACCAAGATGAAACTGAAGCTCTTCAAACCAAGGAAACGGTGCGAGCCATCCCTCGCGGACTTTGTACAGTTGGCGAATCTGGTCAATAAGCTCAGCTGGATTTAAAACATCGAGAAGCAATAAATTAATTAGATAAAGGTTACTTCAAGTACCTTATCTATCTGAAGTAAGAGATATGCAAAACAATCGGCTAGACATAGATTTAAAAATAAAACTGGAAAGTATCATGGTCCAAGGATTTATTTTCCTATTTCTACTACTGAAGCGAATACGTCGTCAGCAGGTAGCTTCCCAACTCGTTTTCGCCAACGATATTGAACTGAGAAATAGACTGAGGAAAACCTTTGGAACTAAGGAAAAGAGCAAGTCAAGAATATCGCAAGTTTTGAAAAGCGTGATATAGTAACGTGCACTCGTAATTACAAACAAAAGGGTTTAAATCCTTCTGTCGCTTCCCAATGAACTGTAAAGGCTGGTTTGCACAAGCGAATAAAAATTGGAATACTGAATCGACACGGAGATTTACCCAAGCTTGCGCATGCAAATGAGCGTCCCTGAACATACAGTAGTACGCAGGTACGTAACAGTCGAAATACAAAGATTTGTATGGATGAAACCACTAGACAAAAAATACGGCGGGGTACCTAATGAAGGTAAAACTATACCTTTCTTCAGGTATGTATTTCCTTGGTTCTTGTGAGGTTTCTAGGCCGATTCATGGCACTTTAGGCAGTTTTTAGCTTCACTCATCTGTCCAAAACCACCTAAATTGCCATAAATCGGGCTAGAAACCTCACAAAAACCAAGGAAAGACACACCTGGAGCAAGGTAAAGTTACCTTTATTCTGCAACACCCCTTCGTATTTGTTAAGCTCAAGAATATAACCGTTTTTCACGGACAAATTCTTATATTTCGACTGTTGCGTAGCCTGAGTACTGCTGTATGTACAGGGACGCTCATTTGCGAGCTTGGGCTGACTTTGGTGTAACTGCACCATTCTTTTAGAACAAGAAAATACCCCATCCTTAACTGAACTAAAGAGCACGTGGAATACTTTCTTGGTAGCTGTAGAAAACCTTGGAAACCAATTTATGTCAAGAGGACAGTTTGTCAGTTTTGACTTTAGAATTTCAACTATTTATTTTCAGTTTATTTGCAATAGTGAAAGTACTGAAAGCAACATCCAAAGCCTATCGTCTTGTCAATTTTGAGGCATTGTCAGCTAAGAACACTTTTGATAGCTTTTACTACTGCAGATCATTTATATTGCTTCTTCTCAAGCTGATTTGCAATCCAGGGGCTACCATCAAATGAACCAGGGACGGCACTGAGGGAGATTTCAATCCGACCTGTACCACAACATCTAACTACAGTTTAACCGGTGTACAAGTCTGTGATTTTCTAATTTAGGAGAACAGGTGGTCAGACTGTACTAGGCACAGACCTTACCTTCCATGCTGGGGATCTTTTTTACAGGAGTACTCATCTGCTCGCCTTTTTCTCTGGTGCTGTCTATGAACCAAAAGGCGTAGTTTGATTAAGCGAAACTGATCCACACCCAACCTTTACATTACCGCTATTTAATCCCACGAAGCTAATCACAGGCTTTCTTTGTTCAAAAAGGGCGAATAACTCGTGGTATTCAATAACAAGAAAGTTCCTTTTCGAGATGAAACATCTATTTTACTTCTCTTCTGTGGAGAGACGTTTTTCGTACTATAACATTATTCCTTCGAAACGCTGATCTTGCAAATGCTTGTTATTTCGGTCACTCTAGGAGAGGGATTGGGTATCAAAAGGATTTACCGCATCTGCTTGTAAAGTTAGTTTCTTTCCCCAGACTAAAATTTCTTATGTAGTAAAACTTATTTTATGTCATCACCTTGGTAGTGGGGCCAGTCACTGAAAACGTTTGCATCACTCAAAAAATTGAAAACAACAGACGCTGCCATAACACTGGCAAAACTTTGCCAGCAGGGAACAGTTGGCGATTTATCGGCAAAATCTGCAATGCCTTTGACGACAAGCCATTCTATGCCTTGGTCAAATGCGGCCCCATAGAGACCTGCAATAGAAAGGCAATTTTTGAACACAATGCATTACAGTGCTTCTGATCAGTGCGTTGATAACTCAGTCAGCTATGCAAGCCAGAAGAGAATGGAGCTATATTATTTCTTGTTACTCACAGTCAGTTTGACAATCATAGCCTTTCTTTCTAAAAAAGAACTGCTGTTGGTGACTGACGTGTTAACAGCTTGAGTACAAGTCAAGAGTCACTGAATTAAGAAAAAAAATTATTTTTGGAATATGTTTGTGTAGTTTGAGTTCATTACTATAGTAATGGTTACTCTAGTTAATGCCACTCAGTGCATTGCTGAATTCTACGCACATTTCGGACCTGGGTCCCGTTTGTCGAAAGTCCCGGAAACTTTTCAGGTCCGCAACGCCATTTTCAGTTAATCTGTATCCAAAAACAGGGAAGTGTATACGCCTGAAACGTCTCGTATGAAGAGAACATCTGTTCATAGTAAGAATATGTGAATAAAACAGCTCTGTAGTCATAAGGTTTGAGATCTTGCTACAGCTTTCCAGGTGCGAAAACTTTTCGGGACCTTCGAGCCTGGCCTTCCTTCAGTGCTACGTTTTCAATGAGGACACGGCATTAGGTGGTCAGTGATGGGTGGGTTCCCTTTAAAAACTCACAATGGTGGACAATGATGTATAGTGATGCTCAAGTGAGTTCAGTCTGTCAAGTGACTAGCTCTGAGGATCGTTTTCGAGGTAACAAACACTGCGTTAAGTAACATTTGACGAAAATGGGGAAATGTTTTGAGTCGTTTCGGCAAGTTAGAAGTTTTTAAAAGGACGGTGTCTACTTCTGTTAGTGCGCACACGCTCTGTGCATCACGCGAGGCATGGTTTAAGGTGGCTCCCTAGAGTATTTACGAACACCATCCCTATAGAGCGCGAGTTAGAAAAGGAAACTTAGTTAATTCCTCTTAAAGTTTTCCCTGTAGAGATTTACCAGTATGGGTACTGTTAAAATAAGGCTTATTTTTTGGTTGTCAATTTTTGGATTAAGGCCGTTACTATGGGAACATATCATCTAATGACAGGCAGATATATTCCTGATTTTGGCCTAAACTCCTTAATATTTATACTTTCCTTTGGTGAAATTTTTTCATACTTTGCCACATCATGGAAATGATATTGCCTGACATTTTGAATTGGTAAAAAGTCAAGGTTCTTCAGACGGTTTTTCCAGTATTCTGTAATTTGTCAATCTTGTGAATATATTAGATTAGCTCTGACAGGTTTTAACAAAAACAGGGTATTTTATAGGAATTGTATGTGGTTACAACTGAACCAAATTTAAAAAACTTCACCGAAGGAAACGCGAGAAAATTCACTGTCAGTCTTGGTTTTTGGGCTCCACTTGACGTCATGAAAATCGAAAAACACTAAACGTTTTCCTTTGAGCGCGAGCAGATTACCTTTCGTCCTATGCGCGCTCGCAATCGTAAAACTAAACGGAGCCCCTGGGTTGACATTGACGCAATCAACTACGCTACCAAGTACACGGCTAAAATGAAAGCAAAATTTTCTTCTGTAACCAAATCAAGTTTAATGAACCTGTACTTAAACCAGAAACACCAAAATAGCAGCATATTGCTAACCACTAACTGTTAACGTCTTCCAGCTAAAAAACTAGCTGTTATCTGTCGAAAATTATATTTGCGCGCGCAAAAGAAGTGCGAGATACGCAAATGTTTACTTACTGGGAAGGTGACAGGAAAAATTGTAACGGGCACCGTAAAAGTTTTCAGAAAAGATCAAAGACTTATAAAACGCGTGGTTACCCCTACATTTTATGTTATGAAATGGAAGTGGCAAACCTATTCAACATGTGGTTAGTTTCTGGTTGTGAGCGAAAGGTATTTAGACTATATTTTAGCTGAACCAGAGGAAGGCTGTCAGAGACGCTACAAGCGCTGTCGCAACGATTTTGGTACTAAAAACATACCAAAAAGGTTTTGGATTACCATTTACCATGTAGTTTTAAGATCTTTATAAATGTGTTTGCTTTTTTGTATGTAAAGGCGAATTCTAAAGAAATCTGTGAAGAAATTTCCTTTCCTTCTTTTTTCAGAAAAATGCTGATGTCAGCATTTTTTTAAGATTCAAGGCTAATTATCTCAATAAAATGCGTGGCTACCCCCATTTTTCTTTGTGGAGTCCAATAGCCCTTGCAAAGATCTACTTTTTTCGCATGTTCCTAACCTGGCGCAAAAACCTTTGTATTCAGTAGGCACCGTCGACCTTAATTAGTTAGCCAGTTCCAACGGTAACACCAGTTAACCAGTTCCAACGGTATTACTATTAAAGGACCCTAGACAGGCCCCCGTCATTTTCGATGCCATCGAAATTATTGATATTGCTTGTAATATATCAAACACGAAGGACAGTGTTTGACCACATTTCCAAACACCGAGAAGAGAGCTGAAAATGTGACGCGCAGCGGAGTATTTTTGACGAACTTCGAGGTGAAGACATGATTGATCTTTCGTAGTTGCACAGTGATTTCCTTCCTTTCGACATGCTCCGAGTAAAATATAACGACCACACTCTCGCATGTAAACAAAAACAAAGGTGTGGCTGACTAGTGCCCTTTGTAACGATCCACGTGAATATGTATACATGAACGTGAGTGCAGTTGTCAGCTGTTTCAGCTAATTAATTAAATTTATTGCAAAATAAATTATACATCAACCGTACCTTCTCCCTCCATTTCCAATGCCATCGCTTGGGGGCACAACTTAACCAGTTCGTCACGTCGCCCACCATCACTAACCTTCTCAGGGCCACTCAAAATCTCACCATCGCTGTGTACTTTCACTTCTCGTACTTCAGGACTTTTCAACGGTGCTTCCCAACCATCCGCTACGTGTTTGATGAGTCGAAGAAAACGTCGGCTCACAACATTTCTTGTGCCAGTGGATTGTTCTTGGCCATCTATGACGATTTTGGGGGCATATGTTGTTAGCTTTGCAGAAACTACGACATCTCCGAGTTTGGTTTTGATCTTGTTAAGACCACTACAATACCCCACAGAAATGGCTCCCTTGGGCCGCAGGATCGTGATGGCATTTTCCACTGTGATCAAAGAGCTGCCAGGACCGGTGGAACCCTCATGGCATCTCATCAATCCAATTTTCAGTTTTGCATCTTGGTCGTCGGCCACATCACCAAAGTAAACATAAGTTCCGAGACTAGAAATATGGCATTTCAATGGGTTTTTTAAGTGTGCATAGCAACTTAAAAACTCACAATCTTTGACAGTCAGTAACAGAATGTCTATGGGGAGCTCAGGGCTTGGACACTTTGTGGCTTTTGGAAGATCACCTAGGTTTGGAATAACAATATTAAGCTCAGGTGGATCGCCTTTACTATCCTTTGATCTCTTACCACTTTTTTTTGTTGCCCTGGACATAGTGGTCAACAGTGTTCAGGCATTTTCTACAAGCAAAGAGATTGGAAAAAGAGTTACAATGATTGTAATAATTATTATTAAATGACTGACACAGTCAAACAGTGGAGCGATTGCAAATGTTAGTTACAGCTTTGAACAGTACATCGTACAGTAGGAATCCTTTGCAGATCTTCGCGGCTATCACCACGAAAAAACCCTGGCTCTTTTTGCCCATATGCGCACAATAGCTGCACTGTATAAAACATCAAATGCTTCAAAGGTTTTTTTTTACAACGACTGTCTAATTTCTCGCGCAATGATTGGCTCATTTTCATCATAAAATGTTAATTTATGCAAGCTTTTAAGTTAAACTTTCAGCTGTCAACTTTTTAACCAATGAGATTTTATGGACTTTTTTAAGTAGCCAATCAAAAAGCGAGAGAAGCTATTGACGATGTTCGCGTCATTTTGAATAAAATTCGCTTATCTTTGTTTACGGCAAGTTTACGGCGTCTTTTCCCCTCATTTATCCCCGGCATTTAACCATTTTGGGGTCTTGTTATTATAAAAAACAAATTGACGTCAGTTTTTTATGCGTCTGTCCTCTTATTGATGATAAATTTCGTCATAACATTGTCAAAGTTTACTGCGGAACTTTTATCCGTCTGTACTCTTATTGATGATAAAAAAGAGCCAATCAGCGCGCGAGAAATTAGACAATTATTGTAAAACAAAATATTTAATAGACCTCACCTGGAACTACAAGATAGGCTACCTTGGTATCAACTGAAGAGTTCTGGCAGCGACTGAAATAATGCAAAAAGTTCGTTTCAAGAGGAACTGAAAAGAACAAACACGAGATTAGTTTAGGAAAAGGGCACCCATGTTTACATAACCAGATGTAAACAGAAGCCTTAGCGAGCACGCCCCGGTTTTGTTTGCAGTGTGACTTGAGTAGCAAGGCCGAACGTATCAACACTGTACGCTACAACAGCAATGACGACAATATTTGCAACAATAGATTACTAATATCGATTAAAGTTAAAGTACTGGTTGTACAAGGACAACAAAAAAAGGACAGCTATGCATTTACTTAGGAGAACAATAATGTTTGAGTAATAGCGCCAGGTGTCAAAAACACATGCACAACGTGAACCATCACTATTGATATTTTTCAACAAAGATTGTTTTCAAATTTTCCTGTTTTGCTTAGGGGGCAGAACCTCATGTCATCAATTCTGCTGTTTCCAAGTCAGTTTTAGCACCCTGAAATCTTATTTTGAAGTGACTCATTGGTGCTAGTTATCACCGCTTACACGAAACCGCAAACAGCGAAACCAGCTTGGAGAATGAGAGATCAGAAAACAATTGAAAGCCGAACTTGAACGCATTAAGCACATAAGCATTTCATCGATAGGATGGCAATTTTTAGTGCAGAGTACACTATTGGGATGGTTTGGGGGCTATGGCAGCTATGGCAGTAAGGGGTAAACATTAACGTTTGTGTGATTAATTAACATTAAGTAATTACTTAGTTTTTAGGCAAGAACGTGGTAGTGGAGGGTAGGTGCATATGTGCACTGCGTACACACGTGTATCCTCTACCTTAGCGTACTTACAATATCACAAAGCTATATATTTGATGTAGGAAACCTCTTGTCCTCCTTATGGTATTATTCTCTTCAGAACAAAACCAAGTTTCCCTAACCGCATGCGCAGATTAGTCAGCGTTCGTGCCGACTATCTATTTGGTAAATGGTTTGAACCCAGGAGTATCAGTAGTTCGTATAGTGTGATTGTCCGGGTGAGTGTAGTTCTGAAAAGAACTGTTGTTGGTGACTGACGTTTCGACAACCTGAGCGGAAGTCATCTTCAGAGTCAAGTGAATAGTGTTTGTCAGTCGATGATCTTATAAGTCTGGTCCGTTGAACGTGATTGGTCAGTATAGCCATGATGGTATTGGCTGAAAGACTCGTGTAAAGTTTGTCATCAGTCATTGGTGGGTTTCGATCCGTCTATTGTTAGTGAAGTAGGTCGGTTTTGGTCCGTGTATTGTTAAGTCGGTCTGTTAGAAGTCCGTTTGTCGGTTTCGTTCCTGTCGTGGATAAGTCGTTTGTAAGGCGCCGGTAGTTGTTGACATCTCTGTTAAGAGGCGTTTGTTCTAGGTTAGTGTACCAGCTTTCCAGAGTCAGTCGTTGAAAATAGTTTGTACTGTAGGTTAAGCACTGAGCAGAGTCCCAGTCAATGTTGTGGTTTGTCAGTTGATGATGTACAGCAATGTGATTGTTGGCATCACCATTTCTCGTGGCTCGTTTGTGTTCAGTCAGTCTCGTGTTACGGTTTCTGCCAGTCTCACCAATGTAGGAAGCCTGGCAGCCTCATCAACTGACAAACCACAACATTGACTGGGACTCTGCTCAGTGCTTAACCTACAGTACAAACTATTTTCAACGACTGACTCTGGAAAGCTGGTACACTAACCTAGAACAAACGCCTCTTAACAGAGATGTCAACAACTACCGGCGCCTTACAAACGACTTATCCACGACAGGAACGAAACCGACAAACGGACTTCTAACAGACCGACTTAACAATACACGGACCAAAACCGACCTACTTCACTAACAATAGACGGATCGAAACCCACCAATGACTGATGACAAACTTTACACGAGTCTTTCAGCCAATACCATCATGGCTATACTGACCAATCACGTTCAACGGACCAGACTTATAAGATCATCGACTGACAAACACTATTCACTTGACTCTGAAGATGACTTCCGCTCAGGTTGTCGAAACGTCAGTCACCAACAACAGTTCTTTTCAGAACTACACTCACCCGGACGATCACACTATACGAACTATATATTTGGTGAAAGATGCGTTTCATTTGAGATCACAAGAAGTGAAAATGTTGAGTGCTTTTCCTTTTGGTAGAACCCAACAAGTAAAGCGCATGCGTTCCAGCACTGTTAGCGTGATATACGCCGTTTTCATCCCCAGAGCCATGTGGTTTTTTATGTGTCATGTGATATGACCGAGGACAGCAGTTATTTTTCGGGTAACGTCACTTTTCCGTTTTAGTGCAAAAAACGCTACTGTGACTGAGTATCTCTTAGAATTACCCCTAGCTCGGTTCAACAAATATCATCTGCTATTATCAAACTTTGCCAGAGTTCAAATTAAGAATGGAAACGTTTTGCTTCTCCCTAGCGGCTTATTTATTTCTGTTTCAATTGTCTCTATGAAAGAGACCAAGAAGTTCACATCTGGCCTAACTTTCCCGATTTAGTGGCATTAAAACTTGTCAAATTGTAAATTTGCGACAAAAGAAACCAGGAAAGTGTTTAAATATTGCTGCAGACTCCGTGGCACGTCATGAAAGCGTAAATCAGTCTTCACGATGTAGGATATATAATCTCGGTCAACTGAGTAGCGCAGACCTTCAATAGTTTTTGTTGAAACGCTAACGCTTCTCAGTTGTATTAATCAATATCACTGAGGTGGCAACTGTATAAGAACGTGGTATTCCGTGACTATTTGATAATTAAATTACTTCCTGTTTATCGGTGAAAAGTTTTGAACAAAACAAAATCGTTCTTCTTTCGTTTCCTCATAAGATATTTTAATTTTGTTCCATTTCCTCATAAGATATTTACTTTCTTCCATTTATCTCTTAAATTTTCAAGAAAACAAGGGTTTTAAGTTACGTACCTTTGCGAGGAAAACAAAAGTATCAAGTTACAAACGTTGGCGTTAAAAAGTAAAATGTCACATTTGCTACTTCAACGTATTATTGAATTTTGAAGTGAAAAAAATCAACGTAAATTATCAGGACTCGAAATTGCGACTCACTGGTCGCCAATGCGACCAAAAATTGAGCACTGGCGACTCGCGTTTTGTCCAATAACTAAAGAAAACCACGACACAACTTTTGTTTTTAAATCTTTATATTGGGAAATCAATCGGATATGATTGCTAGTACACAACTCACCTTTCCGCCCCCAGTAAAATAATGTCTGAATATTACAAGATAATCGAAAAAACTGAATGTATTTCGACACGTCGATACTGCGTAATATACTGCGTTCGCGGCGCGCCACATTGTTTCAGCGGCTTCTTCCGAAACTGGGATCGCAGGCGCACTTCAACACCATGTGCTTTTCATTTGCCGCGAAAATAGCGGCAGATACCAATCAGTTGAAGGAATATACGTGAGTTTTTACGTGCGGGGAATGAAGATTCAAGCATGGCGTTGTTTGTTGGCTGCGAAAGGCGTCGAGGAAAGCAAGTCGAAAATAAAGAACGGCATTTCGAAGAAGTAGCAAAGGGAATATACGCAAGGACCCGTGTTTGTCTCACAATGAAAACCACGGACTTAAGAGTGCGGGCCTGTAAAAATCAGACAAATTCTTAATTTCGCGGCAAGGGCTGAAAATTCGATTTCTCTCATATTCTTATTCTTATGGTAGATAGGCTAGGGCATGACAAAAACTACTGGATAGTTTTTTGGCAAAATATCCTTTTATTTCAAAGAAATATGCAAATTACCAAATTCTGTTAAAATCGTCATTTGACGCACCATTTTATTTTTTATGGTCTACAGATTCCTGTAAAAATTTCTTTGGGCCAATGATTGTCAACGACGCGAGAGCTTTTCAAAGTACGTTAAAAATGTAAATATTTGACCATCGTGAGAAAAACAGACTAAATTTAATTAGTAATTTCGTGAGTAAATAGCCCTGGCCGTACCATTTTATTTGGCGTATTTTGTTTGTTTAGTGGCGAGGCATTGGTATGTTTGTAACAGAAAATAGAGGACTGTTGTCAATACAGTCCAAAATTATTGTCAGTAAAATATTGTAAATGAAACACCTATTGACCGGTTACCTCCGCGGCCACCATTTGTCGTTCCGATAAGGGTTTCATTGTTGTCTTTACCCTTATTAAGCGGTCACCCAAAATGTAAAAACTTTGTTTTGGAAAGGGCGATGACAGATAAGAGTCTGAAATTGAAGGTGCACGACGAGTGATAATTCAAACACACATCTATCATGACTGTCTTGAATTGACTCCATGTTCACCGAGAAATTTATAGCCCGATAGAGAAAATTAAATATTCAAGGTACACCAACCTCTATTTAAGCGGTCACCACCCATTTCCCCGAGGGTAGCCCACTGTATTACATGTAAACCAAAAATTATTGCACATCGCGATGAGTTTAGCGTTACAGTATTACTCAGGGCATGTAGGTAGCGGTGGTCGAGTAAAAGACAAGAAGATCTGTTAGATCTTATAACCGCGCTTTTCAAATTTAACTGTTTGCTTACCACTACAGTCGCAACGCAGTGCACATTCCAAAGCAGTCCTTGATGATTCTTTTGTTACTGTAGACATCACATCACTTGATCAACACAAAGTCTATTATTGCACCATCAGTCGTAGCCGTTGTGAAATCTCCCGTGACGTAATGGTCTTAATCTGGAACTTTCTTTCGGATATGTATGGGCATGAATGATATGAACGATACGATAATAACACTATTAACAACAGCTTTCTTTCTTAAAAGTCTTGATTAAATTTAATTGGTGTTTTCCACGAGTAAAGGGATAGCAAAGTAGTCACACGAGTCACATAATTCAAGACTTCCGTTATCCACCGCTACCTTTAGTACGGTGGTTATTTCCCTAGCAATGACGTAATCCTTGCATGTTCTGACATGTTCTTTGCTTGGCTTGCAAATATTTAATTTTCCTTCTCATCACTGAACTCGCTGCCATGAAACAGCCCAAGAATTTACTTCATTTGCCTAAAAACCACAAGAAATACTCGCAAAATTGCAAATAAATTGATGACCGTCGCTTCTGCCGAAATAAACTTGCAAAGTAAACACGACCTTCGTCACGTAGCGAAAGTGAAAGCTGCAACGTCAGCGCATTCCATGGCTGACGTAATGTCTTTTTTAGCGTATTTATTATTTCCCTTCGAATCCAACGCTTCGTTGAAACCAAAAGAAAATATATTTTACCTAAAGTAAAGAAACCAATATCCGTAGCATTGTCCTTGTATTAATGTTTCAACAGCTTTTAGCGAGTAAACATCACAGGTTGCGTCATTCAAAATTTGGCCGAGTGGAAGTTTGGGTCTGGTCACCGACACAACTAAAACAAAAAAACAAGAAGATCTGTTAGATCTTATAACCGCGCTTTTCAAATTTAACTGTTTGCTTACCACTACAGTCGCAACGCAGTGCACATTCCAAAGCAGTCCTTGATGATTCTTTTCTTCTAGTAGACATCACATCACTTGATCAACACAAACTCTATTATTGCACCATCAGTCGTAGCCGTTGTGAAAAGCCGATGGAAATCAGGACATTTGTAAGGATACAGAAAGTAATCTGGGACCAGTTGCTGGCTTCTAAGGCTGAATTTATCCAGAAGTAAGCTGTATTTTCGTTTTCGTGCCGAAAGCCACGCGATGAAATATTATCGGTTTGTTCTGCTGTCTTGTTCTGTTTTTTCTCTTGGTCTTTTTTGTAGCCCGCCGAGGCCAGTCTTTCGTCTAAATCAGTTGAAAAAAGTTCGAAAAAGATGTTCCCATTCAAGTTTAAGCTCTCAGGCGATAATTCTGGAGTTTTTTGGCCGAAACGTCGGCTTTGTTATGTTCGTGTTTTTCGGTTGCTATGGGCGACCGTGGCTTCCTTTGTGAGGTCAAGTCTGGGGAGTGAGGTCACAAAAAAATTCTAATTAATTCTGGTTTTGTTCGATTTCGCTGAAATTTTAACACGATAAAGCTGGATTGTTCAGGAATAGATTTACCGCCTGCCAATGTGTGGTAGCTGTTAACGCTTAAGTGATATATCGCTTCGAAATCAGGGTTTTGACAAGATTTTTTTGCAACGTGTGGGTTCGGCGTGATTTTGTTATCGGTGGTTTTTGTTGACCCCGAAGGAAAAAATATCCGGAAAAGGTCATTTCATCGATGATTCAAACGAATATAAATATATATATGTTCTGAGCGAAATTTCTGCTAAAAAAATATAATTTTTGACGAACGCTGGGTTTTTAATTTTTTTCCCGTGAAAGTCAGTATCGGAGATCAGATTTATTAATGTTTCAGCAGCTTTTGGCGAGTAAACATCACAGGTTGCGTGACTCAAAATTTGGCCGAGTGAAAGCTTGGGTCTGGTCGCCTACAAATCGAAAAAAAAAGCACGGGTAAACCATGAACCGCGCTCGGCCCATGGCCGCGCGGTTAAAAAAACTAAAAAAAAATAAATAAATAAACCACGGGTAAATCATGAACCGCGCTCGGCCTATAGCCGCGCGATTAATAACAACAGGGGCAATGGTAAACTATCCATTCTTTTCATTTCTTAATTTAATATCTTCCTACTCAACACGATTGTGTGCTCCCAGTGGTTCCAAGCCTTACGGAGCCTTAAGTATTAGGATAGAAATTGTCCTACCCCTACCCCCTAAAATGGGATGACAGCATTGCGTGACGAACAAGGAATCGCTGCAAGCAAGGATTCAAGCCATCAAAACATGATGATCAAACGTAATCTTTTGGTGTAGTGCAAAGCAAGCAACTATCAACAAATGACTTAGCCGCTTTTAACTTAGATGCAGTGGTGATCATATGTGTCGAAAGAGGGTAACAGATTCATGGTATTCGACCATTAAATACGTTGACAGTTGGCGATGTACATCGGACGTTACAAAAGCAAACTTCTGCTTTATGTGCGACGAATGGTGAGAGAAACACGACAAATCGGCTTTGGACCTGTGTTTTATAGCAAATGAGGTTAGAACAACTCGAAATTATCATCTCTGTGTCTATTTCAACTTAACATAGGTCAAGTCATGTGGCGCATGCTAAAATATACGTCTAACCCATAAATTGAAATTTGACGAGGAATGGTCAAATATTTGCATTTTTAACGTACTTTGAAAAGCTCTCGCGTCGCTCACAATCATTTGCCCAAAGAAATTTTTACAGGAATCTGTAGACCATCCTTCTGCGATTCAACCACCAGAAGCTTAATCAATTTGAAGGTTTCGCACATGGTGAAAATTAATTATATTCACGAGGTACTTTTAATTGAATGAAATACATGTCTTCGAAATTTAATTATTTTACACCCAAAAAGACAACGCAACATTCCCTAAAATCAACCCAGTACGTATTTAAACATTGCACAAAAATATTTGAGTGTTTTAAAGACGGAAGAATGATGTGGTTTTGCATGCGAGGCTCTCAAACTTGCTCAATAAAATGGTGCGTCAAATGACGATTTTAACAGAATTTGGTAATTTGCATATTTCTTTGAAATAAGGGGAGATTTATTCACCCCACCGGGGAATAAATGGTTTTATGCATCTGGTTAGTGCCAGTCTCCCAGCAAAGGGTTGGGGGGACATCCGGGTCCTTGGAAAACCTATATTTAAGCAGACGAGACCAGGCTACTGTCCTCTTTTCCCAAACACTCGTGCTTTACACGCAGTTCGTAATTTCCCAACCACCCTCCCTTCGGATAGGGAAAATGGTATTTTTTGAATATTTGTGCGGGTACTCCCCCACCTTTGCTGGGAATGATTTTGATTGTTTAATGTTTCTCAGAGTAAAAGTTTATTGTTATAAAAATAAACGGCCACCTCGGTGACCAAAAAATGGCAAATGATGTTTTTGTCAGTTCTTCCCAGCAAACCACGCGCAGCCACTGCATTGTATGGTAAAGGAGTTACAAATAGACGCAATAACATAGAGCATAAAGGATATTTTGCCAAAAAAACTATCCAGTAGTTTTTGTCATGCCCTAGCCTATCTACCATGAAAATATGAGCGAAATCGAATTTTCGACTCATGCCGAGTTATTTTCCATTTTTATGGACAGGGACTCTTAAAACGTTTTATGCTTCGCTTCATTTAAAATGACTGTGGAGACAACCATCACCTTCGGACCAGAGACATATCACCTGAGAACAACAGTAGCTTTATAACTGTTACTCGTGTTGTTTTTAGTTGTTTTCGCTCTTCAACTGTCATTTTTCTTACATGCAAAGTAACGTATAAAATCGTGTTCTTGTGTAACTTATAATTATATAAAATAAGTTGGCGACCAAAATTTACGATCTGGCGACCAAACTTTTTCCGTTAGTCGCCAGCTGACTCCCGAACGCAAAAGTCAATTTCGAGCCCAGACGTAAACCACCAACGTAAAATTTAAACGCTCTCTTGACAAACAGTAATAACTGTACGCTATTATTGAACATCGAATGAAAGTACAGACATGAAACATACGCTCTACAAGGATTGTGACTAGATTTTGTCTTATCAAGGTCTCTGTCCGATCATATTCTGCAAGGGGAAAAGCCCTAAGTACCAAAGTAAATACAAACCGGGAGTGAACGCGACGTCTGTGACCATCATTGCACTCTGCACTATCTGAGACTGTCTCACTAGTTTTTTCTTGATCCGAAGCACAAGTGTGACATGAAACGAACATTACAATGTCTACAGTGGCCTCAAAGTCGTCGACAATGTACTGAATAGTGTTGAGGGGTGTTTAGATTTTCACAAATTTGGCAGAGAAGCGCACTCAGAATACGTTTGCTCGACGATTGTAAGTGATTCAGCGACACGCGAACGAATAGAATCAACAGAAAGTTTTCAAACAGGATAGTTATTCCACGACTTCCGCTTTCCGTTCTTCCGCGAATGCACTCATGTCTCAGAACACAACTGCTCGCTATGAATGACCAGGGGCAGCAAAACGGATCGTTTCGGTAAATTATCTGTTCGAAAGACCTTTAATCCCCTCTGATTTTCTTACGAGAATTGTCATCTAGAACTTTCGTGATACGAGAGATTTAACGTCTGTTGTTTTCGGATTGTTCAAAATGTCGTTTTGAGTACCGAAAATAGGTCAGCTATCATTTTCGGAAAGGCGATATAAAGACTGGATAAGACCTAAGATTTTCGGGAAATGGACAAAAAAGCCCTAATAAATTTGAGAATACTCAAGTCCCCCTAGAATAACTGAACAGATAAATTTTTTTAGCGCAATATAGCATTAACCTAAAGAGCTTTAAGACTGAGTACTCCAGATAGCCTAAAACAGCGTTTAAAAGCATTCGAGAGAAAACGGTCGTTGGGTGCCCCTGAATGACTGATCAGCCATGTTTCAGATCATCTACATTGAAGTAAAGCCTACTGACAAATTAAAGACCACTATAAAATTTAAATTAAAGAACTTCTTTCCTGCT
This sequence comes from Orbicella faveolata, assembly GCF_042242905.1. Classification (NCBI taxonomy): domain Eukaryota; kingdom Metazoa; phylum Cnidaria; class Anthozoa; order Scleractinia; family Merulinidae; genus Orbicella; species Orbicella faveolata. The sequence goes on from NW_028301553.1 coordinate 27,369,554, forward strand.
ACGGGGGCTTTACAGCGCTACAGAATTCCGTTTGTCATATGAATGTGCTTATAAGATTGCGTTTTGTAATTTCTCTTCGTATCCCGCTTACTTCAACATTAAAGTTTATCCTATAACCATACCTGTAAAACCCTGTTCTACGTTTGCAGTCGATTCGCAGTTAATACAAATCAACAGTGGTCCACTGAAGAGATGTTTTTCAGTATCCCTGCATGGAACGAAACAGATAGTCAAAAGGTTGACCCATCACCGGGACCCATCACTGCGAATCCCGTCTAATCACGCGAACAATTCTCAATGTTAAAGCGGTCTTTCCTTACCTATGGTCTGTTTGGTTTCGTTAAATGTTTTTATGCAAACAGAAACGATTCAAGGATCTTCTAGAATCAACTCATATCTATCCATGCACTGAAAAGCGAAATCCGAGCAGAAAGGCGTATTCTGAAGATACAGTTTCTGAAATGATCACGAGACAGCAGCTGCTTCACGAGATCAGAATCACTCAAGTGGACAGTTAACAGATCATGACAACTAAGATCCGGGCTACCGTCAAATGTCACTCTAAAATTCTCAGATTGCACGCTTATTGTCCTTATTCAAGCCCTTGCCAGGATAATTACATTCTGTCCACAACCGTTTGTTTTATAGCCTGCGAACGCAGACGTATTTCCGGCTGTCACTTGGTTCCGCCGAAAAAAAAACGTCTGCGATCCCGAGCCAGAAAACGATTTCTGTGACGCAGGAATTCTGAGCCAATCACAGTTTACCTCAAATAACCCCAGAACTACTGCGCGAGGTATTCGCTGCGAGGAGCACTTGAGTTTCATTCTATCATGGAATCTGATTGGCCAAGGAGAAACAAAAGTCATTACGTCACAGAAATCGTTTCCTGGCTCGGGTTTGCAGACGTTATTTTTCGGCGGAACCAAGTGACAGCCGGAAATACGTCTGCGTTCGCAGGCTATTTGTTTTATTATTTCCTCGAGTTTTTTTTCAAGCGCGAGCGAAGAAGAGCTCGAAGAGCGACCACCACCTTGCATTTTGCCATGTTCCTGTACCTCGCGGTTAATATTTTGTTTTTGCGATCTCGACAAATTCAAGACAAAATTGAGGGTCTGTGGACAGAATAGTATAATTATAAAGCTAAGGCGGGCTCTAGTCCTTAGATAAATACCGATATTAATCTGTTGCACGCCTTTCACGTCATAGTTTCGGGTTTGTTTTCCATGAATTTATAGCAAAAGAAATCCTTTAACCATTTTGACCAGATTATTTAAATTAGTATTGGTTTCGAGTTCAATTTGGAATTAATTTGCACGAGTGAGTTTTTCAAAAGGTGAAATTACACGAGCCGCTTCGGCGGTCCTGCCTCGTTTTGATGATGAGCGGGAGTTTTCCCGGAAAAATCAATTTTGGTTTCGCAGAAAACGAAAGCGCCTGGATAGAGGTAAACAGAAGATAGTGACATTACTGCCGTAAACTGCAAGGAAACCGATCTAAGCAACATCAATCGCTTTTATTTTGTACCTGCCATGAGTTATTCAAGAACGTACAGACGTTCAAATGGTGTTGACATGAACCAAACGAACATAAATGCAAGGCAGAGAGCAGGCCATGGAGGAACCGAGACCGGGGAAGGAAGCAATGAAGAAGTAGATCAAATACATACAGAAATATCGAAGCAAGAGAGGCAAGATTGCTATAGAGTCTATAATATCTTATAACCTGATTGCAAACAGATCAGATCAGCGTTGTCGATCTGCCTGTTCGCAACTTCCCTGGAAAAATTTCCGAGTTTACGGTTGATTTATGGATACTTCTTGCAGGAGAGATGGGCTTACCATGTTCAGACCGGACGAAAGAAAACGAACTCAGTTACTGGAAGGTATTTAATACTTACACTTTTGCTGATAGACACTAACTTATCTCTACAATATTATTCTAGTTTAGCTTAGTTTCAATGAGTTTTCGGGGGCATTAATCAAGCGAGTTTTCGGGAGCTCTGTTGAGCCATGGTTGGTCCGGAGAGAGGTGGAGGGGGGTGGGGTGGGGGGGGGGGGTGGTACTCCCAGAAAAATTTGGTGGGGGAGTATGGCTCACTTCCCAAAACTCTTACCCTATTTAAGGCCAACCAAAATCTGCGATTTTCTTGACCCTATTTGCCACCTGACCGAAATTTGATACCATATTGGAGACCTGATCCTTATATCAAAAGGTAAAAAGTCTTCATACGAGCCAAGTGGCCCACCAGGCCAGAGCTTATCCCGGTTTCTGTAGCATGAAGCGACTAGGAGTATTTCTACTCCCCTCTGGATGGGATGCTAGTCCATCGCAGGGTTACCCTTAGCATTAGGTTCGCTGGTACCCATTTATACACCTGGGTGAAGAGAGGCAATGTGAGAGTGAAGTGTCTTGCCCAAGAACATAACACAATATCCTCGGCCTGGGCTTGAACCTGGACCACTCAATCCAGAGACGAGCGCACTAACCATAACGCCACCACGCCTCCCACTATATATCAAAAACTGATGTTAAAGACATTGTGAAGGGCTTTTGTGATGGTGTTGTCGATAATGATGAAAAAATAGCCTTTTGCTCAAAACATGTCCAGTTCAAAACTTGAGTGCAAAAACAATACCCTATTTAAGACCAAAATAGCCAAAATTGATGCGCTATTTCTCACCAACACAGCTAAAAAGCCATATATCCTTTGAGGCTGCACATACCATTATAGCCCACTTAAGGGAGTACCCCCCTGGAGTTGATCATGGTTCGTATTTTGATAAGATGCAGTGGAGCCAAAATACCCATGGTGAGAACAAACGAGCCTGGTTTGTCACTGAAGCATACCAGAAAAGATCCGATTAAGGTATAAATATTGAATAACTGAGCTTGTACACCAAACCCCCAAAACAGCATGTTATTAACCAAATATTGACATGCAGGCAATACAAAATGTATTCCAGTTTCTATAAATGCCTTGTGGACCTTTCCCCTACCCCCTCCACAAGCCAGTAAGAACTCCTTTACAGTTGTGTACCCCAGGATAGTTACTTCTATATTGTGCCAAGTTTTTCAGACTTGACGTTTCTTCGCTTTCTTTATAGTGGCAAAGAGGGAAAGTGAAGCTGCACAGGCTCGCAGTGAAGCAAGACGGTCTCAACCCATTCATGAAAGACCTCGCAGAGTGGGTGGGACAGCAGATTACTCTGCAACAATAACAAAGAAACAGAAGGCTGTTACAGCAGCAAGCAAAGGGCTAGAAATTCAGGTGAACTTCTCAGACAATCTGTTATTGTCTGATTGGGTACATACAACAGGGCTGAGGCCTTGGGTTGAGGAGGGAGTGAGCTTAAGGAGGGTGGGGGAGGGTTGAAAAAAGAGTGGGGAGGGTTGAAATAGTACTTCATGTTACCTCTCTACTATTCTCTAGCGGTTTCACAGAAACTCCTTGCTACCAGGAAAAGTTTAGGTTTGTAAATGCACAAAAGAGCATGAAAAGTTGTTATTATTGCATGATGCCAGGAGCTGCAATGCAAATTGTCTTTGCAATATGTTCTTTTGAAACGTTAATTACATGGTTTTAGTTAATCTTTAGTGAATTTGTATATCTGTAAAGTGCTGTTGAACCACTGGGAAACAGTGTGATATGAATGTCTTATTATTGTTCTCTCTTTTGCATGAGTTTAGAAAAAGAGGCAAAAATGGCAACAAGAAAAGAGGCAAAGGGAAGAAAAAGAACTTCAAGAAAAGAAAACAAAAGCAAGAGCACAGGTTAGTGCATGATGTGAACTGTTAAATGACATTTGTCTCATTTGTATGGCAAACACTGACAGCTACTGACCAGTTCAAATCATCGTGTACAATCTGCAGCAAATGTTTCTACATCACTCAAGTGCTCTCAAACACAACATCATACATGCAGGCTTTATTAAACATAACACTTGCAAAACAATAACACACCATTTTAAAAATAAGTAAATACTCTCACAAAACAGTAGCCTTTTCACCATGTTATCAGAGCATGTGCAGAATCCCGTCCATATCATTAAGTTTTAGAAAACAATCCTAAGAAAATATGCATGCTGATTGGTTAAAAATCGTGTTCCTATAACTCGATAAAAACTCAGAACTAGCATGAGCTGTTGACGTAATGATGGCGTGAGCAAAGAGAATTTACATTTTGATAATGAAAGGGAACTAGTTGTTTTCCTTTTTTTTGTCGCGGTGTTTTCTGAAAGAAATAGAAACATGTTCTCCGTGTTTCTGTCAAGTTATAGATTGAAACACTTGTGAAAGTTTGGGAGACCTCGAAAAAGCTGTGGAAACATTGCTTGTGGCTCAAGTTCCCACAGCATTTCTTGTTCTCCCAAACTTCCACTTGTGTTTCTATAACTCAATAGAAACACGGTACATGTTTTCTATTTCTTAAATGAAGTTCATTTTTCAAACATATCTCCAATAAAGGCAGAGAGGAATGAGGTTTTGCAGGCTGTGAGAGCTCAGGAGATGATGGAAAAACACAGAGAAGCCCAAAGATGGTAATACACATAAATTGTTAATAAGAAATGAAAAACTACAAATTTACACTGTAAAAGTTATGTTAATTGACCATAAATTTTACAATAGTATAGTACTATTATGATGAGACTATATCAGGAAAAAAAAAATCAGGAATTGCCATATAAACAGTTATTATTAGACTTGGTTTTGGGGGTTATTTTCTTGATAGAGAGAGCTTTTGGGATTAAAATTCACAATAACATTTTTTTTTCAGAACTTTTGACCATACAAGGTCAAAAAATGAAAAATAAGAAATTGTACTCACAATGCATTTAGCTTGTGTACTTATAATACAGTTTGATTGAGTTTAAGGATAGGGAATGTAGATTGATGGGAGTAGGGGATCAGAAGTACACAATACATCAGCAATGCACACCAAGGGAAAAAAATTAAATGTTGGCAATGAGTATCGTGTATAATTTTGTTTGTCAGTCATGCCATGTGATAAGATGTATTTATGATGTGTGATGTGAAGTATTTTTTAGAGGTATTAAATCAAAGCCCCATCTTATAGAAAGAGCATAAACCAGCATTAAGTTTTCATTTATTTTGCTTACAGGAAAAACCAAGAGTTTCTGGACAAATTAGAGAAAAGAAACAGCTACAGTCGTAAGTAACATAACACTGGGAAGCTTTAAATCTCAGGCATCATGTTGCTGCAGTGACAGCCTTATCCTTACCCACCCCTCCATCAAACACCAGATGCACATTCAAAGCAACCACCATACGCAATGACCTGTCCCCCCCCTCCCCCTTTTCTTCAATGCCCTCTTTCAACTGCAGTTCAGGGTGCACACAATTTATGAGTAACAAGAAAGCAACTGTCAAGACAAGACTCGGTGTTTTTGTGTGGGCAATTGTGGTATGGGGTGACATGTTGCATGTACGCATTTCTTGGCATACCACCTCTGTTTGAATGTATCATTTTGTGCTGAACATGACAATAACGGCCAAATAACCATGGAAATTAAACACATACACTAGATTTAAAGAAAGCTCTTTACGCAGTGACCAAATCGGTTTTGTCTTGAGATCGGCAGGATTAAAACTGATCACGCAAGCTTGGGAGATCAGCTATTTCTGCATTACCCTCGTGCCACAATAAGAACTTTCCATAATACAAATGGAGACGACATTCCCAACTGTTAATACTTTTTGGTGATGTTTTGCTTAAAAACAATGTTTCCTCCTTTAATTTCTATTGCTTTTACAGGTTATTAAACAGTACTTGGTGCGGAGGTGAAAGGCATCCAAGAATGACTCCAATTCTCTATGAAATCAATCAAACTTAAAATAATAATTCTCCCTACTCACTGCTATATATTTCTGTGCATATTAGATACAAGAATTTGTTAGTAAATCAAAGACAAAGAATCTACTGTCAGTAGATGTGTAATTTTCTGTTATTATTACTGTGTGTCCATCTGCATTGGTACTGTGACAAAAGGAATAACGATAAATGTTCTCCATCTTCAGGAGAGTTGAAACAGCACTTATATCCTGTACTTTTGGCACAAAAATCTAAAACGCACTTGGACTGCATGTGTTAAGGAAAATAGTCAAGTGCAACACAAAACATAGCAAACATATTTTATAAGTTAGCACATTTTTATTTTGCATTTTTCACTTAAATTACTAAAGGCTAATAATATTGTAATTCATACAAGCTAGGTAGTAGAAAAACATTACTTGTTTTTAGCTTATCACCTATTTGTATTATGGTGAAGGGTGAACTTTTACAAATATGATAAAAAAAAAAAAAGAAAGAAAACCAAGCACTGTGATATCCTAACTACCTAACTAAGGGTAATGTTTAGTCTCTGAGATGAATAAAAACATTTACAGTAGGTCACTTGACATGTGAATAAAATAATACAGCAGCTGGGTTTTAATCCTGGTCATTATTCTTCGTCTTTCAGTAGATGATTCTCCCAAAAAGCATCAGTTTAGGGCCAGTGGTAAATCCACTTTGTGCTCTAAACATCATAATACAGAGATCCTCTTCTTGAAAGTCGTAGTTCTGTTAAAAGAGTACAGAATTATCAGATATTATTATATGGCTGTGTCTCACAAGGACTGGGAGCTACAGAATTTATGAATTTGATTGGCTGAAATTGATATTGACTGTGGTCTAGATTTTCCCATCTAGACTGGCATCTAGACCATTTACATTTTGTGGTGAAAAAGTTGCAAACTAAAATACAAATATATTGAATATTTTCCTCCAAAAATATTAGTAGAAGTGCCAAAAAGCTTGACAAGAAAAACAAAAGTAAAGAGAACGGGCGGTTTTTGGCAGATTTAAGTTCAGTGCATCACCGTTCACAAGCAAAATGTCCACTAGCACAAACCAGTTACATTAAACAAATTAAATTTTTCTTGTTTGCCATTTAATAAACATCTTGTTAATCGAGCTCAGTCAGTCTGTATGGGAGAATCTTGACCTCAGTCAAGATTCTCCCACACAGACCTCCTGTTTGGTTAATAAGAGTTAATTATAGTTCTTCCCAAAAGACAATGCAAGACAACAGGCTTATTGTTAGAAAGAAATGTACGAGGTTACAATCCATCAAATATTTTCACTCACACGAATGGTCTAAACACACCAGCTAAAACTGATAAATATCCAAGTGATATTCCCAATTTTCAAAACTATGTCAGTTGCGAAAAATATTTGAAAGATAATAAACACAATATCCTCCATTTGACATGAAAATATGCTTGGATATTTGTCCTTGGACATTACCAGTTCAAAGTTATGCTCTTGGAAAACTGCTTGCTTCTCAGAGCAGATAATGTCCGCGGACAAATATCCTAGCATAGTTTTGCACCAAATGGAGGCCATTGCTTATTTATCCTTATCAAGGACATTCCCTAAAAGGAATACTAGCAAACTTTGACAACTGGACAAAATTCTTGGGTGGACAAATGTGTAGACGAACAAAAATGAAAGAAATTGTTACCCACGGTTGATGTGTCACACTTAAATGGATTTCAAAAACTCATTAATAATTCATAAAGGAAATACAAAAGAAATGAATGTTTAATGAGTGATTGCAGCCAATTTTTTCCAGAAAAATAATAAACCCAAGGATTATTCTACAAATGAGTAAATCTACCAGAAACATTTTTGAAGCTGTTCAAAAAACTCACTGCATGAGTTTGAAGCCTTGTGTTTTAAATCCGATAAAACAGTGCTGCTTGTTTTTTAAACATTACATAAACTTTAAAAAGAAAACAAAAATTGAGAACTGATAACATAGAAAAATGTGTCAAAGTGTCATCTTGTGAAAAATCACTAACATTTCGGACATTGCTGATCTTCAGTGTGAAACTTTTAAATGTTTGATTTGCGCGACTGTTCATATGAAAGTAATGTACGGAAGCTAAATGCATGGAAACTAGATGCGCAAAATTCTTGGGTACCTGTCATGGGTTAAAACCCCATCCTGGGGGGAGCAATAGAGCTAGTTCCTAAAGTCAGAACATGTACATGTGTCATGATATGCTAAATGTGTCCTCTCCTCCTCCATTTCTCATTCCTCTTCTCTGTCCTGTCTAACTTTCTTCTCTTTTCTCCTCTGTAGCTTCCATACCATTCCTCCTTCCAACTTCCTTCTTATTTTCCCCAACTCACCACCTCCTCTTCTATTCCTCTCTCAAACTTTCTTCCCTTGTACCTCACACACGGCTCCAAAAAACTCAAATTCAAGCTTGCTCTTGGGAAAAGTAGTCTCAAATTTTGCTGGCCCCGGGCAAGTCTTAATTTGCTCTTTTAATGATTTAGTCCAAGGCAGACGACATGCCTGATCCCTTGTCCATCTGGCAAGTGGGAATGAAAAGTTACTAGCCCAGCAGGAAAACCTAACTGGCCTGAATCACCAGGCAGCACTTTTCTTGAGTCCTGTTACACCCAGCCTACTTTTGACTTCTACCTTTCAGTACATTGAACTCACTTCCCTGACTCCCCTTCATTTACAGGTTTTGTAGGCTATCAGTCATGGTTAAAAAATACCTACTTAATGTCCAGGACTAAACTTGAGCTGATTTTCAATGATCTGATGAAGCTCATTTGGGTTTGGAAGGCGACCAGATTCTAGTTTAGACCAAATTGGCATGTCTAAGAAAACAAGCAAAGTAACACGCTTAACAAAGGCTTCAAAATGACTGTAAGATTAAATTTTTTAAACAAAATTGTCTCAAGTCAGAATCTCTTTACCCGTGATTAGATGTACATACCATTAAGTGAAACTTCGAAAGCTCCTGTGGATATTAGCTGTCCTTCAACCATGTTTGTAACAAAAAATATAAGAATACAGGCGTACATCTGGGTAAAGAGCAAAATAATTCCACACTTAAAAGCTTAATACTTTGAAGTAAAGGTTAGTGATTATTGATATGTATATACATGTATGCCACTTTGGTAAAAGTTATGTTTTCAAGTAGTGCTCAATATTATTATTGTTTAGAAAACATCCCTACGATAAGATGCATGCTGATTGGTTTAAAATCGTGGGTTTTTTTTTAATATTACTTGATAGAAACACAGAACTACAAGCTGTCAACTGACATAATGATGGTGCAAGTAAAGAGAATTTAGTTGGTTTAAGTTGTTTTCTTTTTTTCAAGGTGCTGTTTTCTAAAAGAAATAGAAAAGATGTTCTCCGTCCTTTTTTACTATAAATCTTCTAGTGTTCTATCAAGAATGCCATTCTCTGATTGGCCACGCTACTCACTATCTATTCTGTAATAGATAGTGAGTAGCATGGCAGTGTGTCCTTGTTGACAAAGTGACAGCCACTTTCTGGCCTTTTCAAAGTGTCTGTTTTATACTAAAACAATTAGATTATTCGCTCCCGATTTCCATGCATGATAGTTGACTCAGGCTGTACCCTCATCAGCTACATGCATCACGCGATGGAAATCTCAAGCTCATAACCTAATTGCTAAATAGAAACAATTGTGGAAGTTTGAGAGAACTCGAAAAAGTTGTGGAAACACTGGCCTGTTGGCTTGTGTTCCCACAGCGTTTCTTGTTCTCCCAAACTTCCAGTTGTGTTTCTATAACTCGAAAAAACACAGTACATGTTTTCTATTTCTTAAAAGTATATTAAGGTTCTTTTTCAGGTCGATGCAATTATGTACAAAACTTAATTCTATCAGCTTTAATGACTGTCAAACCCTGATCACGACGGTTTTACATAGAGCCAGATGAAATAATCAAGGAAAGGCAGATACAATCATGATTTAACAAAATAGTTTATCAGTTTTAGTGGCACAGGAAACATGTATAAGACCTGGGTATGCGAAACAAGCTACAGAACAGTGTTTTGCACACTAGTAAAATGTGAAGTTTTGCCTTTTTTAAAAAGTACATGTAGCCCAAATTTTATTTCATTGGTTTTATTGATACAATGGTTAGAGACTTCAGCGAAGAGTAATTAGAAAATTAAGAAAAAGCGGGGTTCATTAATGATTTCAGCAGGAGGCTAACTGGTTTTCAAAACTATTTGAACTGAACATTTTTATGGGAAAACTTTCCCCAGATGGTCAAACCAACTAAGCCAAATTGTCCTCACAGCTGTTCACTTTGCCCGGTGGCTGGCACTTAATGAAACCACTAAAAAAACTTCTTAGAACATTTTTAGTTTTAAGCATGACTTATCTTGCTCATGAGATTTCAAAAGATTAACTAGTACATGTACAAAAAAGGCAAAAAACACTCTCTTCGTACCTTATTTTGTGTGGCCCAAATGTAAGCTTGAGGGGGGTCAATATTAAGGTTTTCCCAAATCTGTAACCGCTCACCAAGGAGAACGACAGCCATAACTGCTAACTTCACCACACTGATAACACTGGCCAGCATTTGACGGGGACGGGGCGGGGGGTAATTGTCGCCTTCTATGCGAACCATAGGAAAGTTTTGGTGAATGAATTGTGCATACTCTTCAAACACCTTTCTGTAGCCTCAGGAATAACTGAAAAAAAGAGAGAAGTGAACAGACTGGGTTAAATTTGAACAATGAACTATGCAATTAAATTTCAAATTTCAAAAACAGGATCTTGCTGACAGATCATTGACAGATTTCGGGCAACTTACACCACTAACAATAATCTATTTACAATAAAGTACTTACATTACTTATTTAAAATGTGGGTTACTTGCACCTCTAACAAAAGTTGGTAAGTAACAGTAAGGCCAATCTTATCTTGCCTACAGACCTCTAAATGTACCTCCAAGTAAAATCTCAAAGAAGATAGTTTTTTGGTAAAAAATAAAAAAAAATAATAAAAGACTTTATTTAACCTGAAAGGCCATTCAGTGACCACTTTATTGCAAGTAATTTACACAGGAAAAATTAAGGCAATGGGATTTGTTTAAAAGTTATTTTTTTCTAAAATCGGAAAATATGGCAGCTGTTGGTAATCAGCTGGAAGAAGGCTATGTTGGTTTTGAAACGTGATGTTAATTCATTTTTTTGTCGCAGGAACTTACTTTACCGTAGATGTTATCAAGTAATTGTCACTTTCAAACAAGGCCTTACTTACTTACTTAATCTACTGTGGTTGACCAGCCTTCAGCTGCTATGTCCGTTAGGGAAATAGTCATAACCGCTAGGTTTTGCGTACGTGTTCTCCAGTTAGATATATCCACGAGGTTTTCCTCGGTTAGGTCAGTTCAAATGCAGATTTCACTGCGTCAACTTCTACTCGGCATTGGGCCATAGTTTCTCTATACACTGTTACTTGTCTATTCTATCAAGTCAAGTTCAGTGCGTGTGCAAAGCAAAGTGAGTAATCTATTCCTTGTTCTTTAGGGTTAGTTCTTAGGTTTTCTATTGTTATTTGTTTCGGTTGAGTTTCCTTTTATCGTTACTAAATCGGTTAGTTAGTTCTGTATGCTCGGAATCGCGCTTGATTAGGTCCATATCTCCAATATAGGGTTATTTTGCCATAAAGGTACCGTCCAAGTTACACACCGTGTAGCCTATTAATCGTTTTCCAGCCTTCCGTACGATCAGTATAAGTGCCGATTATGTTACACTTCCATGTTACGGACATTATTGAGAATGCTAGCAATAGTTTCTTCATTTGTGTTATTTTATCTTTATGCTTTGGTATGTTAGTTACGTTAGCTCCTATTTTCGTTATTGTATTTCAGTTCGAACCGGCATACGGTTTACATCATACGACTTACGGCTAAGCTTACAGCACGTGGTTTAATTCTACCTTCGTCTTGGCACGTGATTCATTTCATTTGAGTCTGTATGGAACATTGATCTCTGTCAATTAAACTCTGTTTACATCGTAGTCAGAAGTTCTTGTTGAGTTCGTTTTAACACTACGCACTGTTCTACGCATGTGATTACTTGGATTTTTAGCCTGCTATATTCTGTCCTTGTAACTCACAGGCTACATCCCTCGCCCTAATGATGGGAATGTTTTAGCTGGTGTGGTTGAAAAAATACATCACTTGTTAGATCAAGTAGAAAGCCAAATTCATGAAATAAAGGCACATGATCAGTCATTGTTTAATACAAATGGGAGAATCCTAAGCATGAGTGGCAAATGTTTCATCACATCAGTAATGCCAGACTGCTTGAATCACTATCAGATATGAGTAACGAAATGTCCTCATTACTATCAAGAGTTGAACAAGCAGCTAAGAAGTTTACTAACATTTTAAAAAATAAAGGCAGAGATAGGAATTCTGTATCCAAAAACAAGAAAAATGCTAAAAGGAATAACAAACAATACATGAGAGAAAAAATAACCAAGATATAGAATAAACAAGTTAAAAAATCTGCAGGTGTAAGGACGGAAGAAGAGAATTATGGCCTTGTCAGGAGAGGGGGCATTTTTAAAATAAGAATTGGGAAGGGGGTATAATTTTTGTCTGAAAAAAATGGGGGGTAGACTTTTTTGAAAACCACCAGGCCCCTCTGAGATGTAATAAACCATTGGTCCCTAATATCAAGTTTTGTGAAATTATTGCACCTTTAAAGCTCAACCCACGAATGCATTTTTTTGCTATCATCAATAAAATGTTCCACGGCTCCTCACAGCTTCCGACTACTGCCGAGCACTGTATCATTGTCTCAACTGTGCTCAATGATTTGATTACCACGCGCTCAGGAGTGGTCAAAAGCTGAGGGGGCTGCCAAACATTTGATTGACGGTAGTGAAAAACGCATTTGTCCATTGAGCTTTGAATTTTAGAGTCCCCATGTTATTGAAAGGCGCAGTAAATCAACCCACGTGAGTCTACCGACATTTTGTTTTCATCTGAGTTGGTGTTCAGACCAAATATTTTCCTTCCTAATCTTGGGTCAAATTCGAAAATAGCTTCGTCAGGAGTAGAAATTTTAAGATGTCCTGGTTTTTTAAGATTTCCAGATTTCGCTGGAAGCCAAACATCCGGAAAATGGCTAGACTACTTCCCTGTTTGAGGGAAGTTGTGACAAAAGACCTTAGTGGTTTAAGAGTTTCTCTCAAACGTAGATCAGCGGAGAGAGTGAACATTCGCAAATGACGGTTTCTAACAACAGTCGAGTTCGAATGGTACAGTTGCCTGCGTTTTAACGTGCTCGATAGTTGAACAAATCAGTTCGAATATTAAGCTTAAAGCTAGCTTGCTAAGCAAAAACTTACCAATACAAAAATTTGATTGTTGGTCCTGTGAAAACGGCGGCTTTCTGTAGTCTGTCCATTTTGTCCGGGTTTGATGCTTGAACGTTGGTGGGGAAAATAATCTCTTTTACCGTCATGAAGGAGAAAATCGATAAAACTGCAGCGATAAGATACAAATTCGACGCCATGTTGAAGCCGTCGGATTGACTTGCGCAGGTCGACGCAGGTCAAGACTTTGTCGTGACGTCATCGACGCCATCTCGTCAAAAGAAACGGAGGCTCTGGGGACGAGAATGTGACGTCATCCAAAAAAAGAGAGACGTTCGCCCCACTCTCCATCCAAACACTCAAATATTTTGAGCCTACGAATTTTACGCTGAAATGTTACTCCTATGACATGCGCTAGGAAGCGTTCGCGAAAAAATCACTGGGTTTCTCGTTTTGCCCCCGAATTTCAAAACTGTTCAATGTTTTCATGATCCTGTTTCCGATTTTACTGGAAATTGAGAACCGCTGCCGTTGAGATTCACCCAATGTGATACCTTTTAATGAAAAACGATGAGTTACCCAGCTGAAGATCGACACGAACGCGATGTAGTTGGCGGCCCAGCACGGAATCCTTCTCAAGACATGGAAAAGCACGACAAATCTAAAGTTTTGAGCGCTAATCCTGGAGGTATTTTGCTTAGCTTTTACTCCCTTCCTTTAAATTTTTCTCATTTGCTGTAGTTCATTAAATCCAATTCGTTCGAGGCATTTGCCCGACAGTTAATTTGCCCAAGCAGACTTCATAACATCCATATGGTTTGTAATGTTTGAATTTTCTCCGATCCGACAAGATCAGGAACATAGTGTGATAAATTCACTAATAAACGCTTCTTCATTACTCTAATGCACCCTTCGCTTTCTAATATGCCAGTGTGGCAATCTGTGCGGTAAGTTTTCTTTTTGTTGTACTTCTTGTCGAATAACCGGCCAGGTACTAACTATACTCATTACTGTAGTTCCACGACCCAAAATTTTTAACCAAGCTGATACATGCATATTTCCGCAAATGAAATATTTCGGCAGTGTATGTTATCTGAAGACAACCTTACAGCAATATTTCTTCCAAGACTTGTTCTTTCGCACATCAATATATGTCAGTAAAATCAAAACCTTTCAGCAAGTTTACCTAAAAACACTGTTACATTGTATTTCCTTTTGTGGTCTTTGTAATGAATATAAATCAGCTCTTTTACATGTGTTTAGAAGAAATAAATTTCATTGTAATATGGCTTATGTTTGTAGCTGATATGACGCATGCCCTGATTAGCTAATTCTAGGGTATTATTCTCCTGTAATACCCAAGGGCTGATCAGAGGCCTGTAAAAACTTGTTAACCTCAAACATTTGGTCTCCACAAAAAAATCTCAAAACCCGGCCTTACCTTGTTGACCTTGCTATCACTCGGTCAATATGGCAAGGTTTTGGTTTGAGATTTTCCTGTAAAGAACTCACTTTTGGTTAATAAGTTGTTCATATTAAACCTCAATGACACTGGTCATTGCTATTAAATTAATTACAAAGGGCTGTACTCAGTTTATATTGCTCTTACTTTACCCAACTAAAGGAAGTTCAAATACCAGTCTACTTTGATTCAGTTTGTAACATTCTAATCTGTTGATCATACATTTATCAGATATTTATAATTCAGAGGAACTGTTTCAGATTCCTTATTTTAGCCTTAATGCAGTTTTTATCACTGAGAGGTGTAAATTTTTGAGGTCCATATGGATTGAATGTGCAATCTGATCATTTGAAAATTATCCCAGATGTTTTGAACTGTTTGACAATAAAAATAAACGGTAAAAGTTTGCGACGTTTCGACCGCTCTTCGGTCATTATCAAGCAAGATGTAAGAAGTAAAATTTGCATAGATATATATAGCTACAAAGAGGTAAGAATGTGTGAAAATTATTAATGAAGTAAAAATATGTAAAAAGTATGTAAAAGAATTTACAAAGTAGTGCTTAAAACAATAAAAAACATGTAAAACTAATTAACAAAAAAAAGAGATTATTTAAAATTATTATTTAAATTTAAATTATTATTAATTATTACTATTTAAATTATTTTATTGTATTTTTTTTTTTTTTTTTTTGCTTGATAATGACCGAAGAGCGGTCAAAATGTTGCAAACTTTTACCGTTTATTTTTATTGTCAGATGTTTTAAAAACCCCTTACTGATAAGGGTTTTGAACTGTGCCTGCTTCATTATCACTTGGAAAGCTCTGTACTGGCTGGCTGTTTTAACTTGCCTTTTACTAAAAAGTTTCATTTGGTAATTATTTTTGTGCATTATTGGACCTCAACTTTGCCTTGGCCCACATGGACAGAAAAAATGACTCAGTTAGTAGGGAACGCAAGAAAACCATGACGATGATAGCAATGAGAACATCACCAAACAAAAGGTTTAATGAGCAAAACGGTTGCTGTGCACATGGGTTATAAATCTTTGTACATTTCTTTGCTGTCCTCTGCAAAACAAGAATGTGAAATGACCAAGCTCTGTGTAGTCTGAGGAATGCTGACACTGGCAGCTAAGTTTTTGTATGTGCATTTAGAATTGAACACTGTTATTGCATAGTTAGCCACCTTTTGAGAGCCATTGGCAAACTGAACAGATCTAACAATTGCAAATTTTTTAGGTAAAATATAAATTCACTTTTGAATAGGCATCGTCCTTGCCTTCACCATCGTCATTGCTTAACTTCCCTTATAATCCATATCAGGACTTCACACCAGGTAAATAACAACTGTAGTAAGTTCTGCAGTACGTCATGTTTCTTGAGTGTCAATAACCATTGTCAGCTATGTTTTTCCTATGATGTAGTTCCAATGTCTGGCCCAGAGAGTGGAAGTTTTTACAGGCCACAAATTGACCAAGCCAATCTAAAGGTGAGGACCACAGTCTTTTTTTCCTTCTTTTATTACAAGATCCAATCACGCAGGCGCTATGTTGTACTGGTAGTAAATAAGGTCATGCCATGATGTAAAGATCATCCTTTACAGTCAAAAGGAGAGAAAAGCAGTCTTTTAAGGTGATTGTAATTGCATCAGTCAATTTCCATGACTGTAACAAAAAAAAAAACAAAAAATGTAAGGGCATATGGATGGCAAGGTTGGTTATTGTAGATTGTACACCTTGTATATTTGTTACCAGTAAGTTGGGTAAGTTGGTGGGAAGGCCAGTGATGTAGTTTGCATGGTAAGTAATACAGGCTCAAAAAAAGTGCTGTCTTGTTGGGGACAACTAGATTCTCCTCCTGGGCAACTTTTCATTCTCAATTGCCCGAAGGGCAAGGGATTAGGCAAACCATCTACCAACTAAATCAATAAAACAGCAAACTTAGAAATAGGTCACTTTCAATAAGTCTAGAGGACACAAACAAAAGAAAGGAATAAGCATCTCATTCAATTCCTTTCGTTTGTGTCCTTTAGGCCTCACTGCCAAGCTGAATTTTAACATACCGAAAACAGTCTATTGCCAAGGGCAAGCAAAATTTGAGTCCTACTTGTCCTAAGAGCAAGCTGGAATTCAATTTCTTTTTGAGCCCTGTAATATAGGTGGTAATGTAGTTGGTAAAATCAGTAATGTATGTGTAGGTGTAAGTTTGGTAATGTATGTAGAAAGTGTAGGAATGTAGGCAAGGTTGCTAATTTAGGTAGCAAGGTCAATTTTTACGGAAAGCAGCATGACAGCTGACTAAATAATATTCCACCTCATGCTTGACATTGATTACATAGCATCATTGATTTGCTCTGTTTTATCTCAAATTGTTAGGTTGGAAAGCCTCTTCAGAATCGCCCAATAGCTCCAGCTTCTGGTTCACTTACTGGAATGCTTCCTAGTCATCTGGCACCGAGTCTTGTAGCAAATAGCATGCAAGGCTTTAGTGCAGGCCATCCTCTTATAGCTTCAATGATGAGGTTTCCGCCACCTGCATTCTCTCATGTTCCTGCAGGGGCTGCTGCTGGTGCACTTGCTGGGGTGACACCCAGGAATACTTCTTTACGCAACCCAGCAATGCCCCCTACTGTGAAACCTGCAGGACTAACCAGTCAAGCTCATGGCAGTGGAGGTCAATCACAAGCACATGCACCTGTGACAACAAGCTCTTCATGTCCGTCTTCTTCCGGGACATCTACTTCTCATGTGGCTACTGTAGCAGTAGCTACATCCATGCATCAGCCAGGAACAGAACACAAGGCTGGTGAAATGCGTGAGCCGAGACCAAATTTGATGTCTGATTTGGCAAGGAGAGGGGCATCACCAACCGTCCAGCCTTTAGCTGCAACCCACCCTCCTGCTTCTGTCAGTAACAAAGTCATTTCCATTGTGCCATCAGCTTCTCTTCCTCAAAGCCATCCAGGGCAAAAACCATCGGTTCCCACTTTACCACCGCATCATCCCAGCTCTGTACATGCCAGTGGACCTGCTACAGGTGTCGGGGCGTCTGTCAGCAGCAGCATGTCTCACCTGCCACCGTCAGCTGCCGTTGGTCTGTCTGGTCTTTCTCAGCAGTCAAAGATGCTTCCATCCAATACTGTCAGTGTGACACCAGCTTTGTTGACAACCACGGCAAAAGTCTACACTCCACCTCATCATCTGGCTTTTACTGCTCCAAGACAACCTCCCATTTCAAGTTCTGACTCTATCATGGTATGTGCCTCCACATTTTTTTTTTTTTTGCATGTTTTTTATGGTACAAATTATATTATGATTTCCATGTGTAACAAAACTACATGTACAGTTTTACTAAATACCTTTATGAGCTGTTATTTTTATGAAGCTGGTGAAAATGGCCATGCCAATACCCACATACATGCGGCTCTATCAAGATCTCAGTTACTGTTCTTGAATGATTTTGGACTTTCATGTGCAAGTAACAGCTCAACGTAGACTAAATCCAGAAGATTGCCAATTTTATCTTCTTGACCTGGAGAAAACATTGTTGAAATTAAAACTCAACTGATTTAATCTCAAAAAATGCATCTAGAATATTCCAAAATTTGTATCAAAAAGTGTCTAAAATTAGCAAAATAAAATGATGTGAAAAATTTACTCCAAGCACTTCCCTTCTGGTGACCTATACAGGAGACAAGGAGATTTAATTTGTATCTGAGAGACTCATGTCAGTAACTCCAGTCAGTAACTCCAAGCTTCTAAAGTGCTAATGTTTCCTTGTAATATTTATTTTGTTTATAGAACCCTGCAGATCACGCAAGATTAAATAAACCCAGTGGGTCAGCATCCCCGGCAACGGTATCGTCGCTCCATACCAGCACTATTTCCACAGTTTCACACATGGGAGGACCATCACTTAACTCAGGTACTTCATGTCATGTTGTTGTTGTTGTTGGTAAAGTCTGCATACAAGCCAAGTGGCCCATCAAGCCGAAGCTTATCGTGGCTTCTGTAGCATGAAGGAACTAGGAGTATTTCTACTCCCCCTCTATTCCATCGCAAGGTTACCCCAGCAGTAATATTGCCATTACCCATTTATACACCTGGGTGGAGAGAGGTGCTGTGATAGTAAAGTGTCTTGCCCAAGAACACAACACAATGTCCATGGTCAGGGCTCAAACTCTGACCACTCGATTCGGAGACGAGGGCACTAACCATTAGGCCACTGCACTTCTCACTATTGTAGGCTCCAGCCTTAAAAACTTATATAATTAATTAATAATAATTCCTGTTATTGTTTAGCTCATGATGTGGTCATTTGGGATGTGAATTATGACAGCATGACTGCTTGCTGCTAGTCTTAATGTGACAATGAGCTTCACTGGGTTCTTGACAGCATTTGTATCATGTTCAGCTGCAATTGGTGGATTTCAGCCATAATTGTTGTAGCAAGAAACTATTCCCTCCGCAGGACGAAATGGAAATGGCACTTATATATAATGTTTTATGATAAGTGATGTTTCAAGTCTTGCTGTGGACTTGACAGTACACTCTTAGCAGAAGAGAGTTATACACAATAATTGTTTAATACTTTCAAGTACGTGTAAATGCTGTGTTTTTTTTGTTTTGTTTTTTTTTCATTTGCAGTTGTTGGAAATGAAAGTCGAATGGACAGGTAAGGGATTAGATTCAGTTTGTTTCAAAACCATTGATGTTGTATAATGTTATCTATTTGTCTATTTTTATTTTTATATTTTTATATGTGTAATACATGTACATGTTACTGTAAAGTAGCTGGTGAGCTGTTGCAGCCTTCACCCTCTTTGTCAGGGCTATGGCAGCTCATCTGCAATTGTATCTCATTTCATCTCATCTTATTGATCAGTCAGGATCTCTTTAATATGACTGTGATTTGTGGTGACATCTCTGTCAACAAAACCTTTTTCTAAACTTCAGAGCACATCAAGCAATACCACAGTTTCCATATCACCCTGGAATGGCTGGCATGGCAGGAATGGCTGGTCTGTTTTATCAGGATGCATTAGGTTTGTCGCATAAGGTGGTTCAGACTTTCAGTGCCTGGTTAAAAAAGCAATTCTCCATAGTGATTGATTCAGGGTTGTCACTAAGCACTGGCTGGTGGTGAAACATGCCGGCTGAGAAAGAGTTGATTGCCGGCTGGATTTTGGTGGGTGGTCACTTGGTAAAGAACAACAAAGGGTTTTTAGGTTATGCACGTACAATCATTCCATTTCTGAACCATGTTGAACCGTCTAAATGACAAGTTTGGAATCAATTCCTGACTACCTTGAGTATCGGTGCCACTATAAAGAGTAAAGTAATTGAAATAAAATCTTGTTTTGAGCACTTGTTCAGGGTGGTCTCTTTCTGTGTACTGCATCTGCCATCTTGGGAATGCGAAGCTTGGTAGCCCGGCATTCAAGGCATTGCAAAAGATTGGGGATGAAAATTTTGCTCCAGGTATCTTGTCAAAAATGATCACTGGCTCAATGAGAATCTTAGCCGAGAGACTATTTGCTCAGCTACAACCTTTGTGATTTGGGTTTAACACTGGAAATTTTAGGAAAAATGTATAAGCTCATCAGCAGTTTTGCCACCAGAAATGTTGCAGTCTTCAAAAGCCAGTATCTCCTTCAATATTACACCCAAAGAGGAGAAAGTTTAACCAATTATCAGGTTTCACAAGCCTCTCTGTTCAAATTTTTGAAGTCAATTTGAATCTTTTATGATGCCTTCTCTATGAAAAGTTGTAAACTATGTTCAATGTCAGCAAAGATCCCCATTTTGCAAACAGAAATTAGATGTATATCTACACACAGAATTCCTAAGAACTGTTTGCATGCTGTCTTTCTCTTTGTATACCACAGTACACCCAGGTCTTCATGCACAGTACCACCCACCAGCCTTTGGTCCAATGCAGTCTCTTGCTAGGTCGCAGAGTGTTGCTACCTCGGCAGCAGCAGCAGCTGCAGCTCAAGTCGCGGCGGCAGCGGCAGCTGGAGTAAATCCCATGCAGATAATGGATCACCCAAGACTCATTTTTCAGCCTTCAGCCGCTGCACTAGGTGTGGGAGGTATGTTTTGGTGTGACTAATGTTCATTTCTCTATGTGCTAGGACTTTTATAAAGTGGAGTTACCGTGCAAGAAGTTGTGCAACCAATGGAATTGATAGTTGGCGATCTTATTAAGCACCTGTTTATTGTTCACGAAAGTTGACCATCTTATACACTGAATACAAATATGGTGAACCACTCGGTTGGCCCGGGATGAGTTGCATGAAAGTCAGTCTAGTAAGGCCTCAGTGATTGTTTTGACCATGCATCCCCAGGAAAGTCTTGCTTCATTGTTGATCTGGGGTGCTTACCATTTACAAAAACCATGCGGTTGGAAATTTTAGGCGTAAACATTAAACAATTAAATTCGACGTCACGGGAGAGGGAATCACTATAAAGCATATCCACATCAGCTAGAGAGACTTAAAACAGCAGAAAAATAGCATCAACTCAAATCACAGCCCATATTTTCTGAAGCTTCCCAAACGGAATGGCGCAAACCATTTGATTTTCCAACTGTAATTTCCGGTTTTCCCATGTAAATGGTAAGTGCCCCTGGTCTGTGCTGTTTCACTAAACGTAGACAAGTAACATGATAAACATTCCCCTAATAGCAGTTACTTGCATTGTCTGTAGTGGGACATGCAGTGGTGTAATAGTAAGAGTGGTCGACTCTGAATCAAGTGATTTTAGGCTTGAGCTGTAGCTGGAGTCATTGCATTGTGTAAGGGGGAGGGGTAAGCCCGCAATAGACTAATATCCCATCCAGGGAGAATAGAAACATTTCTAGTTGCTTTATGCGTCAGGAACCAGGATAAGCTCTGGCAGCATGGGGGACTTTAGGTTGAATACAGACTTTACCTTTCCATTATTGGTAGAGTTCAGAGTTTTTCTGGTTCAGGCTGTAAAATCATTTTATTTTCATTTTCTGTGTTCAGCATCAGGGATAGCCAACCTGACTGGGACAGACACTCCAGCGACAGCAGGCATTATGGACATCAGTGGTGCGACAGCTGGCATCTACAGCGTGCCAATCTTTAACGTTCCTCAATCAGCTGGAATGCAGGCCGCCCAGCTTACTGCTCCAAATCCGAATGCGACATCTCCGAGGCCAAGTATCCTGCGCAAAAGAACCTCAGAAGGGTATATTGAAAACTACATTACAAACTGACTTTTTTTATGACAAGACCAAGTCTAGTTGGCACTCAGGGCCAAGTCTAGTCAACTGACCAGAATCAACCGGCACGCGAAGGTCGTGGGTCTGTTTCCCTCAGGGAATCGAATTTTTGTCTGTTCATCCCCCGCGACAGACTGAACACTTTGAGCTTATTGATAGGCTTGAATTCCTCCGCTCTCTCTAGTCCGGTCTATTGTCCTCTCTGAGAAGAGGGTTCAAGGGAGGAGCATCAGACTAGCTTATTGACTGAATAGGAGGGTTAGACAGGGAAATATTTGGCCCGTGATCATGGGGTATGGACCTTACTTCATTCGGGCTGTGGAAAATGACCATGAACCATGCTAAACCAGCTGTGAACTGATATAATATCTGTATGAAAGGGAACTGGAAATCTTTGTCTCAGACTAAGGCCCCGACCACATTAATGCATACTTTTTGATGCGTTTTCGCCTATCGTCCACACCAAAACGCTTGAAAACGCTGATGAAACGGTTTCGAAAGTGGAGCGTTTTGAAAACGTTCCGTTTCTAGTGTGAAAACCGAGGCTTTTGGAAATGGTGATGAAAAAAAGCGTCATATGCTGTCGCTTCCATCAGCGTTTTCAGGCGTTTTTAGTATGGACGATAGCGGAAAACGCATCAAACCGTCTCCGCTTTCGAATGAAAAAGCATCAGTGTGGACAGGTGAAAACAAAACGAAAACGCTAGTGTGGGCCAAAATATTTTGCTTCATTTTGGTTGAGAAGAAAACAGATACTTTCAGAACTCACTATTATGGTCGTGGCCTGACGTTGTTTGTTCTCTTGTAAGGTTACGCAAACCTCCAAGCCAACTGCCATTCACTGCTGAGATGCTAGTCACCACTCAGACTGAAGCGGCAGCCAGTCCCAGATCCGACAGTACACTATCAGCGCCACACTCGACACAAAATTCTCCAAAGCCTGCAAGGTAAGTACCAGCTAAGAACAATTTCGAGTTGATAGTTGATTTTGTCCTCTGAGACCACACTAGCTATTTATTCACTTATTTATTTACTATATAAGGTTTCTAAAATAGTATTGAAAGGCTAGATTAGTTTTGTATATAAATTAGAGTTGTTGATGTCAATGTGGGTTTTTACCTTTTTTAGGGCTGTTAGTACAATTTTTTTTTTTTTGGGGGGGGGGGGGCGCATTGGCCTTATGATTAACGTACGGTAAGCCGGATTGAGCAGTCCGGGTTCGAGTCGTAGCCAGGGTTATTGCATTGCGTTCTTGGGCAAGACACTTTTCTCTCACAGTGCCTCTCTCCACCCAGGTGTATAAATGGGTACCGGATAACCCTGCGATGGACTAGCATCACATCCAGGGACGGGGGGAGTAGAAATACTCCTAGTCGCTTCATGCTGCAGAAACCGGGATAAGCTCCAACTGTATGGACCACTGGCCTGACGCAGACTTTGCCTTAGTATAGTTTTTATTGTTTCAGGAGTAATTTAATAAATTGACGCGTTGAAGTTAGTTGCATAGCAACTTTCCCAATAAAAGCTGAAGGCTTACAGGACGCTTGAATAACTTACGCGAGAATTACCTAACCTCCCTAAAGTAAACACCACCTCCCGGATAAGGATGATTTTTGCAGCCAGTGCAACTCAAATTAGTGGCTATGGAATAAAGTGAATATAAGGTTTCCAACCGGAGAAAGCATAAACGTCGTTATGCAACTACTTCCGTGAAAAGAGCTTCTTAATGAGCGCCTTTACAATATGCTTCCAGAGTACATTTACTTACGCTGCACAGATGTACACAAAGTCTGACTAGAGGAAAATAGATGAAAATTGTCGTCTCTGTTAAGCACAAATTAAAGGACTGTTCTTTTGAACAATAAAATACAATAGTACAATACCTTAGGCTGCCTCTCGTATAAACCAGGTCTACATAAGTTGGGACGTATCTACACAATTCAGCACCCAACGTGTTAAATGCTAAGTTCTTCATTTGTGACTTGAGATTTACCCTTCAGTGATTCTGGAAGTCAGTCGAACGAGCCTGCTGCAGTCACAACGACCAGCGTCACTACAGCAGAACCACCAGCTGTCAGTCAATCTGCGCCGGTGTCACCGAACAAAATCAAGAGAGAACCTTCCAGCGAGGCGGCGCCCACGTCGAGCGTAACCACCAGTGCTGTGATGAATGGAAACGCTTCATCGGCCCCTGCTGCGCCTTTGCTTGCCAACGTCACCACGACGAGCAGTGATGCGGCCTCGCCAAGAAAGAAACCACGGAAGCAGAATATGTAAGTGTGTACGTTATGACTCAGATAGCGTTACGTTGTTGTAGAAAATTGAGCCCGCGGTGTTTGTACCAGTTGCTTAGTAACATAACGTGTGCTTTTGTGACAGCTGTCGTCGGTGTACTTCGTGAGCGCTCGGCTAGTCGCGCTGTTTTGTGATTGGATCAGAAGATTCGGAAATCCTAGGACTGCTCAAGCGACGGTTTTCCGCTTGTTCGAATGACTGTTCAGTTCTATTCGGTGGTTCTTTATTGAGAGAAGTTAGAATTGGTTTAATCTTTGAGAAGAAGAAAGAGAGACAATTTGTTCGGCGTTTTGTTTCTCTTCTGTTCCAAAGACTGTAAAAAAGTGCATGTACTGAACCGTTACTCTATCTAATTTTATAAACTCTACTCAAACGTTGAAAGCAATATTTTCACGATTAGATTTTGCGTTGCGACAAGACTTACGTCAAATTTTAAGGGAACCTCATAAAACGTAAAAACGCGAGCGTCGCATTTTAATTCTGACCATTACCATCCTCGCGAACGTTACCCGTTGTCACTTCTTGATGGGTTTGTCTCATCTATGGAGCTTTCCCCTACAAAATCAAAGCATTATTGTTGGTTTTTTTATAATCTTGGTACGATTTTTAACTTCTCGTAAATCTTGGATGCTCCTGTTTTCAGGGTCGCTACAGAAGACAAGTATGGCAGTAATGTCAACATGGAACCCGATTCGCCGACAGACGAAGATAAGAAAGCGAAACAAGATGAAGGTAAAATAATTTACTTCCTGACCTAATCACTCCGTGCTCAAATTCATCAACATTGTACTTTCCAGTTCCTGATAAACTCTATGTATGGTCGTGATTCCCCCAATCAAAATGATCTAATTTGCAATGGCGTCATTACTTTCAACAAAATGCGCCGACTTACATTACACAGAACCTTGACACGGTTAACGCTGTTTTGATTCCTAAGAGTTTTGCGTTCTTGCCCTTTTGGACAAAATTTTATCCTTGTCAAATAATTCTTTGCACTGAATGCTTTAAGTGAATATTTCTCATTTTGTTTCTAACAGCGGACGAGGATTTGAAGTTCATATTACGGAAAAGACCGAAGATCTCCATCGTTGCTAACTACAAGATAAATACAAAGGCGGCTCATAATCATTTCCAGCGGTATTCTGATGTCAAGGTCAAAGGTCAGGGGCAGCTAAGTACAATTTACACTTTAGAGACCGTTACGTAAGAGTAAAGAAATGCCGTCACGAGTTTTTTTCTCGCTTTAGTTCAGACGCAAAGCGCCCAACGATACGCCCCATTTCCCCTTACTCCCGCCCTTCCCTCACTACCCCCTCTCCCTTCACTTTCTCCCGAAATAAGTCCCAAAAATTGCCTTTTAGCAAAAGTTACCCCAGGAAATTTTTACTCCGTTTGATATCTGAATGTGCGGTTTGTATTTGTTGTTCTTCAGAGGAGAGAAAGCCCTCAATACAAGAGATAGCCAGTCAGAAGGGAATTGTACAGAGAGCAAACGGCTGGCGGGTCCAACACATTGCCGGGCAAGTGGATGAGCTGGTAAGAGGGAAACTGGGTCGAGAATCTCCTTTGGGCCATTGAAACTTTAACCTAACCTTACATTTTTACACTTTTCAGATCTCTGCTGAACAAGAAGTGCTGAAAAAGATGGGAGAACTCAGAGAGAAAATCCCGAAGGTTAAACCTGGACAGAAAACAAAATTCCAGGATGATTTAGTGATGTTAAACGAACTTCTTCAGGTGAGGATTTCAAACACTGGAACGGTCCGTCAATTTTAAACCGGAAGTCAATTGAGCTTCGAACACCGGAAGTTGTCCCCCAACATCTGTTCATTTGAGCTCAGTTATTCATAATCGTTTCAATATTCTTGATCTTGTGAAGAAGATTGTTTTTCTTTTTTTTTTTTACAGGGTAATATTCAAAGATCACAGCTGGTTGTTGAGCAGCTTGGAGACTCAAGAAAATCTATGGTCAAAGTAAGAAGAAACGTCTTTACTTTCCTGAGTATCATTTCTGTTGTTTATCGTGCTATTTCTAATGCTATCAGCGGGGAAGGATTAGATAAGGATGTTTCAGAAGTTCAGTCCTAAATCGACGGTATTGAACATATCAGAGAAAACAACGTATCTAATTGGTTGTTTTTTGCGCGGGATTATTCAAAACTCGGCAACAACCAATCACAGACACGACGAGAATTACCTCATCAGAACGGAATGTTTGACTCGTTCCCAGACTTTCGAGCGCAGAAATTTTTTTTGAGCGCGCGAGAAGAGACACTGTCTAGAATACTGTTGATTACCGTTCATAAATGAAGACTTGGTCTCGAAACTACAGTGGAACCCTGTTAATCCGGTCACCAACGGGCCACAAAAATCTGGCCGCATTAACGGGGTGGCTATATTAAAGGGGTTCTGTAAATAAAAAAAAAAATGACTGACTGAGCTTTTTTCCGGGCCAGAGTAAAGTAGCCGTAATAACAAGGTGACCGTATTAACAGGGTGGCGGGGTTCCACTGTAATTGTTCTTTCTTTTTCCTTCAGGTGCTGGATCACAGGCAGCGCGTCATGGAAATAATTCAAAAGCAGATGAACAAACGAAATCCCAAGAAGAAAAGCCAATAAAAGTAGTCATTTTATAGCGATAAACACCGCAGACAGTATTTTTATATAAAATGTGAATTGCAAAACAGAGCACTTCAACATCGTATTAATGGTGTAACAGTTCAACATGGAGGATCATCGCACTATTGCTCTTCAAAATGGAGAATGGAAATGCTTATTACTTTAAAGAAAAGAGAGACTTCTTTTACGGTTTATCAAATGAATCGGCTGGTGTTGGATTCCTCTTAACTTCCTTTATACCTAGGTACTAGAATATTTATTGGCTGTGAAATGGGAAGTGTGAGCAACTTTGAAGTAATTATTTCCATGGTCACGAAGCGATTTTCCGAGGAAACCGTTGCGTGACACCGCAAATAAAGGCTTAAGATTTGATTGCTTTGTTACGTAAGGAGATCAGCGCGCCAATAGAATAAGCTTGGAGTAAACCCTGCGTGACATCTTACTTCACTTTGACTCTGCTAAGCTCCCTTTCAACTACTTTGAGTAAACAACAGGTGCCTGCCTGGACTCAATTCTTTCTCCCCTTGAGAGAGATCTGGGACTGGGCCTCAAACATTCCATACTGATGACGTAACTCTACAGAAATCCCTTTCCTTTCTGATTGGTCGTTACTTGCGCACGAGAATTAAAGAACCAATCAGAAACGCTGCATGGGACTGTAAAAACACGTGATCTGTCTGGTGTTCAGTTTTTTCGGTCTTGAACGATCACGTGATTTGAGACGTCATTTGAACTTGGGCTAACTCCTAGAACAAAGTCTAACGTTTCTCCTGTCGGGGACATTTCACTCATTATCTGCTAGCTTCGGTTGTATGAGATTTTTCCCACAGCTCATCTTGCGACTCCATGCACTCGTAACCCCCACCCCACCGTACCTGTGCCACTTTGTATATAGTATCTAGTATGTTTAGTTATGATAGCGGATTGCGATTGTAAGAAACAGAAATGTAAGATATCATTTATACGTGATTAAACAAAAGATAAAATGGACGTTTCAGTTGTTCTTTTAAAAGTGTATCTTTATTTAAAGAATTAAGATCTTTCCTGAAATGGAACAAAAATCGCAGACTACCCTCCTTGAACTGTCGATAAGTTAAAGAGGACGCTGGTCTACTTTTTCTGGCAGAAAAAGAAAGAAGGGAACGAACTGCATGAATTGGACTAATCGGATTTGGTTGTCATTGCCTGATTTCAAGCAGAAAACGACTAGGTACGAGTCTGTAAATTATGTGATTAGCAACTATTGATCCACATAGTCAGAAAGAGCACACCGAGATTCACAAAATCCCCAAGTTTAGTGTTAATCAGGCTAGTTTTGACTGTGATACAGCCATTTAAAAACGCCAAAATTACACAAATATTTGGTCCTCCGGACACAGCGTCGGGATGGCGATACATTTTTTGTAAATTTTGATGTTTTCAAATGGTTGTATCTTGCTCACTATTGGGTCTATTTGCACCAAACTTGGGGATTTTCTAAAGTTTGGTGTGCACTTTATGACTATGTGGATCAATAACTGCCAATCCCATAATTTGTAGACTCGTACCTAGTCCTTTTCGGCTTAAAATCAGGCAATTACGAACTAACATGGCTACTTGACAAAAAATGTGGGGAGAGAGGAGGGGGTTTCCCTGTGTTCGACTAGTATCCCACCCAGGGGAAGTAGGAATACTACTCCAAGTCGCTTCACAATAAACAAAATCATCTAATTCACATGCTAGTAATAGTTGAACCAAAACCTAGCACATCGCTTTAAACTGAAAACGAACCTGTACCCGTAAAGTGCAAGGTGAGGACAGTTTGCAGGGGTGTGGCACAAGGTAAAAGTGAGAGCACCTGCAACATGAAGAAGCTAGAAACTTTCGGTCGTATATTTCATCGCGGTTCAAAGTTCTCCGCCATGTTTCCGTACATTAAAGACAATGGCAACTCGATTTTATATAACATTAAGATCCTCTCCATTCAAAGTTCAAAGTTGTGTTGTTCACTGATGCGAAGAGAAAGAAATCAGGACCATTTTCTCGCTCTTCTCGTTAATACCAAAGGGTTGCGAGAAAATTCTCTCCTCTCTTCTTTCCTGTTTGTTTCTCCCAATATACTCATTGCAAATTTTCAGAGTCTTCGTGTCCATTGCTAATTTTTCGATGTTCTTTATTGGGGCACATCCAGCCAAAATAGGAAAGAAAATTGAAATTAAATCGTCCTTTGTTCGACGCAGTCCAGTTTGTCAAGCTTTCTTATTTGGTGTGGGTTGCTGTTTCGGACAAGGAGATTCGCACGTGTTGTCACGGTTACCAGGGAAACACGGTTTACACGCCGCCGAATTTAATGACAGTTCCGACTCCTATGAAACAACACCAAAAAGAGAATACAGTGGTGAGCGTTTCCGTGTAATGTTAATAAAGTGGTAACGGGAGAAATGCTTATTAGATCTCACCGTAAAAATACAGGGCAAGTAAGGGCCATTTTCAGACTTAAACTCGAGAAAAGCTGACATTGTATCGTCAGCAGTGCTGCTAGCAAATTTACTGCGGCTAGCACTATCTACTCTCTAATTGGACAAAGTATTTGTCAGGGAATCAGCAGCAGGCGCTTTTTTGGCGGGAAACGAGCGCCAGAGGCTTTTTTGGGCGGGATCCGAGTGGGTTGGCGCTTTGAGGTGGTGGCAAACAGATAATTATCTCACCTTCACAATTATGACATTCTAAGATAGCCTGGCTGCAGGATCTACATTCTACAAGAAAGCTTTGCAATGATTCTTTCTTTTTTCTTTCTTTCTCACCTCATCTTGTGTTAGTTGAAAATACCCATCGCCTCGCGTATTAGCAGTTTCTTCCAGTGGCGTTTGACAACTCGTACCAGATGATCTGTCAAACCTTAGTAACCTGAACAAACGGGATCTGCGAACAAAAATAAACAATCCTGAATTAAAAGACAAGCTGTTTTGTGTATATAGCATTGACCAAGCACGAGGGCCACTTTGGGAGAGCATCGGCCATCTTGACAGGAGAGATCGAGCACAGCGACAACTTGCCAAGCATGAAAAGACCAAAGACCGATATTCTCCCTTGTCGGCTCCGAGCAAGCTTGGTTATAAAAGATTAATTACATAGCTATGACTCAAGAAATTTAGAGAGAACATCGCTCGCACGGGAACTTTTTGGTTTAGAATAGGTACCTTTTGAGGGGTGACAGAATTCGTGTCTGGACTTCTTTCGTCCCTTTTCGATCCATTCAAAACATCAACATGCTTTCACTTATAGGAATGGCTTCACCGTTCAATGCATAAGCAAGCTATTGCGTGAGCATGAAGTGCCTTTATCGGTTTGTTGCGGAATCATATGTAGTCTACCAAGCACAGACTATAATCTGTCGACGCGCGCAGGGGGCGACCTGTACCGTTTACAAGGTTTGTTATAATTGGCCAAACGAAACAATAAGTAACCAATACAAACAACGCCTCTAGCCACAAGAACAAAAGAAGTGAAGATTAACAACAACAAAAAATTAGGTTTTAAAGAGGTGCAGGTCACCTTGGACGCAGAATGACTGATGCCCAGATTTCACAGAAAATGTCAGTGGATTTAGGCAGGAATTTTCGCAGTTAGTATTGCACGCCGAATTTATCATTCGCACCTGATTGGCTCACAAACTATGGAATTGGGTAGTGAATGGAAGACATGTTAACGGAGCTCCTATGAGTGATATCACATCCATTGCGGCGTTTTTTTTTTTCGACCGACCATAAAATTTTCAAAGGAAAATTTTCGCAGGCTTTTGGTTTTTCCTCAAGAAATGAAATCGAATGGCTAAGCCGTGAAACCATCCCTTAAAACAAAAATAGACTACACACGACAACGGAAACAGAAAACTGTCTCTTTTCTTTTTCCATCCTCCTTCCCCCATTACCGACCACTTCCTCCCGCCCCCCCCCCCCCCGCTTCCTCACCCCTCCCGACTGGATCAAAGTTCTTACTTGAGACAAGAGACGAATCTGTTAAGTGTGAGCGACAAGACAGCGACAAGAAGTTCATAAAGCAGTACATGGTACAGAGATAAATTCACGTAGTAGAGAAAGAAGAAGAATGTCGGCGCGGTAAACCAGACCTGCAAACAAAACAACAACAACACACAAATATCAGAAACAAGCTTCTGTAAAAAAGAATTGGGAGCCAGTCGGGTGCTTCTGATATAATTGGCCATTCAAAAAAGACAAACCGATAATCGGTCTACCAGCAGATGATATCTTATCATTTTTCACTTGTCAGCCGTTTGAGAAGCGGAAACTAATGCTTAAAATAACACGATGGACTCAAGATGGAAAACTTTAGTCTGAGCGCTCAATAGGGACTT
Source organism: Orbicella faveolata (assembly GCF_042242905.1). Classification (NCBI taxonomy): domain Eukaryota; kingdom Metazoa; phylum Cnidaria; class Anthozoa; order Scleractinia; family Merulinidae; genus Orbicella; species Orbicella faveolata. Next base: position 27,400,719 of record NW_028301553.1, read on the forward strand.
TTTGATGCGTTTTGGTCACTTTCTCACCACCAAAGAGGAAGAATGGGCACCAGTAACCTAAGCCCATAGGGCAGCCTTGGCGGACTGCCAGCATCGGTCCAGACCTCGCAAATGACATGGTTTCCACAGACATAACTTTTCAAAATTCCCTGACTTTCCCCTGATACTAGCTTTAACTGAACGCTTAAAAAAGACAGGAATAAAACCCTGGCTTGACTTTCCGTTTTAACTACGAATTCAGGCAGTGTTAATTGAGCCCTTGTCGACCTTTAGCTATTCAATTCAAAATGATTCTTACCAGCCATTCTGTGTAACTATAAAATACATCGGCAAAGTAGTAGTAGTTTTCTCGTTGGAGTCTCAACATAACTATTGTCACAATGAACGACGCGAAGATAAAGCTATAAACTCCAACCATAAAACGGTCAGCTAAAGTCAGCTCCTGCAAATGAGAAAACACAAAAACACGCATTTGCCTGGGAAGATGTTTTTATCAATTAGATTACGAACTCGAGATTTCTATCGCGTGATAATTGACTCGGGCTGCGCCCTCGTCAATTATCACGCGATAGAAAACTTTAATCTAAATCCTCTTCAAAGACTCTTAGAAAACGCAAAGAAGCGGCCTCCAACGCACACTGCTACACTGCTCACTATCTTCAACAGAATAGATAGTGTGTAGCGTAGCCAGAGAACGGCATTCGTGATAGAACGCTAGTAGATTTATACTAAAATGTTATCATGTTCAAATTTTTTCGATATATCAGTGATCGACGTAATATGTTCTCCAATTTCTTCGACATTGGTTGCAATTGTGAGAGATTTTCAAACATTACGCGTACAATATAATACCACCTATACTTATTGTGGGATTTCTTTTCTGCTGCGAGCAAAATAGACTGATAATCAACAGCGTTTCTTATAATTTCTCTGGTAATAACACCATGCTCTACAAATATGGTAAGCGTGCGCGAAATTTCTGGAGCCGTTTTCATTTTTATTTTGTTTTCTATATTTTGGGGGAGTTTTTAATAAAACAGTCATTCCACCGGCCCTTGTTGGATCAAGTCAGATGTTATAGCCAGTTCGGTGCTACGCGACTTGTTGGCTATCTATCACCTAAGGCTCCGTTCACACTACGCCGGAGAAATTTGAAAACGGTGTTTTCATTCCGAAAGCACATCGAATGTTTTCCGTCCACACTACGCCGGAGAAATTTGAAAACGTAACAATCACCTGCCATTCTGGATTTGCGTCCTGGAAAACTCGGGCAGGAAAATCACGTGATTATCGCGACGTCAGCGTTTTCGAAAAGCTCTGTTTTCAAAATGTTTTCCGTCCACACCAAAACGTAAAGCCCGCGTTTTCATATTCGTCTGCTTTGAAGAGTGTTTTCGAAGACATTCCGTTTTCGTGACGGATTAGTGTAGACGGTAGGCTTAACCGTGGAAATAAAGCTGTGTTTTCAAATTTCTCCGGTGTAGTGTGGATGGGGTCTCATATCCGAATGGCGCACGTGTAATACCTTTTAATTATCAATTGTTGTAACTCCAATTTTTTAGATATAACACTACGAGAAAACTCACCGGGGTATCAGGAGTTTGTTCACTGACAGTGGCATGAAACATAACGGCGGACACTAACAAGGAACTGCGAAAAAAAAAAGAAAACAAAACAACGAATAAACAATTGACAAATGAGTCACCGTTAAACTGAAAAAGAAAACATCGCTGTGGGAATATCTGCGATTAACTAAGGTACAATGGCGTTTCTGTTTATCTTAATTCTGACACAAGGTTTGTTCGGGACGCCGCAATTGTTTTCGATGAGCAAAAGTGTTTCAGAAATTTCTTCCGCAACAAATGCTTTCCTCGTTTGTCCGCCGAGAAAACGAAATGAACCAATCAGGCCTCGAAGCGAAAACATGCAATCCGTGCCACGGGTGGAAGCCAATTCAACGTTGGCTTTGATTTTGCTCCGGATTGGTCGAGAAAAGAGCATGATGGCTGTGATTGGGTAGAGACTGAGTATGGTGCACGAGTTTTTCTTTGAACCAATAGAGTGTCAGTAACACAAAGCAAAACCCTATTAAATTACATTCAACACTTGAAAACTGCTGTAATTTGGCGCGTTTTACAGCCCTTGTTTCCAGTAAAATATTCGTGGTTCACCTAAAATAGTGGCAAAACAATTTCCCGTTTTCCGAAGGTTTGCTATGTTTTTGCTCAGCCACAGAAAAAGCGTAGAATTGTTTCTGAGACAAATCGTTTCAGATACTTCCAGTAGAAAAAAAAACCCAAATCCAACTGAACTTACCCATCAATCCACAGTCGCATAGAAGCGTCGTTTGGTGGAATAGAAAATGAAAAACACACCTGTAGAGTAAAGGAGAAAAAAAACCGAGAGTGGATATAACTTTCAGCAGCCACACAAGTAACACAATTCGCCATTGATTCGGTGACAGAAATGGGATATCTCAACTCATTAAAAATCTTTCCGCCCTTGTATGTTCCGCACTGTAAAATTCATTCAGTGAAATTGGACTTCCAGGGGCACCCTGCGAATAGTTTCGGTAAATTCTCTGTTCGGAAGGCCTTAAATCCCCTCAGATTTTCTTAAGAGAATTGTCACCTCGAACTTTTGTGATATGTTGTTGTTTTCGGATTGATCAAAATGACCGAAAAAAGGTCAGCGATGATTTTTGGAAAGACAATGGACTGTTCACAGTCCCCTATTTTTCCGTGAGATCGTAGATGTCGATCGTTGAGCTCGACGGGCCGCCATCTTGATCTCTTGATGCGAGCGAAACTGGAGAGAGTATAAAATTCCCGTGGGTAGGGGTGGTGACACAGTTGGTAAGGTTTTCGGGAAATGGACAGAAAAGAGAGGGGACTCAGTTCCCTAGAATGACCAAAGACACCAAACAAATAATAAAATTCATAGCGCAGCCTAAAATTAGCCTACAGAGCTTTAAAAAGCACTCTAGACGGCCCAAAACGGCGTTTTTTAAAGCATTTGAGAGAAAACTGTTCTCTTGAAGAACGAAATATGCCAAACGGTCTAACATAGTTTTTTGCAACTCGCATGTGGTTTAGATGAGATGAGAAAGACGACCTTCACCGAATAATGGTAGAATTTTACCGGAATCAGTCGCGACCAACCGAAAGAGTCGGTGCTAAACATTTCTGTTCTGGATTTTACTTCCACAAAATTTCAAGATCTTTGGGCTTGAAGGTAAATAACTATCTGTCTACTTAATGTTGTGTTTTCTGCAGGTTATCCCAAAATAAATATACACAACTTTATGACACACGCGTGCGAGCAGAGAAGGGCCTTAACCAACGTTTTTACTACACTTACCACAAGTACTATAAACAATGGCGGTAAAAATATCTTGAAAAACGCGGCTCGCTTGTGTCTTCTCATGTGAAAGAGAAATTCGTAACGAGAAACGCCTTGATCCAAAAATGGATTATATCTGTAAAACAATAAAAAAAAAACACAAACGTAAAGTCAACGTTAAGCATAGTTTTCAGATTCTTATGGGAATTCAACGAGGTTTTCGACATTTTGGGGACGTTTGAAGCCTTTGTTACAGTTTACAACGTTTTGATTTACAACAAAGGTACATCTTAAAATATCTTAAGTGTTAAAGTTTTCGTCTGTCAGTTTTGCGATGTTTTTACTTTAACGATACATTTTGAGTGACGGATTCACGAGTCGTGTATACAAGACAAAACAAAACCAAGGTAACGAAACGTTACAAATTCGCCACAAATCTTAGATCATAGAATTTTTGTGTATGATAACTTTTGTAGGTTTCTTGTGGGTAGGGGCTGAAAGAGAGGTACCTTTCATACACCATCTGTGACCAAGAGTTAGTGTCAAACAACCAGCCAGTGTAGTTAAGAGTAGGAGATACACCACCGCGATATTTGAAATCGCTGTCATCGGAGCCCTAATAAGGAATTAAAAAGACATTAACAGGGCATATACGTTCGGCGCAGGAATTCACAGTGTTTGCTGAACCATGTGTCTATAGGATTGAGCATGTGGTGACCTGCAATCAAGGGTTCTTTCGTTCATCAAAAAAAAAAAAAGAACGCCTGATCACAGGTTAGCTTGAGCAGTGAAAACTAGCATTCTCGTGCAACATTGCGCACAAAAAAATTATTTCAATTCCTCTTTTCTAAAACAAGATGTACTTTTGAAAAAATTATTTCCCATGCAGCTATTAAAACGAGACAGAATTAGAGAAGAAAACAAAAACATTGTGCTAGACATTTTGTAAAAAGGCAAGAAGACTAGCGCTTATAGACCCGTCCACTTATAAGCCCCGCTGGTTATTGACCTATCTACGTGTAAACCAGAAATTACATCCGGTTACAAGCCCCCGCGGATATAAGTCCTCCTCTAACTTTCCTTGTTTTGAATTCGTTGTATTATGATGTTTTAAAGCTTAATTAGCAGTAAATGAAAAACCTATTTTGATCAACATGTTCTGCTATAGCTCGTTTCCAATCGGGTTTTTTATTCCATTATCAGCCTCCCTTGGATGTAAGCCCCTCTGTTCATACTTGCTGATCTAAAAGCCCTTATGTAGTTGTATAGGCCCAGGGCTTATAAGCGGCAGTTTACAATATACGACAATGGAGAAAATAAATCATAAATTTAAGATTTTTTACCTGCATTACTTTCCACCTGAGCTCCTTTGCAGTCATTTCCATGTCCTGGATGACAATTTTCAATGTTTGGTTGTCATAGCTAATGCAAAAATCAAATATACTATTATTTTCAGGTTTTTTTAAAGCTACTATCTCTTGTCCTGATCTTAATTTAATTTATATAAATAAATAAAAAAATAAGGGATAAATAAAGCTGTTGTTGTCTTCTGATAAGCAAGATATTTAGTGCACTCACGGATAGTCTTGAAGATCTGCAGCAAAGTTAAAAGCTGATTTCACCCTAAAATACTTTCCTTCATGACTAGACACCTGAAAGAAATTCAATCATCATTGTCACTATTTCATATTATTTAACTGTGATTTTACTTTGACCTAACCTGTTCCAGGCTTTCGGTCAATGGGATAATTGAGAAAGTGCACAGGCAGCGAGCGGGGTCTGGGACAGGAAAAGAAAGGGTGGAAGAGCCTGTAAACATTGTTTTATAAACCTTATTCTGCACACTCCTGCCTTCTCCTTTTCTCTGCCAGATCACGCTTGTCACCCACTCGCTTTTTTGACCTTCCCCACAGAACAATCAAGAGCCTTGAACAGGCTAACACTGATTATTAGTTCAAATTAGCGTGCATTGAGACAATTCCTTGCTCACAAGTGCAGATACATTTCTGGCTGTTGCTTTCAGCAGAGACAAGGAGCAGGCATGGCGCAGTGGTGAGAGCGCTTGCCTCCAACCAATGTGTCCCGCATTCAATTCCCTGACCCAGCATCATATGTGGGTTGAGTTCATTGTTGGTTTTCTTCTCAGCTCTGAGAGGTTTTTCTCTAGATACTCCAGTTTCCCCTCTCCTCAAAAACCAACATATCCAAGTTCCAATTCGATCCGGGAATGCACTGGCATTTCTGAACGAGTTCTTGTGAACTCCTTGGTGCTCCATGGGTAAACAAATTACATACATACATAGCAACAACCAGAAATACATCTGCATTTTCAGGGTAGACAATAAAATTCCTAGTTCTAGCTTAAATTCTGATAAGGTGACTTTACACCAACTAAATTTGAATGTGGGCAACTTTTGAGACACAAGTCTGCTTTTCAGCTGCATCTGGGCAGCGCCTTCTCTTAGCTAAACAAATCTCCTCTTTTTTGCATTAATTTCAGTGTCTAAGATAGAGTGCCACACGTCTTGCAAAGCAGTTTGTTTTCTGTGCAGGTTTGACTGTTAGTTTCACCATGAACTACCATAAACCATTCAACGGTTACCTTTTTTATTGTTTTTGTAAAATGGTTAATGCAAAAAAGAAGTCTTTGTGACTCCTTATTCCAGATCATTTATTCTGTTTCCACTTGTTGTGGTCAATGTTTAGCACACAGTGTGTGGTTCCAGAAAATATCCATACCCACCCCAACGGTTTTGGAAATACCAAAGGGGAGGGGGTCTTAAAAACCAAATTTTTGCAAAGGATTAAGTATTAATAAAAACTGGAATTTCCAGAGGGATTTTTCTGGAAGGGAGATAGGGGGTATGGATATTTCCCAAAACAACTTATTCTGCATAATCCAAAATCAAAGAGTATACCCACTTGAAGAGCTATATGGAGTTACATTGCTCCAGAGTAAGGTCAATCAAATGTAGACTCTAAGAATTTACTTTCCATTACCATACAATAGCAGGGAGTCTGAAGCAGAGATGCAGTTGTCACATGTACATATTGCAAACCTTTTTGTTAATTCTACATGTTACACTTTTCTTATCTTAAGTTCGTTAAGGAAATGTACCTTATATACCCAAATTAGCAAAGAGTTTAAATTTCTAGGCTTAGGATGAGCAAAGAAGAAAAATATAAGCGTTCCATCTACTAACCTCAGCTTGGCCTGCAGCATTAACAAGCTCAAAGCAAGCTCCTCGAAGGCCATCTTTACATTTCTGTTTTGTGTACATTGTTTGACCTTCAGGAACTGTGTACACAAAAGAGAAGTCTTCTAATAATTTATACTTAGCTTGATTGTGTCAAATCACCCCAGCTGTTAAATTATTATTTCCCTGTTCAGTAGAGCCAGCCATGCAGTGGAGAATCCAGAGAGGGGTCCAGGAGAACTGGACCTCCCTTATGAGTAAGACATTAGGACCCCTTTTCCAAAAAGCATTGTTTCTAACTAGGGCCCTTCTTCTTTTGAGTGCGTCTGTCACTGATGGCTGTAATGACCCTTAGTTAAGCTATCAATATTAGGAAGATATTTTTATTTATGATTAGAGAATAGCCCAAAGAAAACATGCATACTGATCAGGTTTAAAATCGTGTTTCTCTATTTTGGAATTTTGGAAGAACTCAAAAACGCTGTGGAAATTATGCTTTCCTGTTGGCTCCTGTTCCCGCAGCATTTCTCCTTCTCTTCAGACTTCCACTGGTGTTTCTATTAAACAATTAGATTATGAACTCAAGATTTCTATCATGTGATAGTTGACTAGGGCACAGCCCAAGTCAACTATTACACATAGAAATCAAGAGTGAATAATCTAATTCTTTCAGTATAAATCTACTAGCTGTTTAAAACTCTATCTAAATCCTCTTTACAGACACTTCAAAAACTCCCAGAAGCGTCCGTCATTTTGTTAACAAGCGCACACTGCTACGCTACTCAGTATCTATCACAGAATAGATAGTGAGTGGCATAGCCAACCAGAGAACGGTATTCATGATAGAATGCTAGTAGATTTATACTAAAACTTGAAACACATTTTCATGTTTTCTATTTCTTAAATAATTTTCATACCTTTGAAGTTTAAATAAAAATCAGCATGGAAGGTACCAGCTTTCAGATCCACAGAGTGGAGATTGATAAGATAAAGAGCAATCTCTACATACACTGTCTTCTGCTCGCTGACAACCTCAGGGCATTTCTCATAATAATACCTGGCAAGAAAATGAATAATAATGGCTAGATGGTGCATTTTTTTTATTCACTAATGCCTGAAACTCTGGGAACTGAATTTATTTAGGATATACAAGCCATGCCATACTGTGACGAATATTGCAACAATAACAAAGGACCTTACTGTCAAAATACATGAAGAGTCATGTGAATTGGGGTTTTGTGAAAAAAAAGAAAGTGAAAGATTTCACCAGAATTGATTTTTGGGTACGTTTCAGTCAGGCATGAAATGTTCAGTGTTAAAATATTAAGCTTAAATCCCACGGAAAGAAAATCACAACTCTACCGGTAAAATAAATAAAGACTCGAAAACGGCGTGAGATGAACTCACGCCATCACTAACAAACCGAGAGGGGCAAAGTGGTAAGGTCACGAAAACTGTTCTAAATGACACATGAACATAAAGATGAAGTTTAGAAAAAAACGAAAACCACGCAATGTGATTTCCAGTCAAGCGTGATAGTATAAACTTTAATTTCCGCGTTGAAGTTTGAAATGTAAACGACATTAACCTAGCCCAGTTTATATTCCTCACCATTCTGCCCTGCAATCATAGCCCTTCTTCGAACCTGCAAGATTGCCAGGAATACAAGAAGCACAGTTCGTACAGTTCTCTAGCGAATGGATCGCTCCTGGTTTGTGGCAATGATCACCGCATTTGTCGCAAAATCCACAATTTCCATCACTCAAACACCAAGTGCAATTTCGTCCTCGAGATAAACAATCTTCGTCGTCGACTTCAGCAACGGAAGAGCAGAGCTTTGACGAAATTAAAATCCCTACAATAATACACAAACTATTTAAAATCCCATTTGAAGGCATTATGACTAAACTTTTACGGAAATTTTCCTTAAATTTATCTTCAAGCAGGTGAAATGCGAAAAACAGGAATTCCTCGTTTCGATAACGCGCAGCCACGCATGTCCCGCAATTGTAAATGACGTTATTTATAAGACGTGATTGGTCGGAACGTTCCCGCCAAAAATAGTGGCTTTCCCGGAGAAGGAATTTCCCTCATAAAACAAAAAGTTTATTTTAATTTTGTGTGAATGAAACGTTCAGGCTTTGAAACTACGGCTACAGTTAAAATAATACGACTTTACATTTGACTTTCATTGTATGCATTATTTATTAGCTGAATTGAAAACAAACCACAGGAATAGTTCGCCACCGGTGACCCACTGTGTTTGCGAGCATTTCACTCGAAATTAATCCCTTATAATTCAGCTTGTCTAGCTGGCCTAAGAGTGCGTAAAAATAAAATAATAAAGAAAATAAATTAAATAAAAGGCTGAATGAGCATTCTAAGAATTTGAAATAGAAGACAATGTAGTTTAAAAAATCCTTTTACGCAACCTTGTCTATTTAAATTAATCATTTTTAAATGGAAAAAAAAATTGGAGTTTGGCTTACATTCATAGGCAATTCTGGGCTGGATAAATTAAAAAAAAAAAAAAGAAAAGAAAAAACAATATCTAGGTAGGAAGCCACACCAGCCTTCGTTGTTTTTCATGCGGGTGCTCTATCCTGGTCGAATTGGAATTTGGAGACGATGGTTTTTGTGGAAGGAGGAAAGCCGGAGAACTCGCAGAAAAACCCTCGGAGCAAGGCGAGAACCAACAACAAACTACGAAATTACACTTATTGACCTCAGCGATCTAGCCTGCGAACGCAATGATCAGAATCAATGTCAAAGAGTGGTCAGCGGTTTCCCCTCTAACATTGCCAGGACAAAACAATCACCATATATCAAGGATTTACTTCTTTGTCTTCCCGAAACAAGATGGCGGAACTAAGCGCTTATCGGGATCAGCATTTTAAGGTAATAATCTTGTTTCCTTTACCTTTTCATTAAACAAGTGGACTCTCCTAATGGATGAAGGGTTTCTTTTTCGTCCTTTCTTTTTCCAGGGCACACGTAATGAGCTCGAAAGGATGCTAGAAACAAGTTGCACATTATATGTTGGAAATCTATCATTTTACACTACTGAAGAACAAATATACGAGCTGTTTTCGCGTGCAGGAGACTTAAAAAGGATTGTTATGGGACTGGATAAGGTTAAGAAGACTCCCTGTGGATTCTGCTTTGTTGAGTATCCTTTTCTGTTGAAATAAGGTTTGTTTATGGCCTATGAAAGTTTGTGGTTTTTTTTACACTTTATCATGATTTTATCCGTTCCCCCCCCCCCCCCCCCCGCCATTGTTAAGGAAATCTGAGGGGAACGGGAGGCCTTTAAACGCCGCTTCTGAGGTGGTAACTGTGTCGGTGCCTTTGATCTTTTTTCAATTCAGAAAGGGGGAACTGTGTCGGCACTTTGATCTTCCTTTCTTTGCGGGGGAAATTTACTTTTCTGAGGAAAGAAATTCAAAGGTCATCACTAGGGGGGAGGGGGTGCAGATATTAAAAGGAATGGCCCATTGCTTAACAATAAAGAAGCCTCGACTGTGCTCTGTTCTGTTGTAAAGCACACAGGAAGCGGTAGAGCACGAAAGAAGTGTAGGGGAAAATACAAGATGTAGTCGAGTGCTTTTCCCTACTTCTTGAGTGCTCTACCGCTTCGTAAGTGCTTTACAACAGAACAGAGCACAGTTGAGGCTTCTTTATTTGCTTTATGATAAAGAATTCAATAATTTCCCCACGCATTTGGCTTAATTTTCAAACCAAACTTTATTTTCCAAACGAACGAAAGTGGCGTAAGCCTTGCACTGTTCTCTAATAAAGCACGCTAAAGTAGGCCAATTACAATCCTTGTTAGAATTGTTCAAATAATTTGATTGGCTAACGAAGCAACAACTGTCAATCACAAACTGGACTTCTGCTAAGCTTTCAGTTTCAAGTAGTTTGAGTGGCTTTCAAGAGAAGAACGATGCCTTCAAAGTTTGCTTTTAAGTTAATTTTTAGATATAGATCTAAAGGCAGGTGAAGGTTTATAGTCCAGAGGAATCCGGCCGTATTGTGGCCCATGAAAACATGCACTTTTCCAGTGGAAATTATGAAACGCGGAGCTCAAAGCTTGCGGATGAAAATGCGAAATGTCAAGTTGAATTTGAAAGGAGCTACAGTTATTTACAGCTTGTAGCCGCATGCAGCAAGATTGCCTGAACTGGGGTAAAAGTTAGAAAGACTAAATGGCTCCCACTGGTTCTACTCTGAGCACAGAAGAGAATACCAGAGCAAGCTTTGCACTGACCACTCGTCGGTTCACTTCGCTGAGATGACTGGAGAACGAGTATTACTACACTGCATGTGAGTGTTGTTTGAGCAATTGAGCATTTTCACAAAAATAAAGCTTCTCGTCATAAACAGAGACAGTTCAATTGTTGTTTTCTGTCGCTGTTTTACTTCTTAAGTATAATTTCCGCCTTCATAACAAATATAGTGTCTTTTATCGAAGCACTGTTTAGGCTGAGAATTTGTTTATTTCACTATGTTTTGTCAGCGGGAACCTAGCAAAACCTGTTATTTTAGTACAGTTTTGACACTACTGTTGCTAGCAATGGTCTTTGTGAGCATATTTACTACAGACAAATAGCTCGTTTCCATTGCGTTTGTCTGAATCACAGGGATGCTTAATTTGGCAAATTTGTCAAAATTCCGAAGCAAAAATTTGAAAGCCAACTTACTGTAATCAACCCGTGCTCTGTTTTCTGATAAAGCACACTCTTTCAGCCAATCAGAGTGCACATTATATGGAAACTTTATTATAATTTTGGTTAAACGTGGCTTTTCAATAAGCTTATCAAACACTAATAGCTGCATTTTTGTTGCTGTCAGTCAACATATCAGCTGGCATATCAGCCAAGAGTCGGCCAAGAGTCGGCCGAGTATCGGTCAGCATGTTATTCAAGTTGATCTATAGACTGTCGGTCGACATCATCAGTTGACACTTGGTCGGTATGTCAGTCAACACTCAGCTGACACCTTGACTGATATGTTGTGATCAACAGTTGGTGCTGTATCAGTCAATTGTTGGTAGTATCAGTGTATCGTTAACTGTTGTTTTGCTGAAATAGCAGTCATCTCCTTACCCACAGGGGACGCAAAAGAAGAGTCTCTATCGCCTATGCTCATATATAAAATTTTATAGAGCAAGGATGCAGCTCAAACTTCCATCAAGAGTCTTTGACATAGATGTTGCTGGCATGAAATGTTAAAAACGGATGACGGCCACCAAAAGACCCTCTCAAAGGTGTAAGGATTATTTAATATTTGTGATATCCAATATTTGAGTTAAGGGGGGGGGGGGACTTGCATATGAAAGGAGTGGAGATGCTCTTCGTCTGGCTTAGGGGTGTCAAGTTTGGATTTTGGTTTCACTTAGGGTGCTCTTAGCAAAATGTCATCATATTGTAACGTGCGCGGGCGACAACAACTTCCAGTCAAGGAGTCCAACAGCCAACGGTTTAATTACTCGTCTCTCAACGTTTAGCTTACTTGTACATGGCAAGTCTACTAACACACACAGGCCACTCCATAACATGAGTCCCTTATATATGCTGTATTACGAGTACATTGCGCATCCCGTACTCACCATATAACCGTCTCTTAGTCTTGGAACTCTTGCGAGTATACGTTCAAATACAACCGTTATACCTCTTAGCACGCGCATCATAGCTCGTGCAATCACTATATCAGTTTCATTACAGTATGTAACCCATATGTAACCATGACTGTCTTGTTTAAGGTTTCACGCAAAGAAGTATAAAAATATATATTTAATATGTTTTAAATATGGTCTTTTTTCTGGGCCACACCATGATTGGTGTCCTGTAGGGGTTTAATTCAAAATTTCAGACAAGCATCCCCACCCTTTCATATGCAAAGTGCCCCCCCCCCTCCCCAGGATTTGAGTAGAGAAGATAGAACTCAGTAACAAGAGCTGACCAAATGAGCATAGTGTTGGCCAAGTGTCAGCTGAGTGTTGGTAAAGTATTGGCCAAGTGTCGCCCGACTTGCGAGTTGGTCGATATGTCGACTGAGTTTCTGTCGATATACCTGCTGATACTTGGCCGATATGTCTTCCGATGCTCAGTCAATATGTTTTCCGATGCTTGGTCGACATATCGGCCAATTATATTGACTGATACTCGGCTGACAGATGCCATAAGTACACATGATCCAGAATTTCTACAGCTTCTTGTTTACTTTAGAAGTAGAAAGTATTTACATGTATTTCAAAGCACTTGTACAAGTAAAAACACAAAATCTTAGCTTTGCTGTAGATATTATGCACGTGAAGATGCGCAAAATGCCATGTGGTACATTAATGGCACAAGACTTGATGACCGCATTATACGTACAGATTGGGATGCTGGTTTTGTAGAGGGACGTCAGTTTGGACGAGGAAAGAGTGGAGGGCAGGTGAGAACTTCTAGGTCCTTTCTCACAAACCACTTGGGGCTATGCTAGGCTGACTGCTGCATCCTTAAGTTCCACAATGGCCTAGCAGCCATAGTTTCTCTTTCTTCCCAGGTACAATGTATATTAAGTGGATCCATCCAGGCAAACTTTTGGGGTAATACACCATCTTATTATTTGCATGCCGTCTGACAAGTTGCGGGAAAAAATAAAAAATATTATGCAGAACTCTTTCAGGGGAAATGTGGAATATGCGTCAATTTTGCAGAAAAGACACTGGATTATGTGGAAATTTCAACTGTTGACAAAATTGATAATAAAGCCTTTCTAATGTACTGAACAACAGTGAAACAAAAAGCACTTCAAATTCTTACCACAGTATAAGCCTTTAATAGACTACCTGTTGTATCCCACAAGAAAAATTATGGCAAAAGCCATGTAGTAAATCCTTTCATCGACCAAGCCTGTTCAGTCAAGATGCTGGATATTGGCCTTGTTCTTTTTTTTTAGAAGTTTTTGGACTCTGACTCCTTCTTGGTCCATTAACATGCAAAAAAAGAACTTTTCCAATATCCACTCATCTCGGTCAATAACCTATATGTAATGCTTGTTGGGAATACATGTATATGATAGTCTAGTATCAAATCTAAAGGAGTAGTGGCCCCATCAGGCCAGCACTTATCTCCCATCTCAGAAGGAAGAGGCAACAAGGACTATTTCTACTCCCCTCAGGATGGGATGCTAGTCCATCGCCCGGTTATCCCCCAGCATTATTTAAATTCACAGTTACCCTTGTACACGCCTGGATGAAGAGAGGCACTGTGGGAGTAATGACAGCTCAAAAATGCTGTGATGCACAGGACATGGGCCCACTAACAAATGGAGTTACTGCGTATCCTGAAATCGTTACATTTTAGGTGCGAGATGAGTATCGGAGTGATTACGACCCTGGCAGAGGAGGCTTTGGTAAGAAGGCCCAGCAATCCTCAGGAATTATAACTAGTCCCCCAGTCGCTTACTCAAAACGATGACTTGATACACTGTTGTTTCAATGTAACCTGACGGTTAACGCAAGATCTGGATACCTGTGTTGTTCAAGCATGTGTAGGCAGGAATGGATTCTTGATGTTGCTCATGCTGTCTGCTTAAGATGTAATGATGTGGCCACTACAAGAATGACTATCAACATAAGAACTATCAGTATAAGATTCTAAGGGGAGATTATGTTGCGTGCTTTGGTCAGACACAAGTTTTAACTGAACAGGTTTAGAATAGTGAAATTTAATACTTGCGAAGATCCCTTAAAGGGAACCCAGGCTTGTCGTGTTTACATCGATAATCGCTCACTAGCTTGGCAGACAGTGTCTCAGCTAAAGCTGGTTTTCATTTTGGGAAAATCATCCATGATGTTGGGTTAGGCTTTACATATTTGTTTCTTGATTGTCACAGACAATCCTGACTCCTAAAGATTTCCAAAATCATCTGGTATGTCGGGAATAGGCCAGGAGAGCTTACCATTACCAGCCAGAACCAGAACCAAAATTAAATAGTATTTTCCAAAGTCAAAATATTATTTTCCAAAATCAACAAATGAACCAAAAGAGATGGGGGGCGCTTGGGTTGCTGTCTCAAAATGAGAGATGTTTGTATGGATTTTGAACCATGTTTCAAAGTCCATAGCTTGGCCTCTGTTCACATTAAAAGTATTGATCTTGGTCAAGTGACCAATCAGAATGTGATCTTTCATGTGGTGGTAGTGTCAAGTTTATCAATTTGTTAAAATCTGATACTCACCCCAGTTCCCTGCACAACTCCAAAATGGCCAATTGGGTACATCTGGGACAGTTGGGAAAAAGTCACAATCCCAACTCTCTGGTATTTTTTGTGACATGGAAACTAGGTTCTGGTGATAGTGGCCTCCGAGCCTGTCCATTAAATCACCATCCCTGTCTTAGACATAAATTATTGCTGGTTGTGTAGTTGATGTGCTATATTTCCACTTAAACTTGAAGGTTGTTTTTAACATAATCATCATACCAAGCAAACCCACTCTATCAAACTCAATGCAAGTAAGTGTGTGTGTCATAACCAAGTGATGCATGCTTATGGGGTGACCCAAGTCAACTTTGCTTCACCAGAGAGATTTTTTTTTTTTTTTTGCATGACTGGATTAGTCATACTTTTACTTCTCAAACAATCAATTCATGCTTTGGGTAGCCTGTAGCACAGGTGTATTATTGGTGTGTGAGTGCGCAGTTTTCGTATTAGGCCACCATCTTGGATTTGGTATCTGTGGTTGCCCCAACCCTCTACCAGTCAAGCGTCCAATTTACAATCCAACATGGTGGCATTAAAAACCTGGTCTATCGAGCGTTCCATTCCAAATTAATACCTGCAGTGCAGGCTATGCTTTGGGCTGTGCATCATCAAGTTATGATGCATGTGGGAAGTTTAGAGATCACTCAAGAAGAAAAGAGTTGCTCTCAGCGGCACCTCAAACAACTGTTAGATTTCTTTCATGTTCTCCAAACTTCTCGCGTGCGTTATTACTCCATAAAGCATGCTGAAGCATCAATACATTGTTTAGTACGGCGTAATATTTTAATCAGGAATTGTTAAAGTCTCACAGCTGTAGTAACCACTTTAAAATAACCATTTTATGTATTAAGTTTTTTTTTCTACCATTTCTTTTCAATAAAATTTTGGCATTGCTAATGTTGGACTGTGGAGTAAACTTACTGTTAGTATAAGATTAAAAAATAGTTATCTTAGTTAATGACTAGATAAATAATAGCCTCCATGTGGTGTAAAAATATGCTTGGATATTTTGTTCGCAGACATTATTTGCACCAAGAACAAAGCTTGAGGAAAACTGTGAGCTTTGAGGAACAAATGATGTCCTAGTACAAATACCTGAAAAGTCAAATGGAGGCTATTGTATTTATAATCCTTGAAATATTTTTTGCAACACAGAGGATCTTTTGAAACTTGGGGAATGTCACTCAGATATTCCCCGGGTGTAGCTGGAGCATATTCAGTCACAAGACACACTTAGGCCAAGCATGAGCAAGTACAAATGAAATGTTTGACGGATTATAAAATTAAATATTATAGTACAGTAACTTCATGCTCACAGTTATTGCTGTGGTAATTTATTTTTCATGATTTATTTACAAAGTCATCACAAATTTCATTTTTAACAATATTTTCTGCAGGCAGTTTAGTGTCTCCAACATCAAAGAAGTTCCTCTTCACAATGTGCCGCAAACACTGAAGAATCACATTTCTTTCATGACGGATTTCTGGGGCCAAAAGCTGTGTTGAAAAAAGTGAAAATCAGTTGATTAAACTAAATCTTTGCCAGTTTCTTCACCCCATTGATTGTTGCACAGTGGAACATCCACTAACAGCCACCTCCCTATAATGACCACTTTTTTTCATCCTGGCAGACAGCCCATACATTCGCTCTTATTTTAACCACCACCTCTCCACAATGGTAACAGTTACTAATGCATGTCTCAAACTACCAATTGAAAATAACCTCTCCACAACAGCCAGTTGAGAATTTGCAGTTACATCAAGAGAATAGTCCCCTAGTTGATCATTGTTTTATTCTCATTACCTGTTTGCTTCACAAGTAGGTACTAATGTTGCAATAAGGAAGTGGATAGAGGCCATTTTTGCAAATTATTTTATGGGTTTACACTCCACAGGTATAAAATTTTTATTGAAAAGAAATTATCAGAAACTATGTTTCTAGTGCATGGTTTTTAAACAGCTTGATCACATGAATTACAGTTGAAACTCTCTACAGCTGCCATCCTGTGGCTGAATTACATAATTTGTAATCAGCCTCAAGGAAGCTGAGTTGAGTTAAGTGTATGATTGGCACATGGTAAGGACAAAACATCTTGGTCATCATAGAGAGGTGGCCACTATGCGTGGGAGACCATTTGTGGAAGTTTGACAATCATTCTGTTTGGTTCATGCTTGAAAAATGCTAATTTAGAAGGGAAATAAACTCAAGATGTAACTTTGAACACAGAAAGCCCTGATCCAACTTACCAAATCACTGTATCAGAACAAATATTCAGTGACTTTGTATGCATTATATGCATCATCCAACATATTTTGGGTTTTCAAAGGTGAGAACAATTTGGTGATTGATCTTCATTTAGTCTTCTTCACAATTGAATTATCCAGTGATGTTTCAAAGTGTTGCTTTGAAACTTTGGAAAAACAAGGAAACTTGGATGGAAGCTCAGCTAATGAGATTGCAGCATTTGCATAAGTATGTAAAGGCTGGTTTTCACTAGTGACAGGGTTGTAGTCAGAGTCGTAAGAGAGCTTACAACCTTGTGAAAATCAAAAATTTGACTAGTAATCGGAGTCGTAAGCTTGACGGAATGTCCAAATTGGAGTCAGAAGAATCAGCACATTTCCATTTCTTCCAATTCTGTTTACCACTCCATTGTCTATGATCCAGTGAAAACAAGATTGTCGGAGTCAGAAGCAGAAGCACCAACCAATCACAAGGCCCGGAATCAAGATGGTGATTGGTTTATTCCGCTTCTGCTTCTGACTCCAACAATTAGTTTTCCCTAGATCAAAAGTGACAGAGTCATAATCACAAAGGGTGTTCTGCTTCCGACTCCATCAGTTTGATTTTGACTAGATCGTATCATTCTATGCTTCTGATTACGACTCTGACTACAACACTGTTGCTGGGGAAAACCAGCCTTTAAAATTCTTCTAAGAAAGTATAGAATAATACATTAGCTATAGGTTTTAATTACCTTTTCTAAGAGAGTTGATTTCCTTATTCCCATGGATTTAGAGTTTGCCTGAAAGACATAACTGCAGCTATTTTTATGTGCAAACTTTGTAACTAAATACACTTAAGGCAGCTGTTTGCAGTGTATTGACTTGCATATCTTTGCCAGCTATGGGTATTTTACGAACTCACACCAAGATCAACTCCCAGTTGGCTTGATAGTTTCGATTGAGCACCACCAAACTTGCACCATTATGCATTTGAATCTCATTCAAGTCTGTTTTGGCAATGTCGCCTATTAAGTTGTGCATATAACTGTGATTTTTCTGCTACAAATTTTTCTCCAGCAGATAAAAATATGCATTTGACGTAATTTCACTTGCATTAAACCTATTTGACAAACCTGTCTCAAAAAAGTCCTTTTTAAAGTCCTTTAACAAAATAAACAAGGATTCACATCTAACACAAAACCATTATTTACATCACTTAAAATGGAGTAAGTCTGGAGTATTTTTGAGTACCTTTAAGGAACCATGGTGGTTCTGCCCGTAAGCCAGTTCGCCCAAACTGTGAGTTGGTTTGCCTGGACTGTTAGCTCAAGGTCAACAGATTAAAGAATGAGAAACAAACATGTTTTGTGTAGTTTTGTTTCATAACACCCACAATGTTGTCTTTTTCATTCATTTTGTTGAAAAAAGATTTAACACATCCTTCTTTGAACTTTCAGTCTGGGCAAACAGACTAAAAGTTCGGGCCAACTGGCTGTCAGGTAAAACAACTGGTTTCCCCTTTAACTTGGACTATCACCAAGATCATATTTAAGTTAACATTGACAACGCAAAGACTTGATAACAAAATGAAATTTCATTCACCTTTGTGATACATTTCTTTGATCTCCTGCATGTTCTCTTTGTTCTGCCGTGTGCACCTTGTTTCACGTCATGTCGTGAATGAGGTGTACTGCTCTCAGCTTTTCCAACTTCAGGCTCATTTGTTGAATTTTTGTCGAGTTTCTCCTTCAGGGAACAATCTTTGTGTTTGTTGTTGTTAATTTCTGTTGGTTGAACATTTATTTTAACTTAAAAAACTTCATATTGCCATTTTCCATAGCTAATCTTGCCCAAGATAGGAAAACAATAAGTAGAGATGAGATCAGAAGCAAGAAATGGTGGGAGGACAGACTTCAAAACTTGTTGGAATCACAGCTCAAGGAAAGACTTTGAGTTAATTGACACACCTTTCATTTCATTCTTGGAAAATCGCTTTCCGTTTAGAGATGAATTATCCATCTTAGACAAATTATTCATCTTGAAGGCATGCTGACAGATGTATCAGCCACAGAGAAATTTTACTCTATAATTTGTCTTCCCACTGAAAGACAAATTATCCATTTCAGACAAAGAATAATATTCATCTATATATGACGGATAATTCACCTCTGGTATAAATTTGGCCAATGGCATGGACAAAAGAAGGCAAGAAAGAGACCTTCCATTGGATTGGAAAAAATAAATTAGAATTTTAACCCTTAAGTAGATCATATTTGAATATACCTGCTGGTGCTTGGTCATCCTCAGATTCGCTAGCATATGCTGAACAGAGTGAACCTAATCCAGAGAATCCAGACATTGCAGTGGAAGGAACTGCTTCTGATGTTGGGCTGGGTAATATCTTTGGGGCAGGTAACCTCTCTTTAATTTCACTCCCTGGAATCACAAAAATAGATAGTTTATAAACCTTACAAACAAGAAAAAATGATCATGTGGTACATTTAAAAACAATAATTCATTCAGGAACAAAGCAACAAAAAAACTGAGTGAAGTGAAGTGAAGTGAAAGACTTTATTTAATGAGGGTGACCCGTGACAGTAACTTAAGTTACTGATAAACTTGGGGCCCTCAGCTTAAAATAATCAGAATGCTAAAAATATATTATTTACAATAAAATGCTAAAATATGATATTATTTACAATAAAATACTTAATTAAGCTACTATTAAAAATGGTTACAAATAATAAACTGGACTTACAATTTCAAACATACTACAAATAACAAGAGTTAAAAAATTCCATTAGTTTTCTGAGAATTAAGAATAGTATTACATAATTTAGCCTTAAACGATTTAACGGACTTCTCTATACTAGTTCTATAATGAACATAAAAGCAGCACTTGGTCATGGTCCAATCCATTACAAATGCTCTAATTTTTTAACTGCCCATAAGTAGACTCCACTTCTTAGGCTGGTTTCACTACAATTGCTATGATCACTGTGATTACTGCAAAAGAAGTTGAGCAATCCTTACAGCCAAATCTCAGTAATGGACATTTTTATCGATGTCATGCATTTCCCAGGGCTAGAAAAAAGTGCCACCCCATCATCAAGGACAAGTAATTTTCCTCCTGAGCAAGTACATGTAACTTTTCATTCTTACTTGCCCAGTGGACAAGGGATCAGGAGTGTCGTCTGCCAACTAAATCATTAAAAGAGAAAGCTAGGAGTTGTCCAGGGCAGGCAAAATTTGAGAGCTTCTTGTCCCAAGGGCAAGCTGAAATTCAAGTTTTTTTCGATCCCTGTTTTCCGATCTTCTCGCTCAAACAAAAAATAAACCTCACCTCTTGATTTATTGTCCCAAATTTAGTAAATATGCTTACTTTCATTAGAATCTGTTGCCAACTCATAAAAACATGGGACCCCAACTTGCTAATTTTTACAAAGAAGTGTATGCCAAGGGGGCAATGATTTCTTTGTAAGTTTGGGGTCCCATATTTTTCTGAGTTTGCAATGCATGGATTGTTATGAAACTTTACTAAATTCAGCATCATGGTAAATTGAACTATGGACCAAGGTGTTTTTTTGTTTATTTGAAAAATTATTACAAGAAATTGTTGATTTTGTGTGACATTGGTAAAAAGGTCTATTATTACAGTGATCATTTCTATCCCTGGAGAGAGGTTTCCATATTATCACTGATGATGATTGCTGAATTTTTTGCAGCAATCATGGTGATCATTAAAGAACCACTCTTTAGAGGACACATTTTCTAGTCCAAAGTACTTCCACTAAATATAAGAGAAGGTCAACTGTGATAAGACTCTCAGTTAATTGGCAGAAGTTTTCAGAAAGAAACACCTTCATGTTCTATCAGATACAGGACATACCTGCATCATCCTCTTCTTTATAAGAACCATCAAGTACCAATGAAAGAGGATCTGCCCCATTTTCCAGTGTTGTAGGATCTTCTGATTTGCTTTCATTGTCTCCATCATGGCTCTGTTCTTTAGTAAGATTTTTTGCTGTGTCCGTGGTATTTGAACTCTCAGTATCATTCCTTGTTTGAACTCTATCGTTGAAGTGTTTGTTGCCACCTCTTTGAAAAGTTCTGCCACCTCGCTGGCCTCTGCGGTATCTTTGAAAACAAGTACAAAATTTCCCTAAGTAACGGTGTAAATAGATGAAATGCTGAAGTGAACATTGTCAGCAAAAGCAAAAAGCATCAGACTTGCAGGTCTAATTAAGTTCTTGATTGATAAAAGCAAGTCGACAATGCCCAGACCTACTGCTCTAAAACTAGTTAACAATGAAAGTAAAATGATGCAAACCAGATTCTTGATAGTACATGCCAGGATGTGATAGTTTAGTGCCTTATTAGTACAAGTACCAAAGACCTCTATCAAGCATCAGTTTTAGTATAGCATTGTATGTTACTGCTGGGCTTTGTGTGACCCAGCTGAGTACCCTGCACAGGTCATTTATTATTTTAGTCTTGAGTGCGTGCATGGGTGGCCCCTTTATTCGAACGTAGACCATAAGGGCCACCCCAAACCTGAGTTCACTACTTAAGTTCTACTTAAGTTCTACTTAACTTTTATCAAGGCCCATCTGTGTAATGTTCTTACGGAAGTAGAGTTTTCTCAAGGCACCTCATGTACAAGCAGAATAAACACTAAAGTTTACAGTAGTTGATCATGGTTTGTCTATGTTCACATCTACATTGCACATCTCACTACCTGAAATTCTTGGTCTTCAAAACATGGCCAGATGCTTTTCTCTTAGCTTCTTCTGCCATCTTTCTTTCCACATTAGCAACAGTTGGATACTTCCTTTTATTATCAGATGGTAACAAATAATAGTCAGTGACAAATTAGTACTGGTCAGACAGTGACAAATCAAAATCATTTCACTTCCACATTACTTTCTTACTGCCCTTATGCCTGCTGGCATGTAGGACAGCATATAGGGCAGCCATTTCCACATTGAATAACTTGAAATAAATTCCAGTACGAGTGTAAAAGCCTCATGCATTGTTCAGCGGATGGACAAAAAAGGGTCCAACACGAAGTGGAGGAAGGAATGAAATTCACCCAACGACTACAACTTGAAAAAGACTATTTTCTAGCAGAGTAAATCAGATGAGCTGTCAATTGTCTCTAAATCACTGTGTACTAAATGAGCTTTGGGGGGGGGGGGGGGGGGCAGGGGTGGGGGAACAAATCCTTTACTGGAAGATAGTGAACCACTCCTCAGGTATTCATAAAAGAGCAACATGGCCTACAACCCTTAAAAATGCAAATAACAACAAGTTACCTTTTTCGTTCTTCTCTCCACTTTGCTATTTCTTCATCTGTATCAAGCTTGATCTTCATCCTGCCTGTTTCATGAGTCTGGAAATAGCATGGAAAACTCCCATTAGACCTGTTAGTATCCACTTAGAAAGAAAGGCACTGTGAGAATAAAGTGTCTTGCCCAAGAGAACAACAT
This sequence comes from Orbicella faveolata, assembly GCF_042242905.1. NCBI lineage: Eukaryota > Metazoa > Cnidaria > Anthozoa > Scleractinia > Merulinidae > Orbicella > Orbicella faveolata. The sequence goes on from NW_028301553.1 coordinate 27,423,226, forward strand.
AATGTCTCCAGCCAGGGCTCAAACCTGGACTGCTCGATCCAGAGGTGAAAAAACACTAACCATAAGACCACTGTACCTCTACAAAATATGGATATTGTTCTAGATATCTATGGTTAATAAATAGTTGTTTATTCAGGCAAGTGTCAGTACACAGCTACCAACTGACATTAACATAAAAGTACTAATAATATGTAGTTTCAAGTAACAATATTTTGTAGCAGTACAAATATGCTACTGTAAAATTATGAGGAACAAATAATTTGCATGGGTTATAACCTGTATCCAGTGCAGTTTGAGAACCTTCCTTCCAGCTTTGAAAGTACAACCTTCGTAACTACACTGTTGGAAAAAAATTAAAACACAACATATATAACTGCCATAATAATTTAAAGTGATATGATAATTAAATTATCAAGTTAACAAGTGGTTGCTGAAGAGAGAGCGGACACAAAGTAGAAGAAATTTAATAATTATTGTTGGCTCATTTTGTAACCTAAAAGTTAAAATAACCATTAAGTTAACTTCGCATCTCACTTTAAGCCCAAAATTTCTATTCCTAATGTGAGAGAGATGTACGAGATCTGAGACCAACCTTCCAAGATCAAAACATGTATTATGTCTGGAAATCCCATTCCTCCAGCCCAAAGGGTTATGTTCCGAGAGCTTGCCTGTACATGTACTTACAAAGGTTTGCTTGTCTGAACCATACCAATGAAAACTACCACATGCAGAGAATAAAGCATCATGTAGAAAACACCCTGTAAGAAACCCCCACTAAAAGCGGTTCTCCTATTAAACAATTAGATTATGAGCTCAAGATGTCTATCTGATGATACATGTAGTTAGTAGATTAATACTAAGACAGTTACATGTAGATTATAATTTATTCGCTCATGATTTCTTTGTGTGATAGTTGACTCGTGCTGCACCCACAAGAACTATGATATGATAGAAATTTCAAGCTCATAAATCTAATTGTTAAATAGATCTACACTCATGGAAGTTGAGGAGAACTTGGCTCATGTTAACACAACATTTTCTTATTCTCCTAAACTTACACGTGTTTCAGTAACTCGAGAGAAACACAGAAAATAAAGCTTACTATGATGTGCGTCATGTTACACTGTACACAACGTATTATGCACTTTGACCCAAGGTCATACCTGGACATGGGAGCCTAAGTGGGCATTTAGTGTCTCTTTACTGGTAAAATCTTTCTGGCAAGCATCACAGCGATAGTCTTTATTCAAAGGGTAGGTTTGTCCATTCTCTGACGTTCCATTTGTTTTTCCCTACATAACAAAGCCAAGAGGTAAGAAGTACATTACAGAAATGGTATGTAAATAGAACAATATAAACTGAATAAATTGGTTTACATGTAATTAAAAAACTTTTCAGATTCTCAATCAGGGATTGAAAAATCTCTGCCAATCAGTCTGTCTTGCTGCAGGTTTGTGAACAGACCATATGTAACAAGAAATTTGATGTGGCAAAAGTGACTGTATATATATATCTACATGAAGAAGTAGATGCTGTATAGTTAATATCCATGAAGGGTGATTTGACCAAAGATGAGAGCGTTTTTATCAGTAATTATGTCACAGTAATGAAGTTGGGGACTAATTACCACCAAAACTCTCTGCACTGCCTGTGCATAGTAACATGTGTAATGTACAATGTATGAAGTGTATCACCCTCCAAATAGATATCAGTGGCTCAATTCCCCTGGAGGTCAATCTCTTGTTGGCCAGAGGGACTTAAAATGTGTTAAGCAACTCTATGATCTTCCCTAGGGGTAAGAGGAAATTATCAGTAAATCCAATGATCCTATGATCAGACAAAATCTTCTGGCTAGATTGTAGAATGCCAGGCCAATCATTTGCATCTCACTGAATATGAATGGTTGGAACTGTTTCTTTCTATGCGCCTCATTCTTACATGTAAAAGTGGCCTGGTATTGTTAAATCACTCCAATCTCTTTCACAGATAAACAAATGTCCACCTTAATCCCCACTATGTTGTAACCAATGCTCCCTCCCTCCCCTGTCCCAGTCTTGAATTCCTACCAACCCACGACTGAAATGAAGATTTCAAACCAATGTTATCCAGGAGGAGGTACCAGTGGCGAACCTAGACCTTGAGCTAAAGGGAGGGGGGGGGGGCATTTTTTTTTTGCTAACCCTACCAGCTTTTCTTCCTTCTGCGATTTCTTTTTTTTTCTTTTTACCTAAAATAAGGGGGGCCAGGGGGGCCCCTCTCCTAGATCCACCACCGGGTATTCCCTTATATGGGCTATATAGGTATGTGTGGCCCCAAAGGTTATGGTTTTTCAGCCATTTTGGTCATCAGTAGGGGTATGGTTTTTGCACTTTAGTCTTTTATAGCTACTTTTTCATCATTATTGATAAGATCATCATCAAAAGCCCTTCATAAATTATGTCTAGGGCAGCATTGCCAGCTGCAACGGTCACCAGTAAGGTAAGGGTTTTGGGAAGCAGGGTCGCAAACCCTGACCCAATTTTTCAGGAAGAACTGCCCCCCTCCCCCTGTGTAATCCCCACCCCTCTTCCCCTGTATTTCCAGCTAGGAGTTAGGAATGTTTTTTCCAGAGATCTGAGAAAAAAACTCCAAATTAAGCTTATTTCCAGTTACTACAAGTTAGTCAGCAGGCATTACAATGTACCTGGAAATTGGTGACCCGCAGTTTCCGTTGTTGTTGTTTGGAAGGTGGGTGAACGTCGGTTCTTTCCTGAGCAACCACGTGGTTAAGCTGAGGACCTAAAGGATTTACATTCGGCCATATTCCCGGCCTAAACTGAGAACCTGGATAGCCAGTAAAAGAGTTCATGGGTAATCTAGGTGGAAAACCTGGTGAAGGAATTTGTGGCCTTCCAAAGATCGATGGAGCTGTCGCCCCAACCATCGGCCATCCTGGAAATCCATTCGTGTTGAAAGCTGGCGGAAAGTTTCCAAAGTTTGGAGGAGGCAACTGCGACATCTTGACTGCTGAGAGTAGCTGCTAGCTCCTAAATGACAATAAACAAGGAGGACATGAAACTTTTCGCAAGAAACTTTGATCTGCTACCTTGCTAGAGCGAAATGCTTGGCCCCATTAGATTGTTTCTTTCAAGTCGGAATCGAAATACTTCGTAAAAGTTGCGATTCATCACGAAACTCTCCGAGAAAAACTTCGGCAGCTATGTAGTGCTTCAAATAACTTACTTTAACTGTCCTACAAAGTAACTTCAATAATGAATTGACCGTGGGCTCAAGTATGGCGGATTTATCTGCGTGTCGCCGACTGGTAAAAAGACAAATTTTTCGAAGAAATGAGAGTTTTCTGCTGCTTGTTGTAATAGTTGCGTTTTTGTTTATATTCTTTATGTACCAGAAAGTCGGCTGTGATGTCAAAGAGGAATCATTTCGTCGATTTGACATCAAAAGAAATGAGCAGTCAATATCGCTAGAAATGGAGACTTTTCTCTTCATTGTGATTTTAACTTCACCAAACGGCAAAGATAGAAGAAATGCCATACGAGAAACGTGGCTGTCTAACGTAGAAACTCTTGGTCCTCCAGTAGTTGCAAAGTTTATAATTGGCGTGAAGGAATTAACTCCGGAACACATGAAAAACTTGGAAGATGAAAACAACATCTATCATGATATTCTGTTTCTTCCAGAACTCAAAGATGCCTATAAAGAGCTTCCTAGTAAAGTATTGCAAACATTCAAGTGGATTGATCAAAATGTGAATTCTTCATACATTCTGAAAGTGGACGATGACAGCTTTGTTCGGCTTGATCTTATCATCTCTGAACTCAAAAGCACTTATTCCACAAGGAGATTATATTGGGGTTTCTTTCGTGGGGATGCACATGTCAAATTCGCTGGACCATGGTCTGAAAAGAGCTGGCATCTCTGTGATAGGTACTTGCCGTATGCTCAAGGTGGTGGCTATACACTGTCCAGTGATTTGGTAAATTTTATCGCAAGAAATGCTGATCTCTTGCAAAAATTCAACAGTGAAGATGTTTCTGTAGGTAAGTGGTTAACACACATTGTACCAAAAAAACACGGGTCAGTTAGAGGCACGGTGGCCTCAGGGTTAGTGTGCTTGCCTCTGGATTGGGCATTCTGGGTTCAAGCCCTTGTCGGGGACACTGTGTTGTGTTCAAGCCCTGGCTGGGGAAATTTTGTTGTGTTCTTGGGCAAAACACTTAACCCGTACAGGGCCTCTCTTCACCCAGGTGTATAAATGGGTGCTGGCAAATTTAATGCTGGGGGTAACCATGCAATGAACTAGCCTCCCATCCAGGGAGAGTAGAAATTCTCCTAGTCACTTCATGCTACGGAAACCAGAAATAAGCTCCAGCCTGATGGGTTGCTTGAGATGTATGCAGACTTTACCTTTACATTATGTAACAAGGTACATTCACCATGTGACTTGATAACAATGATATTTTTTTAAATTATCTTTTTTATGTTGTGCAAGAACATTAAATCATTGAACTTGATTTTAGGAACATGGCTGGCTCCTCTTCAAGTGAATCGCATTCATGACTACAGGTTTGACACTGAATACCGCTCACGGGGATGTAACAACCTTCACATAGTGAGTCACAAACAGTCAACTGCTGACATGTACCAAAAACACACTCAGCTCAAGGAGAATGGAAAACTTTGTCTTCAAGAAACTCATCTACGGAATTCATTCATTTACAACTGGGATTTACCACCCACACAGTGTTGTAAAAGAATTGGTGGAATACCTTAGGCTTACAAATAATAATTGAAAAAATTTTCCAAATTTTATTCTGCAAAATTTAGAAAGCTATGTAAAAAGTTGTTCAATGCACTTCTAGTTGGAACAGTTTTCAGTTTGAATCAAAAGTCTTCAGCATTTCGTTGGTTTTTCATTACAGTCCAATTTGTCATCCAATCAGAAATAAAGCAAAACTGATCGTGACTTGCTCGGTATGCTTCACGCCATCTAAACCTATTTGTGTCAAGTTTGATTGGTTCACTGGAATTGTAGGTGACCTTTGTGAGTGGCCAGAGCGATTGCTTTGGTTTTGAGATTGTGGCAATCAATTGAAAACTGCTCTGTTATTCAACAAATTGTCACAATACTCTCCCAAATGATCGTATACTCTGCCTGCAGGTATTAAAACTATAACAGCTATACCAGTATTTATCCCTGGGGGATTCCCTTGTAAAAAGGATGGGGGGTGCTTGTCTGAATTATTTTTGAAAAAAAAAAAACCTGTCGTAAAAGGTATTAAGATCCTGTTTTGTGGGTATGACTTGAAATGTTTTTCACCCCTAAGGGGAACCAATTCTAAAACAACACATTTCTCCTGTCATATTTTTTTCGGCTCAATACCATGAAAGCTCCCACTGCTGACCTCCTTAGGCTGAACACTCCAAGAGGTACCAAAACCTCTTTTCTAAGCCCTAAAAGGTTCAACGAGTAACCCCATCCTCAATATTTGTGGCTCACCCCCCCGCCAGGGTATTTATCCCCTATTTAGTAAGATTATTTTTTGCCTATTAAAATTAGAATACTGAATATTTGTCTTCCAGTTTTCATGTGCATTGTACATTGTACACAGTGCAAATTGTATATATTACTTTTAATTTCCATGCTACTCTACAAATAAGTTATTGGGCTAAATGAACGGTAAGAGTTTTAAAAACTGATGTTTTCAACTTTAACAGCCATCACCATGGAGTTAGAACTTTTGCTTAATGTTTGTCTTGACACTGTCCAATGGTCACTGACAAAATGAATTAAGCAATGAATAATACAACAAACTGCAATTGTATCAGCTGATATAGCTTAGCGTGCCTGGAGCGAGGTCATACTTTGCAAAGTGATGGGCATTCTGGGAAGAGACAAAATGATCTTGCACAAGATGCCCTCAGCTAGAGCATTGTCGTTTTTTCAACTAGATAAATAGGGAATGGCTACAGGTCAGTCTGAATTCTACCAATTATAATGCACAGATGTGAGCTTTAACAGTGTGACTACTTGAGCCGTGCCACATACCAAAGAGTTAACCAATCAGAAAGTTACTGAGAACAAATAAACCAATAGCATTGAAGAATACAAGCAATAGTTCTTAACAAAATTGAAAACCCATCAAAGTGTTGCAAACCTCTCAGGAAACTTTGCCATTTGTTGATTGGTTAGTTTCGATCCTAAATTTTGTGTGCTTTTCAATAGTTTCAGTTTAGTTGTCACAAAAGCTAACTTTTTCGAATGAGTTTTATAACATGATAATTTGCTGTCAAGGAATGAATCTCTGAGAGTGTAAACAACACAGAGGAGTCAATAGTGTTGATGTCTTCATGTCAAACAGACCGTTACTTGCCGTCAGTTTACGTTTTGATTGGTTACTTTTCTTCTAGATGGTCCTGTTTGAGTAGTCACACTGTAACCCGTAAAAACAAACTCCAGTTCATGAGAAGTCAGCTAAGATGAATCATGATATAAAAAGAGGAAAATACAATCATTTACATGTAATCACTATTTCGAAAAGAATGGTAACTGCTGACAAAATATAATGAAATTTGAGTGGACATATATTATTAAATATATATGGAATATTAATTTAAAATTTCGCTGTATATTATATAGATATATATTTATACCGGATTGTAATTTGTAGAATTAAGGCTATAAATTAAGCACTGCTTCCATTATATACATATTTTCCCTGAGGGAGAGGGTGAATCCCTTATGAAAAGGTCAGCGATGTTTGTCATCACCCTTACAGGTGTAAATCACGGATTTTTGGTCGCACTCAGGATGTTCAGGATGAAATGGCACTATTTTTAGCTGTCAAAGTATCTTTTAGGATGCACTTGAAGAAATAATAAAAAATCGCCTTATTTCAATTTTAAGTGGCGTCTTTTGGGGGTTGCATAAAGCTTTATTGGTCTCTTCATTGGTTTAATTCAAATTTTCTGACGAGCATCCCCTCCCAACTTTTTCCAACAAAAGAACCAAGAGTTTCAGTGTTGTCTGCCTTCTCAGGTAGCAGAAACTATTTTATTTAGAACATGAAAAAACATCCACAGTGCACACTTACAAGTCTTGGACCAAATTAGAAGGCCTAATAATCAGGATGGGGTGATTTAGAGTTGGAGGGAAGGTTGGACGAACGGTAAATAAGGAGGCCAAACATGTAGTGGGGGGAAGCCCTGTTGGGAGGACTCTCACATAGATAGGATGGGGGTGCTACTTGTCGTACATTTTAGGGGTTTGAAAAGCGGTTTTGGTACCTCTCAGGGTGTTTAGCCTCAAAAGGTCCATGGTGGGAGTTTTTGTGGTACATTTTAGGGTATTGAGCTCAAACAGGAGCATGCTCCTGGCCAAAAAAATATGACAGGAGATGTGTCGTTTTAGAATTGGTATCTCTTAGGGGAGAAAAAAATACAAGCCGTGCCCACTAAACAGGATCTTGGCACCTCTTAGGCATTCTTTTCAAAATTTCCAACGAGCACCCCTGTCCTTTTTATATGGGAGTCTGCCCCTCCAGAGCGGGGGGGGGGGGGGGGGAGATTTAGGGTTGGAAATTTTGATGCTGGTCTAGGTAGCCCCTGTCCCTGTGCATGGGGCTTTCAGTAAATTATTTGTAGCCCTGCATCCCAATAATGATGACGTCAATATCCCAAAATGTCTTCAGATTTCGTTAAAAAAGAAATTGTCCTCATTCCTGATTTCTCGAAGGTTTTTCTTTTTCCCGCCATCGGCTGGGCCTCGTTTCCAAGCGTTTTTCAGCATACTCAGCTGCGGTCCTGGAACGAGCCGAGGTCGTTTCGGTCCGTTTCCTTCTTATCTGAGTCAGTGACTGTACAACTGCAAGGACAAAATGCCCAACAAGAAGAAAAACAATCAAGCGAGGAATCCTTTTTACTTTTTTATGATATCTCTAAGACCTCAGCTAGAAAGACAAGGAGTGGTTTTAGAAAATGGAATGCAGTCATTGGCGGAAATAGCGGGTCCTCGTTGGAAGGTAGGACAGTGCGAATTAATTAATCCATATTGAACTCTTTGGTTCTACATGTACAGGAGCTAAAATAAGCGAGTTGAATTTGTGTTTGAAAGAGGATTGAGTCCTTCTGTAATATTGTAAAGGGCAGTGACGTGGTAAAACTTATTTTCTGGAAATAAGTAAATAAAGTAACCTTTAACTGATCGAAGTCTGAATGTTAATGCGCACTTTTTGAGCAATTATCGTTCCTCATTGAAAGGGATTTCGCTTTCTCGGTTGCAAGGTTCGGAGACAGTTCAAAACCTCTTTCTACGTTTGGCGGTATTATGTTTCTTCAATGGCTCTCTCAATCAAAAAACTCAGTGGAGTGCTTTTATGTAAGCTTGTATTTGATCGGAAGGTTTTGCAAGATTGTTCAAAACATTTAAGCGTTTGCATTTTTATCTTTTTGTTGTGACCGCCATTTTTTTTATATATGGTCATAAAAAAAATGAAGTCACGTTTAAGTTAAAGGTACAAAATTAGGGTCGACGAAGACTTTGTACATTGAATTAAACAGCTTGATAAACAGAATGCGAATGCAGACGTATTTCAGGCTGTCGCTTGTCTCCGCCGAAAAATAGCGTCTGCAAACCCGAGCCAGGAAACGATTTCTGTGAGGTCGGAATTCTAAGCCAATCACAGTTTAGCTCAAATAGCCCCAGAACTGTTGCGTGAGGTATTCGCTGCGAGGAGCACGTGGAATCTGATTGGCCAAAGAGAAAACAAAAGTCGTTACATCACAGAAATCGTTTCCTGGCTCATTTTCGGCGGAGACAAGCGACAGCTGGAAATACGTCTGCGTTCGCAGGCTAAGTTGAATGAACCGTGGAACAATAGTGAGGGTCCCCTATACCTCTTCTGAAAACAGTTTAATGCAAAAGTAATTGGCCTTTTCACGCATCACGAAAAATTCGAAAAACAGCTTCACGTTCACAGAAAAAAGTAAGCAATCACGTTTCACGCGAAAATGCGAAGGCTAAATCATGTTTCACGTAAAAATGCAAATTCAATTCACGTTTCGCAAAACATACAAATACAATCATTACAAAAATGTATCTGGCAATACTGAAATGTACCAATCTGTCAAGTTTTACGGAATTTCACCAAAGGAAACGCGAGAAAATTCACTGTCAGGTTTGCTTGATGTGCTCATGTTGACGTAATAAAATATCGAAAAACAGTGACGTTTTCCTTCAAGCGCGCAGATTACTTGAGCTTTCATCCTCAGCGTGCGTGCGATCGTAAAACTATAGGGAGCCACCTTAAGTGGGCTCTCAGATAAAAAGTCACGGACACATGTTTTGTTGATGCCAAGACTAGGGCAGACATTTTTTACAGCAACAAAACGTTGTTTTGATTGCAATGTAACTGTAAAATTAAACTATGGAAACCTTATGGTCATTTAACTATAAAGGTTGACAATGCAGACCACAGCTAGGTCATTCACGAGGTCACCAAGCAATAAAGATGACAATATGAATAAAATATGCAAATGCTATCTTCGTGAATACAAAATAAAGAATCCAAAAGACATATTAACACTTTGTTGACATATTTTGGTTATGACATCGAAGCGATGGTTGAGCAGACATCAGTTAAGGCTGGATAGAGTGTGGATACTGACAGATTAACTCACCTTTTCTGCAGAACCCTCCATTTTCTGCCTTTTCTCGATCGAAATGGCGTGATACCCCGCGTGTGTGACACAGCTTGACAGACTAAATTCTAGGCCCTCCTGGTTCATTGTTGCTGTGATTAGTTCTCAGTCCTCCATCCTCACACGTGTCGAGAGATGTCAAGAAAGGCAGGCCGTCATGCTTTTTACATCCAGTTTGGTGTAGTTTACAAGCTTTTATGATGCTAAAATCTCCAAAAATGTGAAAAATTATTCCCACAAAAGTCGATAGTTCACAAATCACACGAAAGTAAATGCATTTTTCACGGATCACGAAAAAATCGAAAACTAGTTTCCTGAGGACGGAAAAATATAGATTCACAAATCACAGGGGAAAAAATCCTCATTCACGCTTCACGCAAAGAAAAAACGCCCATTCACGCATCACGAAAAAAGTATAGGGGACCCTCAATAGTGACATTGTAATATATTGTTATGTCAATAAATTGTGTATTTCAAAGGTCAAGTTGATTAACCCCTTTTATTATATAAACTTGAGTGTTTTGCTGGAAAATACACCACGCGTAAAATTCAAACAAAACCACATCCGGGACTTGGGTGGCGTATTTTCCATATCCTCACTAATGAGGCTTCACCTCTGAAGATATTGATGACTTCACTGATATCATGTTTGAACCTTACACCCACTTTCAGTGTTACGTGCGTAGGCAACATCTTTCAACATGCCATCTTTTATCATGCTATATAAACGGCTGAAAGACCATTTCACTGTGAAACTGGCAATATTTCCAGTTATTGGTAGAAGAAATTACAACTGATAATTACTGACCCCAAATGGTTGAAGAAGATTGCAGACTTTGCGAATTTCCTGATTTATGGAACAATTCAAAATATTTTAGTGTAGTCGATCAGTTCTCATCAGTGACTTTCTGTAGAATTGGACGGTCGCCACTTTTGATATTTGGAAGGTGTAAACATTCAAAACAGTTGATTTATTTCTCCTGTAATAACTTTTGATACTCCTAACTTAAGTTAGATGTCAAATAAATCTATCTTTCAGCACTAAAATTCGAGTTGGACCTTAAGGAAGTCACTTGTGCTGACATTTTTGACATAGGCCAGGTTACATAGCATGTCAAAAGATGGCATGTCGAAAGACGTCACCTTTGCACATAACACTGAAAGTGGGTTTAAAATGTACTTAAATTTGTTGATGTATGATTGAAACATCTTTGGGTCTTCTTGAAATTCTTCAGCATCCTTTGGTTATCTTCGGGAATCTTCGTCAATTATCTTTGGAAATTTTTGTAAAATGTTCAGAAGCATTCATGTGGCCCTTGGATGATTTTTAAAGAATCTCCAGAAATCTTCAGAAAGTGGTCAGAAATCTTTGGAAAATTGTCAAAGATGTCATTATCAGTATGTCTATGTAATAAACAAAGTAATACATGGTAACTTGAATGTGTAGATATAGAATATCTCTTTCTGTGTTCAACTTAACATCTTACGAGTGAAGGCATACTATGTAATATTTAAGAAATAGAAAACACATACCATGTTTCTATGGAGTTATAGAAACACGAGTGGAAGTTTGGGAGAACGTGGAATGCTGTGGGAACACAAGCTGTAGGCAAGTGTTTCCACAGCTTTTTCGAGTTCTCCCAAACACCACGTCAAAAAAAGGAAAGCAGCTTGTTTGCTTTGATCATCAAAATGTAAATTCTCTTTGCTCACACCATCATTGCGTCAACAGCTCATGCTAGGTCTGTGTTTCTATCAAGTTATAGAAACACAATTTTTAACTAATCGACGTGCATATTTTCTTAGGGCTGTTTTCTAAATTACTATAATAATCACTCTCCCTTCCAAAGTGACAATACCCAACCGTTGTCCTGCTGGTCCAGTCACAGTTAACCCTTCATGGTCATTTAAGGAATATTTGCACCCTCAGTTCTTCTTTCCTTTGAGTTCATAGAAGTATATCAGTTTTTGTCAGAACATAGAAAATTGTCCCTAATAAGTGGGTGTCCAGAGAGTAGGTTTTCACTGTACCTTTAAAGTACTAGTTAATGATATGTGTTAATGTACCAGTTATTATCCTTCATGTTTCAGGAACTACCTGAACATGAAAAAGAAGTTTATCAAGAAATGGCCCGTCAGGATAAAGCAAACAAGAGATATAGACCTGCTCGGAATGATAGGATGGACTGCACTGGAGAGTACATTTCAGTAAGTTTTCTCTTTGCAAGAGAAGGGCTTTTAATTGAGTGTTGTAAAGCCAAAACCACAGTGTTCACTCTGGCCAATCAGAAAGGATACCAACAGCTACTCTGTATATGACTTGTAATTTACAGAAACGTGTGGATACCGTCAGCTTGAATGAGAAACGACGAAAGGAGGAGAGAGAGGAGGTGAAGAGGGGATGGCTGCCTGGGCGAGGTTTGAACCCAAGCTATTTAGTAAATAAAAGTAGTTTGATGTGAAGTTTATATGAAATAATTCATATATGAACTGCGGTAGTAGATGAAAGTGAAGAATGATCATTGCAGTTAATTTTCCAATTTAAGCAATTGGAAAGAAGAAGCCTGAAAAAATCAGGGCTTCAACGGGATTCGAACCCGTGACCTCCGCAATACCGGTGCGATGCTCTAGAGCATCACCTGATTTTTTCAGGCTTCTTCTTTCCAATTGCTTAAATTGGAAAATTAACTGCGATGATCATTCTTCACTTTCATCTACTACCGCAGTTCATATATGAATTATTTCATATAAACTTCACATCATTTCACTCCTCATGGGAAGATATGAACTCATTTAATTGACCTCGCTCCCAATGTGTGGCTTCATAGCTCAGTTGGTAGGGCATTGCACCGGTATCGCGGAGGTCACGGGTTCGAATCCCGTTGAAGCCCTGATTTTTTCAGGCTTCTTCTTTCCAATTGCTTAAATTGGAAAATTAACTGCGATGATCATTCTTCACTTTCAAATGTAGTTTGAATTCACATTGAATTCAAATTGAATTGGTGATGTTAAAAAACAGGTTTTGTTTTTGCACAAGATCTATTTTTTGGTTTGATTAGTGATGAGAGACATAAAATTGTCTAATTGTGTGTGGATAACCTACACTAGTTATATTCTTTCAAGCAAGTAAGTAAGTGAGAAACTTTCTTTATGTGCCAAAGCTCTAATCTAGCATGATAGACGCTAATTGGAGACACAACATAAACTAGAAATTATTAAAAATATTTACTAAAAACTTACACTAGCTACTACAGTAGATAGTTAATAAAGATTCTAATAATAAAAATACTTCAACACACACCATTATAAAAAAAATTAAAATATGAAACAAATGAATGCTAACAATTATTCTATAAAATTAAAACGAAAACTGTGTGTTTGATATGTATATACTGCTAGTTGTTGCATTCAAGTCATGATCGACATCCGCTTAACTCTAATAATGTTAGACCCATTGTAAGAATGTTTCTTCAAAAGACAGTAAAGGACGGTGATTCTCTTACTTTCTTGGAAGTTTTGCCCATAGGTGTGGTCCCAAGTACCTAACAAAATATTTCCTGTCGAACCTTACTACATGTAACTTAGTTAGTCAGAATCTTAAGATAACCCACACTGAAAATGTGTTCTTTTTCCCTTAAATAACAGTTGTGTGAATTTAGATATTTTTTACATTTTTTAGCTGTATGTGATGAAAGATTCTACATGGTTGGCTTCATGTCATGTTACAATCTTCCTGATGAAGGATTCCTCCCTTGTGAAATTGGTGCCGTGGAGTATTCTCTCAATGGGGGAATCTTAAGAAAGATGCATTACTTTATCAAACCAGGTTTGTCCAAATGTAACAACAAACTAATTATGTGTGTAGCAGGTGTACTACACTCTACTATTAGAACTTACAGTTCTGCAATTTTTGTGAACATGAATTTCTCAAATAGGGACCAGTGTAAGTGAAAATAATATCAAGTTATAATTTGAAGCAAAGCTCAATGTTGCAACTGCTGGGGTCGCCAGTGTGACCAACTTTTTTTTTAACTGGCGACTAACTTTTCACGCTTTTCACTGAAATACTTTTGCTGGTGACTAAATCTGAAAACAGCTGGCCCTGAGGTTTTTTTCCAGAAAGTTTGTGAAGGTCCACTTTTAGAGTACAAAACTAAAATATTGGTATAATGGTGCTTTTCTGTTTTTTTTTTTTTTAGGTGACATTAAGGTAGGCCTTCGATATACAGCCATGAGTACAAGTGAGTATTGTTTAAAAACTGCTGCAAATGGTTGATTCTCTGTGAGACTTTTTTGCATCTTAATTTCTTATGGTGTCTCAACTTGAATCTTGGACTTCTCTCTAAGGTCCTGAGGGAATAATTAAAATCTTTTATAGAGTAGCTCAGCAGTTGTAAACTTACCGAGGCTCTCAATAACTTTTTCGTCAGCCGTTGCATTTCAGTGCTCAGGTATAATGAGTATTACACAGGGCTTGAAAAAAAACTTGAATTCCAACTTGCCCTAGGCAAGTATTAGTTTACTCTTTTTTCATTTAGTTAGACAACTTGCTTGCCCATTCGGCAAGTGAGAATGAAAAGTTACTTGCCTGGTAGGAAAACCTACTTGTCCCGGATAACTGGACAGCACTTTTTTCAAGCCCTGTAACATGGCTACGAGGACCTACCTTGCTCTGTGTTTTGTCCCCTTATTGTGCAGCTTTAACAGTAAGCGCAGACTAGTGACACCCCTCATGGGTGTTACTGGTTATACATGTAGATTCAAATGAGATAACTGGTCTTCAGCCACTCCTCAGAGCAAGGCAGAAATTTGCTCCTCTGACACAGCCCTGCTACAGGAAAGTCCTTGTTCTTGGTATAAGATTTATTTTAATTAACAAAACCCCTTGGCGTCATTATTGCTTAGGGCAATAATATTGAAATAGACTTCCATGTTCAGTGTTGTACTGTGTTTTACTTTTAAGCAAATTCACATACAAATGTAGCCAAATTTACAGGCAAATGTATGGCAAATTAGAAAAATTAACTGAGTGTCTTCTAGCTAAGCTACATCATTCAAACTTGGTGAATACAATCTTCTACTTAGTATTTTAATGCTGTGATTCACAAATTGTGTAAAATTCAATTTTTGAAAAAAGTTATTTGCCTTCAGATTCCCATACAAACACTGTAATTTCTGACCACTTTGCCTACCTGTCAAGATGGTGCCGAGAAGCATGATTTGGCCTATTGACTTTCAGCCACTCCTTCATCCAAGAAGATTGAACATGTATCCACCTTTCATATCTTGAATTCCGATAATAACTGCTATGGATAATACGTAACATTTTTTTTTTTAATTTCTAGGTGAGAGAACTCATAAGATACCGGTAGAGGGTTTGGCTAAGAAAGATGACACATATCGCAAGATCTGGCTAGACCTCTTGCGCTTTGTCAATCCAGAACAGACTGCCATTTTCCCTCCTGTGTATTCCAGGGTTTGTATTGTAGGACCAAGAATTTTGATATTATCATTATTTGCAAGATTAAAAACTAATTAACTTCTTGTCTGTTGCTTCTCAGATTTCAGAAACAAAACAAACTGAGTACTGTCTGCAGTGGTTGGCTCGAAATGCAGGTTAGAGAACTAGAAAGACTAAAAGGTTTGAGTAATACATCGAAACCTTGATATAATGAATCTCTATATAACAAAGTCTTCCATATAATGAACGATATTCTTTGCCCCAATAGTAGTTAACATATGGAAAAGAACCCCAATATAACAAAACCCTGTTAGGGGTAGTTTGCCAGTCCCTTGGCTGTTCAAGGTTTCACTTTACTGGTGTATGAAATTGCCATTTTAAAATGCACTCTTAACAGTACAGATCAACTCGAACAGTATTATAGGGACAGGGACACAATGGAGAAAGAATTAACCATGGTCATAAAAAAGCTTCGCTGGCTTTCCAGCCCTGTACAACTTCAAAGGGGAGTGAAATATCAGGAGAAAAGACATTTGCCTTAGGAAAGACTTAAAGAGTTAATCTATGAATTGAGAAAGTGCTGCCATTTTTTTGTTATTTAGAAATGCCAAATAAACTGAAGAAGGTGTATGAACTAGAGGGACTAGTGTGTGATTTACATGCTCATTTTACGGCTGCTTCTGGAAGTACCTTAGGAATTTCAAAATCAAAGGCCACAGAGCTTCTCTCCAGTACCATATTTGACTATGAGCCTAACTCAAGGTATGTTTTGACATATTGATCTTTCCTCATTAGGGTTTTTACAACTTTTTGATTAAATTGTAGACAGACATCCAAGAGGTTACTTCAACTCAGAAAAATGTGGTCTAGGTGTCCAAGGTTATATTCAACACCTCCCTAAATAGAGTTTTCATGGAGTTCTGCAGTAGGGAGCTTTATTTGCTGTACATAGTAGGCATCTGATAGGGCCATCTTTTTCTAAAGAATTAGATGAGTCACACAGTAGAGTAGATCTTAAAGTGGATGGTGGTTTTCAGCAGCTGGCTCCTTACCACTACCCTGCAAAAATACTTGTATCCATGATCAAACACCTTGATGTCAGACATACCCAATCTGTGCTTGGACCACCTCTGATCCTCCTTTGTCGCACTTAGACCTGACTCCCCCCCCTTTCCCCCACCCCCTGCTGTTTTAGATGCATGCACAGAAAAATTGGTCAGCCAGTAGCTCTTGCAAGGTCTCACGTGAATGGCTTGATACCCTTTGAGAGACCAATAGAACAAACAACAGAAACAATGTCCCTTCCTTAAAACGATAACAGCTGGTACGATGACAAATAGAATTGCAAGCTTGTGAGAGCTGTTACAAATCTGCAAAAAGTGGCAATAATTAAGGTCATTGATTTTTTTTGTCGCGGTGGATGTTAGGTTTCATAATAAATTTGGTTAATAACCTCATCCAGAGTGGCCTATCACCATTACCACTAGTTGAAAACCATTTTTCTGGTCAATATATGAATGCATGAGGGAACTTAAGAAAAAAATTGTTTGATGTTCTGAAACATTTTCAGGTGTGACTGGCATGAAAAAGAAGAGGTAAAATTTTGTGCTCTGGGAACAGTCCTCCGCTACTGGTAAGAAATTACTGCTTTTGTCATCACTTCCTACATTTTAATGTCAGTTTAGGAATTAGCTTGATCAGCAAAATAATGTTTGACTCAGATTCAGTTATTTCCCTTTAGTTATTAAAATTTTTTTCCAGCTACTGTATGTCAGATTTCCTATGCTCAGTTTACGGGATCCCCTTGACTCCAAACCATCTTCCTGAGAGACCAGATGGAATATTCTGCACTGTAATCAAGCCAGTAGAGAGTAGCCGGTCTTTGCAGGAAGAAACTCAGCCTGGGATGAGAAGGCCCATACCGGATAATGGACCTTTTGCCTCAAGAGATTATCGTTACTACAACCAAGAGGCTAGTAATCAAGGTGCAGTACCTATATTTATAGCAAATGTCTTCTGTCCAAGTCATGTATGTCTTGATGTGTTTGAGTTAAAAAGAAAAAACTTTTTCTTTTCACAAACTCTTAGCTTCTTCTGAGAATTGGTCACATAAAGAAGAGTCACCAGCAGCAGTAGCTGAAAGCATGTGAAACAACAAGAACAAAAACAACAACCACAACCACAACCACAACCAGCAGCAGTAGCTATAGCTGAAAGCTTGTCAAAAACTACAAGTATTATATCCAAAGCTCTCAAGTTCAAGACCACATTAATCAATTTTGCACAGAAATTTAAGATGATTTTCTGTAGAGATTTGTTTATAAAATAATTGGTTATAGTGTGTTTCTTTTCCTTGAAGGTCCCATTTCCAGTAGCAATCCAGGTGCCTATACTCGCTCAGGACCCACCTATGATCAACAGAGTCTGTACAGTGCACAAGATGACGACACTGAATATAACAGCAAAGCACAAGCACAAGCACCACCACAGGCTGCAGCCTGGCAGGTGTCTCAACGATCATCTCAACCTCCACAATCTGTGTCAGGCTTTGGAGTGGGGAGAGGACGGGGTAGAGGGCGAGGCAGTCAGCTCAGTCAACCTCTTCGGCGACCAAACCTTCCTGGTATGTCCGGAGGTGGGACAGGTTCTGTTTTTCCAGGTGAGTTGTGAAAGACCATTTTGCCATATCAGTTTTTGCTTCAGTTAATTAAATACCAGGCCCCAAATAAATACTGGGTCAACAAGAATGAGTTTAAAGTAAACACTTATGTTTTTAAGGTACCGTTGCTTATATAAGGTTAGTGTTCCTTAAAACCAACCCTATCTACTGCATTCTCATTGACTAATAGGTGTTAAGCACCCTGCGACTTTTAAAAGAGCTTGGTCATGCACTGAAAGTGTACACTTAGGTTTTTTCATTTTTCACCATAAATAAATGAAATAAATATCTTAATTGACCACTCCCCTAATGGGACTTTTCAGGGCCATTGAAACCAACTGATGAAACAAATAATGCAAATGAACATAACATAATGCAAACTGTCTATGATTTAATTGTAGTTATCAATACTGTCATCATTGCCAGCAGTAGGTGAAATCCTAATGCTTTAACCTTGTGTGCTTTTTAAACCTTAGATACATCTTGGAGCAGTATTGCTGCTTCTGAGCAGCCATCAGCCTCTACAGGCAATATTCCAGCATGGGCCAGAGCAGATTCTAAATCCCACTCTGCTGGACGAGGGGCATTAAGAGCCCCTGCCACCAGACCAAAGGTTTATGCTGGGGCGATGAATCCTCCAGCCCCAGGAAATGCCCCAATGCCTCCATCTGCTTGGCAACAGCAGGCCACCTGGCAAGGGGGAAGTGGCATAGCATCACAGATGAATTCTCTTAATCTGAATAGCTAACATTGATATGCTGTAGTCGCTGAATCATCACGTGGTTAATCTTTTAAGCTCTGAACTCATTTCTCCTCTTGGCCAAGAATACACTCCAAGAAGAAGACTTAGGAATTGTTCAACAAAGAGAAATGCCTTTATTTACTTGTGTGACCAAAATCTCAGAGATGGGACTGGAACGTAATTTTTACAGTGCCCATCATCTGGCTGAGTGATCTTAAATGCCAAAAAATGTGCTTGCTTTAAAGCATTCAGAGACTTAATTACCTAGATGAATGGATCACTTCTAATTTTCATCTCTGAATTGTCCTTAGAAATTAGGTGAGTTTTTATGTTGACAACAAGGCTTGAAGGGTCAGCTGTAGACTTCCTTCAAGTTGGCACAACGACATATTTATTTTACTTATGTTGGCATTTTATTGTGTTCGCCGTCTCTGAGCAATATTGTTTTTTAAGTTGTGTCAATAACATTGTTACAGTGACTATGCCACTAGTAAAGAAGACAGATGTATTTTAAAATAAGTATTATTTCATATCCCTAAAACCACAGCTCTCCTTGATTAATAGTAATTATTGATGCTGTAATATTTAGAGATGTTTCCGTTTGTATCGTGCAATGTTCCCTTACACAAACTGTAAAATGATTTATTGATTTAATTAATATATTTATTAGTTGATAAGCCTTACTTTATTACCAGTTTGCAATTACTAAGTTTTATCTACCATAACAGCTCTGATAAACATTACTCATTTTAAGGTCTACTCTCTATTCCGACTCATAAGCAAGCTGTTTAGAACTTCTAGTTGTTTGCATACCTCTCCTTCTCTGTGAGGTTCCTCCTTCCACTATGGCAGAATTCTAACTTAGCTCTTAGGTCGCACTTAGTCAAACAAAACCAATTCTGCTTTCATTCCTCTGTGTCAATGTGATTTCTTTTGCATTATTCTCAGTGCTAAGTCTTGGAGCTAAGTTGGAATTTTAGTAGAGTAAACTTGGCCCATCCCCAACGTAGCAAACCAAAAGACAAATCATTTAACAGACAAGAACACAGTTATTGCTGAAATGTCTTAAGTGTTACAAGTCCACCATTTCTACTACTGTTTCTCATTTTTGGTGGACATTAGGGAATAAAACCTCTATTTGTTTATCTTTTTGCTGTGACAAGTAAAAGTAATTGGACCGAGTTGAGTACAATTCCGGGGTAAACAGGAGAGCAGTTTCAAAATTGGGCAATCGCACAGCGTGAAGCTGATTTAAGATTAAGAGCACAACTACTCCCTGCTCGCATGGAGAACGAATCACAATCAAGAATGTTGTTATTGATACAATTAAGATCATGTTCAGACTTTTTAAATCAAGGCAAGGTGTGGAGAGAGCTCAGAGCCACAGTCATAGTTTCAATCAGCCAAATATAATAAACTAGTAGCTGTCTATCATTGTTCTACCGGTAGACATTCAAGGGAGCGGCCACAAACATGCTACGATTTTTATCACATAAAGACAGAAACCAAAGTTTTGCTTCTGGGAAATTGCTAGACAAGATGAGATATTTTTTAAGTTTGGGAAAACCTCTTTAAAATCTTTAAAAGGACTATGCCTGCTGAGGGCGTAACAGAATACGTATGGTATGTTGCTGTTATTTAGCCATTGACTATGTTATTGTTGGATCAAAAACGATTGATCACAATTATTTACAAAATTTAAGAAATTATTGAAACCAATGTAAGCGTTGTTGTGCAGTCTACACTAGTGAATGCCTTACTTTAGTGCTACATTTAATTTCAACTTTGGTAAATAGATTATTAAAGGTTATTATATTGTTCTAGCCTTAGGGTTTGGGTACGAGTATTGGCTGGTTCCCGGACTCCTGGTTAATTCTGAAATGTTGCTCAAAATTTTTACAACTGCAATCTCGAGAATTATTGTTTTCATTGCCAAAATATAGTTCAGTGGCAGATCTAAGGGAGGGGCCCAGGGGGCCCCCGGCCTCCCCCCCCCTCTATTTTGGGTAAAAAAAAGAAGAAATCACAGAAGGAAGAAAACCTAGAAAAAAAAAAAAAAGAAAACCTAGCAGGGCAAGCAAAACAACAGTTTTCATTCTATTGCTGATATGGACTTGAGGTAGCAGGCAATTACGTACACGCGTGTTGGAGAGGCGCGTGCGAGAGTGGCGCGTGCGAGGATTAGTTACTAAGAACTCTTATTGTTTCTCTTTCCTCGTGTTACCAAGCAAAAACCCATTCTATGAAGACTTCTAAGTCCTAAAATTTGATTTAACTCGGACGGTGTCAGCAAATCGATTCAACTCCTTTACCCGACGCAGGGATTTAGAAATTTTGGAGGGTTGACAAATCTTGGGGTGGCGTGACATTTTGTAAAATGAAACCTTCGATTCCGCTCGAGTGCTTCTGATCTCGTGATAATTGCAGACTTCGATCTGTTCAGACAACACCCTGTCTGCTGAAGGAGCGGTTTTCTATTTTATCTGTGGATAAAATGGACATGAACTGATTCTAGAAGGTTAGTGTATAGAAGAAATGCTTTAAACAAAACTTCGGTCAGGAAAAGAACATTTCCTACTGAAAAAACTAGTAATTCAGTTCGAGTTACTGGACGGATTCACCGTTAGGCCAGACACGGCGATTAGGATTCTAATTTAGGTTACTAAGTAGATTTTCGTTCTATGTAGGAATTTCCTGTTCATGGCCACAGTTATACGTAGAAGAGACTGATTCTGGCCACAAGAGAAGCTTTAACTTTTCAGGTAAGGAGGATGAGTGAAATAAAATAATGAAACGTAAGCACATTTGCGGGATGAGGAAAATTCGGTAGCGCTAACAAGCAACAGACACGGGGAAAACCTTAGTCATTTCTACAGTTATTTAATTATTGAGAAGATTTTAATTTAATGTCCAATAATTTTTGAGCTTACTATCATTCATAACGAATAGTTTAGTCCCAAGTTTATATACAACGAGACACGTTCGCATTCGAAGAACTTCATTAAAAAGGAAGTCGTGGAATGTGAAATCTAGCCTGTTTCTACGTTTCGCAAAGATTGATCATGAATGACTCAGTTGTCCTAAACAAACTCAATCATCAGCGTTTGTCAGGAACAATTTCGTCGCCAGAGGTAAAACCAGTAGTTCAATTACCAGCGAACTTAAGCGAAATCAGATCAACCTAAACTCGTGATTTTATTTGCTCTTTTACCGGTGAACGCATAAGTTTACTTTACAACAAAAGCTGAGGGCCACATAAACTCCCAGATACTTGATTCTTAGACTAATTACAGATTGAAGACATATATATATGATCTGCTGTTGTGATTTATAATCGGGTTCTTTATCTTAGTTTATGGTACATTACTTCCCTAAACCGGAGAGGTTTTACTATTCATCAGTAATCAGTATTTACTAGCAAGCAGTAAGTTAAGCATGTTACTTGATAGTAATCAGTATTGATGTCTTTTTGCCTGGCGCAAGTTGTAAAGGTTTCTCTTGACGCAACTGCGATAAACCCAGCGAGAAAAAGCAAATCTCTCTTATGGGTTAACTTGTAAGTTTAAATTTTCGATCTCATTGCTGCTTTGTTAGCATCAATACTTTCAATTTTGAGTAAGAGAAAATGTAATTAGTAAATGTAACGTCAGATTCGAGCCAACCTGTTTGTTTCTACAGTTGTATAAACTCCTTGGTGACTGACACTGGCTCGTTTTTAAGTGAGTTAAAAAGAAACTGCAGTACCATAGAACTTCTCTGCAAGGTAAGAAAATTATGAAAAAAATCTGATATGTGCATTCCGGTCTGTGTTTTTAGCTGTGTTTGTCTGATCAATAAAAAGGTGGAAAGCTTTTGCTTGCTTGCGTTTCTCAATTTGTTGTAGACGTCAATCTGTTAATTTACTACAGTGTAGTAGGGAGGCGCGGTGGCCTCATGGTTAGGGCGCTCGTCTCCGGATCGAGCGGTCCGGGTTCGAGCCCTGGCCGGGGACATTGTGTTGTGTTCTTGGGCAAGACACTTTACTCTCACAGTGCCTCTCTCCACCGAGGTGTATAAATGGGTACCGGCGAACTTAATGCTGGGGGTAACCCTGCGATGGACTAGCATCCCATCCAGGGGGGAGTAGAAATACTCCTAGTCGCTTCATGCTACAGAAACCGGGATAAGCTCCGGCCTGATGGGCCACTTGGCTCGCATGCAGACTTTACCTTACCTACCTTATGCTTGTTAATTATAACTGGCCAATGAAACAATTCTGCTTATTATTATTATTATTTTTTTTTTTTTGCTGAGTACAGTGTGACTTTCTTTATATCCAAAAGAGTTACCATGCCTGTTTGCAAAACAACTGTAGTCTGTTGAATCTTTTGAATTTTTTAGAGTTGATTTGCATTTGGACGATTTGCGTTTCTCTTTAAAGTCTTTTAATCTCGCTGTTTTATTTACTAGTAAGATGAAATTCATAATGGTTTCTAGCACATCAATGTTGACTCGTAAGAAACACTGAACGACTGCTTTCTCCTTGGTGAAAGTAAGAAGCTAGATTAACATGTTAGCAGATACAATTTGCATGTAAGGAATTAAATATTCTCCTGACACATTAGAGCGATGAAGCCAATGAGAAAAAGCATATCTTTCTTATTTTTGGTCTCTTATTGCTGCTTTGGTCGCAGCAACATTTTCAATTTTGACCAAGAGCAAATGTTTTATCTGTCACTTGAGTTTAGAGCCAACTTGTTATTTCTACAATTGTAAACTCCTTGATGACTGACTGACACTGTCATTTTCAACAGAATAAAAACAGCTGCACGACTACAGAACGTCTCTGCAAGGTAAGAACTCTTCCAACATTTCTACAACTAAAAACAATCCAATTCAAGGGAAGTTTTTAATCTGTTGCTAGTGTGGACTAAAGGTAGTAGGCATTACGTGTAGATGTGTTGGAGAGGCACGAGAGATGCTTTGTTGCCGGAGACATATTTTTTCTCTTTCCTCGTGTTTCCACGTAACCATTCTATGAAGATTTCTAAGTTCTAAAATTTGATTTATCTAGGAATGTGTCAGCAAATTGATCCAATTCCTAACCGCATGGATTTCGAAATTTTTGAGGGTTGACCAATCATGGACGATAGTTTGGGGGAGCGTGACATTTTGTGTGATAAAACCTTCGATTCCGCTTGAGTGCTTCTGATCTCGTGATCATTGCAGACTTTGATCTGTTCAGACAACAACCTGTCTGCTGATGGAGCGGTTTTCTATTTTATCGGTGGATAAAATGGACATGAACTGATTCTAGAAGGGACTTCAGGTCAGGAAAAGAACAATTGCTTTTGAGAATAATTCAGTTCGCGTGACTAGACGAATTCACCGTTAGGCCAGACACAACGACAGTGGGATTCTAATTTAAGTTACTAAGTAGATTTTCGCTCTACGTAGGAATCTCCTGTTCTTGGCCACAGTTATACGTAGAAGAGACTGATTCTGGCCACAAGAGAAGCTTTAACGTTTCAGGTAAGGAGGATGAGTGAAATAAAATAATGAAACGTGAGCACATTTGAGGGAAGAGCAAAATTCGATAGCGCTAACAAGCAACAGACACGGGAAAAACCTTAGTCATTTCCACAGTTATTTAATTACTGAGAAGATTTTAATCCAATATCCAATAATTTTTGAGCTAACTATCATTCATAACGAACAGTTTAGTCCCAAGTTTACACACAATTAACCAGACATGTTCGCATTCGCAGAACTCAATTAAGAAGGAAGTTGTGGAATGTGAAATCTAGCCTGTTTCTACGTTTCGCAAAGATTGATCATGAATGACTCAGTTGTCGAAAACAAACTCAATCATTAGCGTTTGTCAGGAACAATTTCGTCACCAGTGGTAATACCAGTAGTTCAATTACCAGCGAACTTGAGCGAAATCAGATCAACCTAAACTTGTGATTTTATTTGTATTTTTACCGGTGAACGCATAAGTTTACTTTGCAACAAAAGCTAAGGGCCACATTAACTCCCAGATACTTGATACTTAGATTAATTACAGATTGAAAACATATATATATGATCTGCTGTTGTGATATATAATCGGGTTCTTTATCTCAGTTTATGGTACAGTACTTCCTTAAACCGGAGAGTATTTACCATTCATCAGTAGTCAGCATTTACTAGCAAGCAGTAAGTTAAGCATGTGTTACTTGATTGTAATCAATATTGATGTCTTTTTGCCTGGCTCAAGTTGTAAAGGTTTCTCTTGACGCAACTGCGATAAACCCAGCGCGAAAAAGCAAATCTCTCTTATGGGTTAACTTATACGGTTAAATTTTCGATCTCATTGCTACTTTGTTAGCATCAATACTTTCAAGTTTGACTAAGAGCAAATATAATCAGGTTATGTTTGAGCCAAGCTGTTTGTTTCTACAGTTGTATAAACTCCTTGGTGACTGACTGACTGACTGACACTGGCTCGTTTTCAAGTGAGTTGAGAAACAACTGCATGACCATAGAACCTCTCTGCAAGGTAAGAAAATTATGAAAAAAATCTGATATGTGCATTCCGGTCTGTGTTTTTAGCTGTGTTTGTCTGTATATGTATGGATCAATAAAATAACAAAGGTGGAAAGATTTAGCTCGCTTGCTTTTCTCAATTTGTTGTAGACGCCAATCTGTCGAACACTTAATTTACTACAGTGTATGTTTGTCAACTGGCCAATAAAATAATCCTGATTATTTTTTTATTGTGTACAGTGTAACTTTCTTTATATTCAAAAGAGTTATCATGCCTGTTTGCAATACAACTGTAGTCTGTAATGAACCTTCTTAATTTTTAGAGTTCGATTTGCATTTGGACGATTTGCGTTTCAGTTTTAAGTCTTTTAATCTCGTTGTTTTATTTACTAGTAAGATGAAATTCATAATGGTTTCTAGCACATCAATGTTGCGACTCGTAAACACTGAACGACTGCTTTCTCCTTGGTGAAAGTTAATAAGCTTGATTAGAATGTTAGCAGATACAATTTGCACGTAAGGAATTGAATATTCTCCTGACACATTAGAGCGATGAAGCCAATGAGAAAAAGCATATCTTTCTTATTTTTGATCTCTTATTGCTGCTTTGGTCGCAGCAACATTTCCAGTTTTGACCAAGAGCAAATGTTTTATCTGTTACTTGAGTTTAGAGCCAACTTGTTATTTCTACAATTGTAAACTCCTTGATGACTGACTGACACTGTCATTTTCAACAGAATAAAAACAGCTGCACGACTACAGAACGTCTCTGCAAGGTAAGAATTCTTCCAACATTTCTTCAACTAAAAACAATCCAATTCAAGGGAAGTTTTCAATCTGTTGCTAGTGTGGACTAAAGGTAGTAGGCATTACGTGTACATGTGTTGGAGAGGCACGAGCGATGCTTTGTTGCCGAGGACATATTTTTTCTCTTTCCTCGTGTTTCCACGTAACCATTCTATGAAGATTTCTAAGTTCTAAAATTTGATTTATCTAGGAATGTGTCAGCAAATTGATCCAATTCCTAACCCGCCGCACGGATTTCGAAATTTTTGAGGGTTGACCAATCATGGTCGATAGTTTGGGGTGGCGTAACGTATTGTAAAATTACACCTTCGATTCCGCTTGAGTGCTTCTGATCTCGTGATCATTGCAGACTTTGATCTGCTCAGACAACACCTTGTCTGCTGAAGGAACGGTTTTCTATTTTATCGGTGGATAAAATGGACATGAACTGATTCTAGAAGGGACTTCAGGTCAGGAAAAGAACATTTGCTTCTGAGAATAATTCATTTCGAGTGACTAGACGGATTCACCGTTAGAGCAGACACAACGACAGTGGGATTCTAATTTAAGTTACTAAGTAGATTCTCATTCTATGTAGGAATCTCGTGTTCATGGCCACAGTTATACGTAGAGGAGACTGATTCTGGCCAGAAGAGAAGGTTTAACGTTTCAGGTAAGCAGGATGAGTGAAATAAAATAATGAAACGTGAGCACATTTGATGGACGAGCAAAATTCGGTAGCGCTAACATTAGCAACAAAGACGGTAAACACCTTACACATTTTCACACACATTTGTTAATTGTTGAGATGATTTTAATTCAATATCCAAAAATTTGTGAGCTGCCTTTCATTCATAATGAGCAGTTTAGTTCCAAGATTATATACAACGAAACACGTACGTACTCAAAGAACTTAAAGGGGAGGTCGTGGAATGTGAAATCTAACCCGTTTCTACGTTTCTTCAACATTGATCTTCATTGATTCGGTTATCCTAATCAAACTCATCAGCATTTGTCAGGAAACAGTTTCATCTCCAGGGGTAGAACCTTAGTAGATCAATTGCCAGCGAACTTTAGCAAAATCAAATCAACCTAAATCGTGATTTCAGTTGCATTTTCAAAATAATGCAAAAGTTTACTTCACAACAAAAGACGAGGGCCACATAATTTTGCAGATACTCTGATAGAAATCCACACAACTTAGGACTTCACAAATCTTTATTTCCTTCAGAGAACTGTATACTTTCTGTACTTTCACAATCTTGACAATCTTTTCGACACACGAGTTTGTGTTCTCTCTCACAGTTTACAATCAAAAATCTAGCACCTTCTCACCCTCTCTCACATGACTTATCTGTCAATCAACTTGAAGCATGTGACCGGATACGTGACGTGTAATGCAACTACGGGTTTCAGACACTCTCCCCCCTCTTGACTCGTATGAGTCAAGAATACAACCACAAGGTCAGTCGTTCTCTTGATTTGCCAGGCTGCTTATCCTTCTAGCAGCATCCAAAGCTGCCATTCCGCGAGGCCGACTGCTCCCCTGCAGATCTGCTGGTTGCACTCGATTTCTGTCTTGTCTCTTACCTGCATTCGGCCCAGCATGAACTTCAATTGGATACAATTTCTGTACAGGCCTAGTTATATGAACATCCCTCCCCTTGGTGATTACCCTCACATGTGCCCCTCTTACCTCTTTGTCGCGTCCACAAATCAACCCTTCTACCACTCCCATCTTCCAGAGGCCTCTCTTCACTCCATCTTCGTGTACTACCACGACATCTCCTTCCTTAGGTGATCTTCCCTTCTCAGCAGTTTTGCTTTCGTGACTTTCCTGTATGGCAGTTAAATATTCCCGCTGCCACCTCTTCCAAAAATGCTGCAGCTTCTTAGTCAGGTACTTGTGCCTCCTGGTATATGATACACTACTTTCTCCAAACTCTTCTTCTGATTCTAGTACCTCTGGCAATGACTGAATCCTTCTTCCATGAATTAAATGGGATGGGGTAAGAACCTCCTCTGGTGGGTTGTCGTCATCGTAAGTCAGGGGCCTTGAATTAAGGGTACCTTCAACCTCCACAAGGACTGTCAACATCTCGTCAAAGGAAAGTCTTGCATTTCCAATGACCTTTTTCAAGCATTGTTTAACACTTTTCACCATCCTTTCGAAGAAGCCTCCCCACCATGGGGCCTTTGCTACGTTAAAATGCCACTCGCTACCCTTGTTTTCTAGTTCTGCTCTTACCTCAGGATGTCCAAAAAGTGTGCGTATCTCTCTCTGCCCATTTGAACATCTTTGTGTTGTCAGACACGATCAAGGTGGGAGTTCCTCTTCGTGCGGTGAACTTCCTCAGACACCTCAAAAATGTGGGAGTCGAGAGATCTTCCACTAAGTCCAGGTGCAGTGCCCAAGTAACACAGCATGAGAATAAGCAGACATAAACCTTCTTTAACTGCTTCCCTTGGCCTTTGACATACATTGGCCTGGCAAAATCTACCGCAACCTTTGAGACGGGCAGGGCCGGATTTACCCTAAATTCTGGTAAACTTGCTGTTGCTGGTTGGGTATATGCTGTACCCTCCCACTTCTTGCATGTCACACCCCGGGACAATATCTTCTTCACAACTTGTCTCCCCTTGGGGACCCAGAATTTGGTGCGCAGTTCTGCAAGAGTACTCTTTACTCTGCAGTGAAGGACCTTCTTGTGACATCTTTGAATTTCTAGGAATGTCACATGGTGGTCCTTGGGTAAAATTATTGGCTCCTTTGCTTCCGCAGGCAAATCAGCATACTCTAGCTGTCCCTTGCATCTTACCACACCCTTACTGTCTTCAGTCAGACCAAACTTGTTAAAAAGCTGCTTGTAGTTCTCTTGACACTTTAACTCTCTTTGTGCTGCTTTTATCCAGTCGATCTCTGCCTCAGTGAGCTCTTGCAAGGATAGTGGTCCAGGCCTCCTCTCTGACCTTGTCTTCTTGGCCACATTGAAGCAAAACCGTTTAAGCCGCGCTGTCACTCTCAAAACCATCCTTATGCAACTATACTTGTCAATTTCAATGACTTTGTCATTCCCAACAACCAGGTTAGTTCGGGCCACAAGGATGCTGGTCGTCCTCTCTTCTTCTCGACTTTCAGTGGTTGGTGACATTGATCTTTCAGTGGTTGGTGACATTGAAGGCCAACTCTCTTCTGACTCTGTTAACCAAGCGGGACCTTGCCACCACAATACATTCTGCTTTAATTCGGATGCAGACATTCCTCTCGACCCAATGTTCACAGGGTTCTCTCGACTTGGACAGTACCTCCAATCTCCTTTGTCACTCAGCTTCAAAATTTCGTTCACACGGTGCTTGACAAATTGTTTCCATTCCCCTCTGTTCATAATCCAGAACAAGGCAGTCGACTGTCCAGCCACAGTTTCGAACGCTTAACACTTTGCTGCGAGGTAAGAGCATCTTCAACATTGACCATAAGTTTCACTAGTATAAGTGCCGCCATAAGTTCTAGCCTTGGAATTGACAGCTCCTTCAACAGTGCCACTCTTGTTTTTGAAGACAACATTCGTACATATCTACCTACCTGGGTTCTATAAACAAGGTAAACCATGCCACAGTAGGCCTTCTTGCTTGCATCTGCGAAACCATGAAGTGAGCACTCCACCACCTCCTCATGAGGGCGGTCATAAACACAGTGCTTTACATCAATCCTATGACAGTCAATGAGGCCCTTAATCCAATCTTCCACGCCCTTCTTGGCCCCTCCCTCTAGCTGCTTGTCCCATTCACACTTCTGACGACAGATCTCTTAAAATATAACCTTGACACTCACCGTAACTGGACTAATTAGTCCCAAGGGGTCATAGACTCCTGCTAGTAGCCTTAATGTATTCTGCTTAGTGGCAGCTAAGCCTTCGGCACGCTGCGCAATTGACGTCAGATCACGAGTGATGACATCAGCTTCGTAATCCCACTCACACCCTAACACCTTCTGGCCCTTGCTTCCCAACTTCATGCCCACAGAAGACTTAGCATAACTAATGTCTTCCTCTGTCACCACATCTTGTTTATCACCAATCTGGGTTTCAGTTGCCATTTTGGCCCTTACCTGTGAATCATTTGTCAGCCATTTCCTGAGTTTGAAACCTCCTTCAGCCATTCGACTCCGAGTCTTCTGGTACAACTCCATACTTTCCTGCGCTGTTGCTCCACCACCAACAAAATCATCAACATAAAACGAATCCAACAACTTCGCTTCAAACCTTGGGTCAGAAATTCCATACCTTTTGACATGATGTCGAAGTGTAGCATTCAATAAAAAAGGTGATGCATTCAGCCCACATACAACTCTACAAAACCTGTAGACAACAACTTGGGACAAATCAGAGGGTTTCTCTACCCGCAAGAAATGCAGACAATCTCTCTCCTCTGAGTCAACTTCCACATTTAAAAAGGCCTTTTCAATATCCCCTACCAAGACCACTCTATTTTCCCTGAATTGAAGCGAAATGTTGTAAAACAAGGGGGTCAGAGGGGGTCCAACATGCAAACAATCATTCAAACATGCGACACTCTCACTCTCTTTCGAGGAAGCATCATATACCACTCTTACCTTTGTAGTAGCTGA
Organism: Orbicella faveolata; assembly: GCF_042242905.1. Lineage (NCBI taxonomy): Eukaryota > Metazoa > Cnidaria > Anthozoa > Scleractinia > Merulinidae > Orbicella > Orbicella faveolata. The sequence goes on from NW_028301553.1 coordinate 27,453,707, forward strand.
CTCTTGGCGAAAAACTGCTTGGTGAGGCAAGTAGTGAATCCTGGGGGCCTTTTCCAACTCTGCTACCTTTTCTATCACTTCCACTCGTAGCTGGTCCTGTATGATGTTCCCATACTCTTTGAGAATCTCAGGATCCTTTTCTAGTCTTCGCATCTGAGTTTTAAGACGATACTGATAATTACTGGGTAGTTCCGGGTGCCCCTCCTTCCAAGGTAAGCGAACAGAGTGTCTGGTCCCATCGAATGAGATGCTATTTTCAAATGACTCATGAACCTGGTCAGTAATCTCTCTAATACCCAGTGTCTCCAGATCCCACAATCTTCGAACATCTTCTAGACTTTCTTGTTCTTCAACAGAGCTTGCAATGAAATTTACCTGGGTGAAGTGTACATCACTGCATGTGTCATGGCCCTTCATGGGTCCTGACAAGACCCATCCCAACTCCGTTTCTACAGCAACAGGCTCATCAAACTTACCCCTAATTGTGCACCCTTTCTGAAATTGCCACAAGTAGTCTGCCCCAATCAATACATCCATAACCATCTCATCCCTTTCCTTACTCACATTGGAGAACCACAGCCCTTTCAAGTGGGGGTAATCAGATTTTACTAATTCTACATGGGTATTTGGTATACTAGAAATTTCTGGAACTACATATGCCTCCATGTTAATGAAACTCTCCCCCCCCCCCCCCCCCCCTATAGGACTCACCTTGACTTGGACGACATCCCTTAGCTTCATATCCCTTGAGCGTTGCCCAAACGTACTAATTGCAAGCCAATCTTGCCTGGTTACGGGAAGCCGCACAAGCCGAGCAGCTCTGGCTGTGACAAAGGAACGATGACTGCCGGCATCAAATAAAACTCTAACCCTCTCTGGCTGACCCTCCCCAGTGATGACTGCACGGGCAGTCTGTAGGGCTACACGATCCCCCGCACCAACATGAAAACTACTGGGGCTAGTAGTGGTAGGGTTAGCCTCTGGTCTAACTTCAAATTCACTGACTGCTGGCTTATCCTGCTTATCACAAATTGAAATGTGGTGGGACTGCCCACACTTGTTACATAATTCAATCGACTTACAATCTTGGGCTCGGTGTCCCCTTTGCACACATTTGAAACATCTACCATACTTAACTAAAATGTTCTTACGTGCATTCACATCGCTCACTTTCTTACAGTTCGCTGGTGCGTGTCTCCCAAGGCAAAACGCGCAGTTCTCAACTTCCTGCTTCGTGTAAAAGGTGTTGCTCTCCTTCCTTTTCTGCGTATTTCCACCTGAAGACACTGCATAGTAATGGTCTTCCCTCAGTTCTAACTCTTTTAAGAACGCGCTCAACAACTCCTCCATTGACCAGTTCAGAAAGTCGGCTCCCCTCGTGATGGTCAAGCGAAATGCTTCAGGCAACTTTTGCAAAATGGCGGGAACTACCACTGCTGCGAAGGTAGTTTCGTCTACTCCAAGCACCTTCAGGGCTCTAAAATGAGCGCCACAACTGTCGTATAGTTTCCTCAAACGAGATGTATCTTTATCGCTGAACACCGGCGCTAAATTTAGAAAGTCATTCACATGAGCACGCTGTATGGCAGTTTCTTTACCGTACTTCTTCTTCAGAATGTCAACGGCGTCCGCATAGTTTGCTGCTGTCAGGGAGAAACCCGCGATGGTGGCTCTGGCCGGTTCAGTGACTAAACTTCGCAAGTAGGAGCATTTGTCGGCGGCTGTTAGACTTTCGTTTTTGTCGATGGCACTTTCGAAAGCGTCCCAAAATTCTTGCCATTCTTGGATCTTCCCGTGAAATTTCCATACTTCGAGCTTGGGGAGTCTTGCTTTTGCCTTGCTTTGCGGAGGGATTCCTGACGCCATGTTTGAATGAACTTGAGCTGGCGGTGACAAGGCACTTGGCTGAACTATTGGCGGTGGCGGATCAAATTTACTCATCATTTCTTCCATTCCCATCACGATATCGTTCAATTCTGCTCTCACTCCATCACTGTTCTCAATTTCTTTCTTGATATACTCTTCGACACCTTCGGCCGTTGTACTTGCAATAAGGTCAATAATTTGGTCATCCAATGTTTTGAGCGACTCTGTCTTCAGTCGCATCGACTGAATTGATTCTTTCAACCAGAATTTATCCACTGGATTTTCTTCATCACTCAGCCTGTCTTTCAAACGATTAAGAAGTTTCGTCGCAGATCCTCTACGGGCAGCTCTGATTTTAACTTTCTTTGCTATGGCTTCGGCGTCCGACATACTAGCATTTTCAGTCCGCGCACGTGTTCAATCTTGTCGACGTCTTCAAACTCGATTATCCGGCTCGAAGGACCACTGTGATAGAAATCCACACAACTTAGGACTTCACAAATCTTTATTTCCTTCAGAGGACTGTATACTTTCTGTACTTTCACAATCTTGACAATCTTTTCAACACACGAGTTCGTGTTCTCTATCACAGTTTACAATAAAAAATCTAGCACCTTCTCACCCTCTCTCACATGACTTATCTGTCAATCAACTTGAAGCATGTGACAAGATACGTGACATGTAACGCAACTACAGGTTTCAGACATACTCGATTCTTAGATTTAAATTAAAAAAAATAATTATAGATTGAAGACACATGATCTGCTGTTGTGATTTATAATAGGGTTTCCTTATCGTAATTTATGTTACAACGTCCTAAAACCGGGGAGTATGGACTATTCATCAGTAATCAGGATGTACTAATGAGCAGTAAGTTAAGCAATAACTTGGTAGTAATCAGTATTGCTGGTTTTTTGCCTGGCTCAAGTTGTTAAAGGTTTCTCTTGACGCATTACTGCGATAAACCCAACACGGAAAAGCAAATCTTTCTTATAGGTGAACTTATACCGTTAAATTTTCGATCTCATTGCTTTGCTTACATCAATATTTTCAATTTAGACTAATCAAGGCTGTGCTCTAAGAAAAATTCTAGGGAGCCCTTCAGGCACCCAACTATATGTAGGCTAAGGTGCCCAGAAGTCAAGCTTGGTACCCTGAATGAAAAATAAATAAATAAATAGTTAATTAATTGATTAATTATAATTATCTAATAACATTATTAATTGATATATATATGATAACTGATTGACCCTCAAATAAAATTGTCTTACATTGTTTCTAGGGCATTTATCCTATTTACAGATGCCAAAGATAAATTTTGTTCACATGTAACTTTTTGTTATACTGTTGTCAAGAGTCCACAAAGAGAGACAAAATTTACATGTTTTTTTGAGTTAGAATGGTTGATATATGTAGAAAAATTTAGTCCTTTTTCCCTCTTTACCCTAGCCTGTTGCTTCTGATAATTCAGTTCACATTCTCCTTCAATAGACCACTTTCGATATATTAAAATTCAGCCTAAAACAATAGACCTCAGTACGAGGCTCTAGGGAATAAACCCACAAACTCTGTAGTTATTCCCCAGAGCCTCGTACTGAGGTCTATTGTTTTAGGCTGAGTTTTGATATATCGAAATTGGTCTATTAGGGACTTTTCATGGACATTATACAAACCATAAGAACTAAGAAGACTTTTTGTTGACGCTATATGAGTTATAAAGGAAACTGCTGTCCGTATGACTACAGGCCAGTGTTAAGTTAAGCGTATGGAACCAAGTCACTGAACGAGCGATGTTTTGAGCACTTCACAGATGAATTTAAGCATTGTGAATTGAGCCATTTTGCCTTGTAAACTTCAATACAACACAAGAAATCAAAAAGTAAAAGACAAATTATTGTAAGACTGATGTCATCTCCAAGTTACACCTGTAAAAGGAGGTCGCCCGGCTGGGCGACCAGGTATGTTTTTCTTGTCACCCGAAGGTGGAAGCCGGTCGCATGCGGCAACGGGTGCTGCTAGAGCACAGTCTTGCTAAGGACATAAATATTACATCAGATGCGAGCCAACCTGTTTGTTTCTACAGTTGTATAAACTCCTTGGTGACTGACTGACTTTGGCTCGATCGTCTTCAAGTGCATAGCGACTTCTCTGCAAGGTAAGAATACTATGAAAAAAATCTGATATGTGCATTCTAGTCTGTGCAAGTATATTTAAAGGTGATATTTAGCAGCTAGTGTTCGTCTTTATCTGTATGAGTCTAAAACAACAAAGTTGGAGAGCTTTTGCTCGCTTGCTTTTCTCAATTAATTTTGTCGAACACTTCATTTACAGCGTATGATTGTTAAAGTGGTACTATGACGAAAATCGCATCTTTCCTATCGCAGCCATTTTAAAACATAAATAAGTAGCCTGTGTGAGAAGAAAAATGCTATTTACTATATTCAAATATCTCTTTTCGTTCCAGAGATATTCAAGTTTTTAAAATAGGCAAATTAGGCCAGTGATGATGTCATACACTCACCAAATTTTCATCAAAGATAATGAAAAAAGGTATCTCAGCCAATTTGAATCAGAAATGTTTGATTCTTTGTAGTAAGATTCTACTAAATGTGCTCCACAATATGAGCTTAACAGTTTGGTTACCATGGCAACATACTGGGTTCCAGACCTCCCCAATATTAAAGGCATTTCTTGCCACCTTTGGTGTTCCATTTTGATATTTGCAAATGGTGCCTCATATGCTTGATCCAGCAAGCATATAAATATGTTAGCTCAAGTTTGTGGCCTCGTGTAATGTTTTGCGAGCTGAAAATCACTAACATATTGAAATCAAGTGGGTGGGGACTGGAAGAGCGTGAGTTGCCATGGGAACAGAATTTTTTACATCAGTAGGTGTGTTTCCTGTAGAACTATTAGCCTACCAAGTTTCAATGGTCTGCGCTGCAAATTTACCAAGATAGCTCTATTTATATACTTGATAGAAAATTGGGTTGAGTGTATGACGTCATCAGTCATCTCATTTGCATATTTTACACATTTTTCAAAGTTAAATATCTCCGGAACTAGTGCAGATATTTGCAAATGGTAAATGGCGTTTTTAATCTTTCATGGAATTCTATGTGATACACCTAAAAAATCAAGGAAGAAAAATTTGATCATAGTACCACTTTGACTGGCCAATAAAATAATCCTTTTTTTGGGGGGGGGGGATTCTGTACACTGAGATTTTCTTTATATTCAAAAGAGTTGTAACTGTTTCAGGGAGCCATACATGACTAAGCAAAAACAATAGCTTCATGTCACTGTAGTGTGGAAAGCTTCAACGCTAAAGATATAAACAGACAAGCAGTTATCACGCACATTTGAAAGAATAACTTGCAAAATTAAATGCGATAGAAAGAGTTTGTAGGCAATTTCCACAGACTTCAATAGACAATAAATGTATCTGGATGGAGAAGAAAATTAACTAGCTCTTTTTATGTTTCTGCCGATTATCAGTAATGATTAGGCTTTAAAAAGTCGATATTCCCTAATGCATTACAGTTTGGTTTGCATTTGCGTTTCTTTTACTAGTAAATATGAAATTCATAATGGCTTCTAGCACATCAATATTGACTCGTAAACACTGAATGACTCAGCTCCTGTCCTTGGTGAAAGCAAGAAGCTTGATTGAAATGTTGGTAGATACGATTTCTGTGTAAGGAATTATTATTCTTGTGTGCTTTAGAGCGATAAACCCAATGCAAAAAAGCACAATATCTCTCTTATTGCTGCTTTGTTCACAGAACGTTTTCAATTTTGACCATAAGCAAACATTTTATATATCACTTGAGATTAGAGCCAACCTGTTTATATCTACAGTTGTATTAACTCCTTGGTGACCGATTGACACTGTGCCATTTTCAACGGATTTGAAAACAACTCCACGACTGCAGAACTTCTCTAGGTAAGAAAATTATGAAAACAAAATTCTGATATGCGCATTCAGTAGTTTATGTGATTATTGGTTTTCTTTAGAAGTGTATGTCTGTATACGGTAATTGTACAGTATTGTGCAAAACTAATGCAAATGACAATCAATGAATATCGCAATAATTTCGATTTATCGGCGATATTTGAACGATGATTAGCTTGAAATGATATATCGCGGAGATATCGTGGAGCTATTGTTGTAGCTGTTACGATATTTCACTGAGTCTTGTGCGATATATTGTTTACACCAACAATCATTTGCACCGAGCGATTAATCGTTTGCACCAAACAATTTATCATTTGCACCAAGTGATTTATCATTTGCACCAAGTGATTAATCGTTTGCACCGAGTGATTAATCGTTTGTACCGAGTGATTTATCATTTGCACCAAGCAATTTATCATTTGCACCAAGTGATTAATCATTTGCACCGAGTGATTAATCGTTTGCACCAAGTGATTTATCATTTGCACCGAGTGATTAATCGTTTGCGCCAAGTGATTTATCGTTTGCACCAAGTGATTATTTGTTTGCACCGAGTGATTTTTCATTTGCACCAAGTGATAAATCGTTTGTACCAAGTGATTTATCATTTGCCCAGAGCGGTTAATCGTTTGCACCAAGTGATTTATCATTTGCACCGAGTGATTAATCGTTTGCACCAAGTGATTTATCATTTGAACCGAGCGATATATGGTTTGCACCAAGCAACATTTTGTTTGCAGCAAGCGATTTATTGTTTCCACCAAGCGATTTATCATTTGTTGCAGGTGATATATTATTTTCACCCAATGAAATATCAATACAGCCTAGCGATTAATCGTTTTTGCCCAGTGAATTATTGATGAAGTTGATTTGCCAATGTCCTGGATCAGTTCGCCAATGCTTATAATTGTCAGTTCACCACTTTCCGAAATACTCTTTTCAAAAAGGTCTGAAATGTATTTACAAATTGCCAGAGGAATAAAAATAATGTCACCTTTGATCTAGGATGGCATGGATGATGGGTGTTTGTTATAGGCTTGTGTCTTTTGTAATTGTTCATTTCACTCTCCCCAATCTCTCTTTCCCCACGCCATGTTGCCATAATGGGCTCAGTTGATCGATGGCCGATCATATTTGTAAAACTTAAAAAACCAGCCATGGCTTTTTACCCTGTGCAATATGGGCTGCTTGTAAAACCTTTTTACTTAACATTGGCCATTGAATAAAAAATACTGCTTTCTGTCAAGAAGAACCGGGGATAATTGCTTCAACAATCCCATCTTCATAGACCAAACACAACTGACAGATAACATTTTCCGATAGAGAGTAAACTTGGTTCAATTAAGCGACTTGCCGACACGTGCTGAAACACCAAGCTTTCCCTTGAAGAAAAATTAATTAACAGGGTTTGTATGGGTGCTGGAAAACCTGGAAAGTCCTGAAATTTTATTGTGGCATTTTCCAAGATTGGAAAGTCCTGGAAAAGGGCTACTGGTCCTGGAAAGTCCTGGAAATCTCTTAAGCTCAAGTAAAAAAACATGTAATGTATTGCAGACAGTAAGGAGAATTAACATTAAGATAATGGGAGTGAAAGGGTTAATGTGAATTTTAGAGTCCTGGAAAAATCAATCTGAGTCCTGGAAAAGTCCTGGAAAAGTCCTGGAAATTTGTTTCTGAAAAAGGGTACGAACTCTAATTGAAAGTGGGCATGTGTTTAGAAACTTTGATAAACCATCCTTTTATTAATGAAAGAGTATTTTACTGTTTGAATGAAAGATTTGTGTCAAATAAAACTGGAGTTATCATTTTTTCGACTAGGATCTACGAAACGCTTCAGACAATAAACACTGGGCAAGCAACTTGCCAATGCGTGTTGAAACACAGAACTAGTTCCTTGCAAAAGCATAAACTAAACATGAGTGACGCACTTTAGAAAGTTTGATAAACAATTATTTCATCGAGGAAAGAGTATTTTACAGTATGAAAGACCGATTTGTTTCAAATAAATCCTGAGATATTTTTTCAACAAAATATAGTTAACTACAGCACTAACAGGAAAACATTACACTTGGAAACCATTAGAAAGTCGAACAACGCTAACTTTAGCTCTCGGATGTAGTCCGGCAAACTATACAGTTAATGCTTGTAGTAAGTAGTGTTATCTTTGAAGTTCATAATGTGCTAGTTATATAATAAAATAATTATAATGTTTTCAAATGTCAGCAAGCTGTATTCCTGTTTATTTCGGAGCCCAGGGGATTTTTGTTAACATATGCACACAATAAATTGCAGAATAACTTTCTTCTTCATGAATATTGATTGTATTTGGGTAATGTCCTCTCAAACGTTATTGCTTTTACTTTAACAGATCGTAGCATTTAATTGTGTGTTAGAAAGTTTGACAACGGCACTGCACTTGTTTCTTGACAAATTATCTTTTCCTTTGAAATAGTTTATGCCTGTCAGCATGTTCATTAAAAGTAATTTGCATTGCTGGAGGCTCTCTTGGTTTTACTTAAAGTGCCTATGAAGTAAAAAATAATTGCTGCTTATTTGAAAGGCTTTTCAAAGTAAAGAAGAATGGCATTTTCCTTTTCAGAATATCTTTTTGCGTCTTAGGGATATTCACATTTTTGTATTATGCAGATGAGGAAAGTGATGACATCATAGGTGGTTCTACTCAAACAGCACAACACTTAATCAAGAATAACTCTAGAAATATTAAAGCAGTGTTCTTCAAACTTGGCACGAGAAATGTACATCACTAAAGAAACATAATGACACCCGTCATGCCATTGCCATGACAACAATTATGCCACTGGTTCTGTTTTAATTAAGACTAAATTCCCAGATTTTATCTTAAACAAGGATCATCCACTCCCAACAATCTAATGGGGAGAGTTAAAACAACATGGGAACCATGTGTGTTCTGAGCAAGACCCTCTGTCCCACTTTAAAAGGCTGCAAATGGGGATATTTGGTTTTTCACAGGAAGAGACTGAAGCCAAGAGTGTTGCCATGGCAACAACATAGCAGGTGCCATTCTGTTTGATTTGTGATGTACATTGCTGGTGCCAAGTTTGAAGAACACTGCTTTAATATTTCCAGAGTTATTCTCGATTAAGTGTTGTGCTGTTTTAATAGAGCAAGTGTTTTATATGTTACCTAAGAGATTTAAGAGCCAACCTGTTGTTTCTACAGTTGTTACTCCTTGGTGACTGACTAACACATAGCCATTTTCAACCCTGAGAATTCAAAACAACTGCGCAACTACAGAACTTCTCTGTAAGGTAAGAAAAATCAATTATGGAAACAATTATAATATGTGTGATTTAAACAGGTTATATTAAGCAGTGTTTGTCTGCCTATGTATGGGTCTAAAACAGCAAAGTTGGATGTTGTTTTACTCACTTGCTTTTGACAATTTGTTGGAGAAAACAATTTGTCGAAAACTTGATTTGCTATGCTTGTTAACTGGCCAATGAAATAATCCTGTTTTGTGATTATGTATAAGTGTGACTTTATGTTCACCGAGAGAGTTCTAGCTGTTTCAGTGAGCCTGAAGCAACAACTAAGCAACAACTGAGCAACAACAGTAGCTAATCACTGTAGTGCGCCGAAGGCTTAAGATATCAACAGAGTCAAGCAGTAATTATCACGCACATTTGAAAGAATATAACTTGCAAAATGTGATATTCACTGAACACTACGAAATATGCACCTTACTTCAGATGATTTAAAGCCTCGGAGAGAAATCGAATTGCCCAGTTGAAATGAATATTTGTTCTTTAATAGACTGATAGTTGTAAAACAACTGATCCAGTGGATTTCATTTTCACATGACTTTTCTTGTTGTAGAAATACTAAACCAAAGATGGCCAATTAAGTATGCATAAATGATAGACAACCTATTTATTTCTACTGTTGTATTAACTCCTTCAGGTGACTGACTGATACTGTGTCATTTCCAACAGATTTTAAAAAATTAACTCCACGACTTCACAACTTCTCTAGGTAAGAAAATTGTGAAAACAAAAATTCTCATATCACATGGCATGTATTTAGTAGTTTGTGTGATTATTACGGTAGGTTTCATTTAGGAGTGTTTGTCTGCATTATGTTAATTGGTCTAAAACAACAAAGGTGGAAAGCTTTTCACTCAATTTGGATACCTTTTTTAACAAAGTTGTGTTTTTGATGCAGTACTCTCTGACTTTCGCTATATTCAACACAGTTCTAAGCTATTTTTAATGAGACAATTACAAGACTAAGCAAAGGCATTTTAAAGCTTCACTGTTTAAGCACAGAAAGCTTTTAAACACTGACGATATAAACAGACCAGCAGTTGTCAAGTGTATTTGAAAGACTGTAACTTGCAAAATGCGATAGAAAGAGTTTGTAACTAATCTCCCTATTTAGACTTCATTACACAACGAATGTATCCGGACAGACATGAGAAGAAAAATTGCAGCTCAAGCTTTTTATGTACATTTGTGGTGTATTATCGGTGATCAGTCATGGTCACTGCAGGCTTAAAGGATTCGGTGTTCACTAGTACTTGTGCATTACATCCTCCTTATCATGCCTGTTTGCCAGACAATTGTATGTTGAATCTTCAGCTTTGCCTTAAACCCATTATTATCATGTTTGTTTTAAAGCTCCATGCTTAAATGTTACAGGCAAATGAGGTTTATTTACTTGTTTTTCTTATTCTTAATGGTCTATATACTTTTATTGGTGACATTGGGACAGGTCAAGTTGATGTGAGGTCTTTGAAGTTGACACGAGAAGAAGGACAGCGTTTCCTGAAAGATGGTGCATAAATAACTTTCAGTTTGTTCAACGACTTCATTAGCACTTCTGATCAATTGTATACCTGCGCAGCTGTAGACATGGATGAAATTTGTCCTCTCCAATCCTCAATGGAAGCTGTACCTGGAACAAGTACATGTAAGTATGAATTTGTATTATTTTTAATTAATGTTTGTTCATAATAGTTGTTTTAGATTTTATTGGGGGTCTGAGTGGCCACCAAGGAGAGTCACACGTAGTAATATGCACAAGGAGTTGGAAGGGAAAGAGGTATTTCAAGTAAGATTTCCACATGTCCCCAACAGAAAAAAATTATTCAATTATTTAAAGGGACAGTATCATGAGCTGCACATCAGTGTGAAATTGATTTTTCATATTGGCTAAAATATTTGCTTTTAGAGGGTATTTTTAATGTAAATTGTTTTATTTTGTAGCGAAGGGAAAGCAGATTTGTCAAAACTAAGTTTTTTCTAGGTCTGTTTGAGTTTTTTAAAAATAACTTATAATGACGGGCCGTGTTTCTGACCTATCGGATCGCGGCGTGATCAAGACAGGTTCCTAAATTTACCAGTGCTAACCAACTCATGTAAGTAATTTTTTTCTCCACTATACAGATTTCTAAGTTAAATGCGCCATTTGAAAGCTAGCCATGAATGTTAATTTCTCAGTACGTAATGATTCAGCAGCCATGATACATTAAACAGCTAAAAAATCATGCTGTATTTCATCCTACTTTCCATTGAATTATAACACAATCCATTTATCTGTCAACTTCACAGGGCTAACCACCTCGTGTAAAGAATTTTTTCTCCATAACATCTTTGAAAATTGCGAAGTTAATTTACCCCATTTGAAAGCTAACTTAGTGCAGATTCCGCAGTATGTTAAGATTTAGAGGCGAATTGATACAATAAATAACCAAAAATGCATGCTGTCTTAAACCAAAATTGCCATCAAATTCCAACATGATCCACGCATCTTTCCAACGTTAGTTTAATTAATAAATACTTGTTTTCACGTTCAATTCGTCGGTAGAAAGCTAAGTGAATGCAGGTTCTTAAGAAATTTATGATTTTTTTGGTAAAGATGCACTGAGTAGCTCAACTGGCCAAGGTACATTTACTGCATAGTCTCCACTTGTGGACACCATTTTGAATTTTGCATATGAGATTGAGAATTAATCATTGTTGGACGTTTTCAAACTCTGGATTGAAAGCTCGCATATGCACAACTTACTGATACCGTCCCTTTTAATTTCTTTTAAGTTCATTTCTTTGTTAATATTAAATATACATGAAAAAATTACTCGATTCTGACTGGCTGAGAGCAGTGCAGTTCAAGTGTAAAACCAGTGCAAAAGGTGTAACACCAGTGCAAATTACACATCGTAATTCTGGATAATGATTGGCTGAAAGACAATAGGAAATTTTCTAAGCAAATGATATCACGTAAAATGATGATGAATATTTTGTGTGGAAACTTTGAAAGAGAAAAAATGATTTTCAGAAAGATCTTCCGTCACTTACTCCACGCGAATTTTTTCATGTTTATATTATTACTAAGTAATCATACGGTTTTTCTCGTTCAATTTGGAATTAATTTGCACTTGTGAGTTTTTCAAAAGGCTGAAATTGCACTCGCCGAGACGGCTAGTGGAATTTCAGCTTTTTGAAAAACTCACAAGTGCAAATTAATTCCAAATTGAACTTGAAACCGTATGATTACGTATACTAGCTTAGTGGTACTGTAGTTTCTTATTGAGGTTTTCAAATTACCTTGCAATTGAGAGTCAAGCAAGATATCCCGCCATTGCAATAGGCCCTTAATGCAGCTGAAATCGCATGACCACATTTTCCCTGAAAAAAAAAAATCTATATTATGGACTGTAAATTTCAGATTGCCAGAAATGGAATAGTCTAGAAAGAGCATATCAAAAATAACAAAGTGGCCAAGTTTGAGGCCCCTGGAATTAAAGAGTATTTAAAGTTTATATGACTGTTCGAATTTTCAAAAGGATTTAGAGGATTTGTATGGAAAATGTTGCTGGAGAGCAAGGCCTTTCTCTCCAACAGCTTTTTCCATACAAATCTTCAGACCATTATAAAATCTCAATCTCTCTTGACAGGGCCCTCAAACTTGGCCATTTTGATATTTTCGACATGCTTTTTCCATTTCTGGCATTTGTTCAGTGATATAGCCTGTAATTTTGTGAAAAATAGGTCACACTGATAGCTTAGCTGCAAAGGGCCTACCATGTAAATTGATCCAAAGATAGAAATACGTCAGAACCAATGTGTTACAGTTAACAATGCTTAAGTTATTTAAAGGTTGAAACATTTTTGTTTTTGTTTCTATTTTATTTATATTAATAGTTAAATTAAATGTTGTTGCATGATGTGGATGTTGTTCAGCGTTTAGGTTATTATACTTTAGGAACCTAAGGTGTTATTAATATTAAAGTTAGGGCTGATACTGGACAGGTTATATTTGAAGGTAAAAAAGGGAAATTCTTTATTTAGACTGACAAATTCCGCTTAGCTAAAAAGCGTCCTTGCAGAAAGCCCACTATTAAGATAACATGAATATACATTAATTTATAAACAAGTAAACAAAAAAAATATGAACTAGTTAAAGTGTAAGCACACAAAATTAAAATGATTGCTTACAATAAAAGATATAAAAATATAACATAGTCAATAATTTCTGACTAAATTCATAAATCTAAGAGAAAGTGAAATCAACCTTTTCTTGACTTTTCTCCTTTGGCTAGCTCATGGTTTTGTGTTGGTTGTGTGGCTTGTTTCAGTAATTTCGTTTTGGTTGTTTCGGTGGTTTCATCTGGGAGGTTGTGATTTGTTGCTTTAAGCCAATATTGGACTTGGAAGAGAAGCTCACAAGTCAACTTGATGAAAATGTTTACATATGTAAAAATAAACTTTCACCTACTAATTTTAAAGTTGTGATAGCTTAAACATGGTACCGTTTGTTGTCATGGCAACTAATTCTGACATCACAAAGATTTTGTTTTCTTCTTCAGCCAAATATATATATTCAGGTTTTCCTAGTTAAATTCTGTAAAAACACTGAGGTAGCTGTGTGATGATAAAAATATTTAATCACTTGAAATAGGTCAAAGCCTTAATTTTAAGTATTGTGAGTAACAACAGCAGTTCAGCTATAAATTTGAACCATTATTTCTCTTTGTAGTAAGAGATGGCACACCCACAGATTATGAATTAGAAGTACTGGGTGATAAAATTGTAAACTGGAAAAGGCTTGGGCGTCGCCTTGGGCTCAGTGATCCACAGCTTGAACAAATAAATCAAGCTCACAACCAACTGTCTGAAAAGGTATACCAGATGTTAAAGCACTGGAAACAAGGAAAAGGTTCTTCAGCAGCAACCTACAAGGCCTTGTGTGATGCATTAAGCCACGAACTTGTGCAGCGCCAAGACTTGGCAGAGCAGTTTTGTTACGTTAATGGTAAGTATTTTTTACAATGTTAAGTGCTGTTCCAGTAGTCTAATGGTTTAAGTGTGATGTACTCCAGATCAAGAAGTCTGGATGGGGTTAATTTGTCATGTTCTCAGGCAACAAAATTTGCTCTTACAGCACCTCTCTTCATCCAGGTGCAAATTAAAGGTTAATTGACAGGGTGTTGTATGCAAGGCACCAACATACAATTTTTTTCATCACTAATCAAGTTTCCCTTAAGGTTACTATTTTCAGTGACAACTTAATTTGAAGGAATTTATCAGTTGCATGAAAATTTAGTAGCTCAAGTCAAGATATCACTCACTTGCAGCGTAATATACCTGCCAACTTTTTTCCTTTTGTCTCACATGCATGAGATTTTAAGCTTGTGAGTGCCAGGCCTTATGAAGGTAACTCAAATATTTCTCAAGATGTCCAAAGATTTCAATTACTTTTCAAAGGTTTTCCTGTCTGAGTCACACTGACGTGTTTCACCAAAGATTACACTGTTGCCAGTACAAAGTAACATTCCTTTAAAGAAAATGGCTACTTTAAATGGGCAGTGCTATAAATATAGTAACCTAAAATTGAAGTTTTAAAAATATTAAAAAAATACCCTACTTAACTTAGCCTTTTGCCCTTTTGTAAGATAGGTAATTTTATGCCCCTCCCCCTCCCTGGTCCCTCAATAGTTACCTAACCTAAATCGCATGTTAAGCATTCATACTTGTCTACTTAAGTGATTAAATCAATTGTTTTTCATGATATCACATAGCACGTAAATGCCACATTTGCAAATTTCTATCATCTTGGATTTAAACTTTGTTCTGAGAACTGTCAGAACAGCTCCAAAATTGGTTTCAATAACATCAGAGGAAATGTAAAGAATTTTAGAAACAAGACAAATAATTGATGATTGAAGTAAGGATTTTGGGATAAATCCTTCTCCATGTCATTAATAATTCTTTAAGTTTGAACAAGGAAATCATGACCAGATGGTGTTTGGATTAAATTAGCATAGATTTTTGCAGTTTTAGAATGGAACCCTGCCTCACAGCCACCCCATTAATACAGCCACCTCTGTATTGTGTCCACTTTGAAGTGGCCTGAACAGAAGCTCTGAGTCAGTCATTTTCTTATTTAAAGAACCCCTCATACGGGGTTTTATGGCCTGTTGTTGACTGGATTAATGGGGTTCGATGTTTTCCTTGACTTCGTCTCAGGGAACATCAAGATTCTCGGTAAAACAAAACTATCCATTACCGTTGGGACCAGTAAGTGTATAATATCCACTGGAACCCATTTGGACCATTAGGTCCCTTTGATGATTCATTTCATTTAAGTCGTTTTGCGTATCTTTATAGGACCTTTCGCCATTCAGCAGCCCGCTGGTGCAATACCAGCAGGAAGAGTAACAGCAGAAGTCTCTAGTGCCACTGCAAGTACACATGACAGTGGAGATTCCACTGGAGCGAGAAGTACTCTTAAACGGAAACATTCGGATCCAGATCCTGAACGAGGTATGTAATATATATTAGTTATGCAGTGTTTTTGAATGGTATACCATGGAATATCCCACGAGTCACTTGCATTTTCTTGGTATACACACGAGTCTTATAATTAAGACGGACGAGCGTGTAATATACCAAGAAAATACAAGTTACATTAGTGGGATGTTCCATGACTTCCATGTTATACCAGGAGAGAGCTTTGCGTAACTATTTTATACCACGCCATTGAAAATACAGTGCCCAACACAATCAATGTGACATATGCGCGGCGCATGATGGGAAGGTCGAATTTGTTATCGTCAAATATACCACAGCTTTCCTGTATCCTGTTTGGCTGTATTTTCTATGGCATTGTGCAAATAGATTTAGCTAAGCCTTATGTGTAAAAGCAGAGCTCCATTATAACTTGATAGTAATCAGTCACTCAAAACAATAATGGCTCTGTTAATTCCAAGCCCGCCCATGCCACACCCCTCCGGGAGGCATTTGACTGGTAGTAGGTCCCCACCATGGGGGCATTTGATCGCAAAGGGTTGCCTGAGGATGGGGAATTTGACAATTTAGTCAAGTACAGAGAGTTTTAAATAATTGGTACTTTTTAAAAACGAAAGGTGGCTGCTTTCTCTTCATCCGGGTGTTAACTGACAGGGTAATGCCAGGCACCAATAAACAATTGTTTTCATGCCACTAATCAAGTTTCTCTTAAGGTTACTTAACAGCCTGTACCAAAAGTAAGAAGTGTAAATTGATAATAATTTCCTGGCAGCTTATCTGTCTCCTGTATGATGATCGCTTTAAATACTAAGCAACGTTTTCAACGGTTCCGAAAATAAAGGAAACGAAAAAATAAAGTTATGGTTAAACTGAACGTGAGTGCAAAGAGCAACTTGTATAAGCTTGAAACTAAGTCTGACTTTTGCTCCACCGCAGAAAACCTCAAAGAGACTCTTGAGCAAATAGGAAATCAAGTGATAAAGTTGGGATCACTCCTAGATGAAGGTCAGTAGTTGTCAATTGAGATATTTGGAGTTATAAAGATTCTATCACTGGCAAGAAAAAAAGGTTCTCCTGTAACTTCAGCAGTAAACAGCAACTAATACATTAATAAACAAACGGAAAAAGCGACAGGATGACTGTTGAGCAACTAATGTTGGTAAATTATTGCATGTTCAAACTGGCAGAAATTTGATAATTTCCAACGTCGATATTTGTCTATCTATATATTTTGACATAGCTATGGCAATGATAGCGAAAGCTGATGTTAATTTTCAGACAAACTTCAACAGATGAAAAGTGAGATAGCGAACATGAGTGAGAAGTTAGACACTTTGGTAGCACGAAGAGAGACCGACGATGAAGGTCAGTTCTGAATAAAAACTGTCATGCAGTTTTTGAACAGTAAAAGAACAGCTTATCCAGCGAAAGACTAGCCTGTGACACAGCCGCCCTTTCTCTTTTGGAGAGGGAGGCTGTTATACAGGCTAGCAAGAGACACATTTCTGACGAAAGTGAAAAAGGAAATAATTTGGCTTAAGGTGGCTCAAACCAGTTTTCTGTTTTTTTGAGATTTCTAGAACTAGGTGTGATTTTTCAGGCTTGGAACTGTACTGTTTTGAATGGATGTGCTATTTTTTAAGGTAACTCTCCACTGTGCCTTTCATTGTCATAAATTAAGGTTGGACTGTCCGGTTGCATAGCAACAAACCTAACCCACTTTTTACCATCAGTTGCATCTATCTTAGAAACTAAGCCAGTGACCCCATATTTTTTTTATAAAAATCTTTTTATTAAACACAGAAGAAGAAACAGACAAAATTATACAAAATTCTGTGGAGTGGATTTTTCTTAAATTAAGAAAAATGGAAATTTCCAAGGCTTCCACAGTTTTTTCTTACAATTTCGCATGTGCATTCCGCTTTTGCTGTTGAATATTTTTTTGCATTAAAAAAGCAGGGTCACCGGATCGGTTTTTGAGATATTAGCTTCGTGGATAAGGTAGTTTATTTCTAGGCGCAAAATTAAAATCTCGACTATGCAAGATCGCCCCTTGCGCATGCGAGAAGGCGGTCCGCTGATCAGTAGAGCCCGCAATTCCACGCGAATTAACGGGAATAGTCCGCGAAAAGTGTTTTTTTAGCTGTTGTCGTTAGCAGCCTAAGCGGTCGAAGAAGAGTATCATAAATACCCGGAGGTGAGACTAGCAAAGTCAAAAGAACGAAGAAAACCTGAAGAGTAGTTTTTTTCCTGCAGTTTTTTGGATTGATAGCCGGCACGATCGATCGTTTACGTTGCAGCACAGCGGTTTAAAAGGATGTTTTCCTTTGAAATTGCCTGAAGGATGGATGTTTTCCAAGTTAAAAATAAGTGATCACGCAAACAGCTTACTAAACCTGGCAGAAACAAAGCTTTACGAAGTAGGCCTCGAGCCGCCGTGTTTTTTTTTTATTTTTGTGAACTTTAAATCTCGCGCGCTATCTCGCAAACCCTCGAATGATCGCGTGATGCCTCATACCGAAGTGCATGCTAGAGCCCAGGTGTCTCCCGGAAATATTACTGTTTTGAGCCACGTCAAACTCAATTTTGAGCGATTCGTAATACCTCTTACTAAGCGAGTTCGAGGGCCGTACTGTAAGTTACGGACCGAGTGCGCCGGCCATAAATCGAAGGGGAAAACGAGGATCCGTAACTTACAGAACGGACCGAGAAAACGAGGTTAATAAGATATTTTTTATATCTCTACTGTGTGTCTGACGGGCTCGGGAACGATTTCTATTCACGCGGAACGGCTTCAAATTTCTGACGCACCTCGAAAGCAAAACGACTCAATTTCAAATCATTGTTAAGTGACTCTTACGTCGTTAGCAGGTTTCAATACACAATTTTAGAAGTAAAAGAAAGTTTTAAACTTTTACTTGTTAAAAATGTCAAGAACACTTGGCGATAAATCACGAAACATTTTGGCAACAAAAACAGCTTTAAATTTTAGCGGGCCGTACAGGAGAATACGGTCCGCTAAATTGACCAATCACAGCGCGCGTACTAACTGAAAAAAATAATAATTGTTATTGAAATGTCGTGAATGGAGGTATTTCATGGGCTTATGAATGAATTTGTCTGTTCTGAAAGATTATGAAGGTTGATAACAGGAACTCAACACCTGTTACTACAGTGACTATACCTTACATTAGGGGCACTCACGGATCCTACCGCCCTACAACATCCGTGTAGCCCACAAACCTACAACTACGTTACGAGACTTACTGACCAACGCTAAAGACAGGGACAAACCCAGCAACAGACAGGGAGCGGTTTACAAGATCAAATGCTCCGACTGCCAGGCTTCCTACATTGGCGAGACTGGCAGAAACCTTAACACAAGACTGACTGAACACAAAAGAGCCACGAGAAATCGTGATGCCAACAATCACATTGCTGTACATCATCAACTGACAAACCACAACAGTGACTGGGACTCTGCTCGGTGCTTAACCTACAGTACAAACTATTTTCAATGACTGACTCTGGAAAGCTACTACACTAACCCAGAACAAACGCCTCTTAATAGATGTCAACAACTACCAGCGCCTTATAAAAGGCTTATCCACGAGGGAAACGAAACCGACAAACGGACTTCTAACAGGCCGACTTAATTTGACTAACAATAGACGGACCAAAAACCGACCAATTTGACTGACAATAGACGGATCGAAACCGACCAATGACTGATGACAAACTTTACACTAGTCTTACAGCCAATACCATCATGGCTAAACTGACCAATTACGTTCAACGGACCAGACTCATAACATCGTCGACTGACAAACACTATTCACTTGACTCTGCAGATGATTTCCGCTCAGGTTGTAGAGACGTCAGTCACCAACAACAGTTCTTTTCAGAACTACACTCACCCGGACAATTACACCATACGAACTACTGATACTCCTGGGTTCAAACCATTTACTACATGACTCTCTTGTTTGTATGGATTGGCTTGATTGTATATTTCAACTCAAGCTAATGTACAACGCTTTATTCTCAGACAATACGAGAGATGATTTCAAGGAGATGACAAGGGACATGCGAACCATCATTGAAAAACTGAAAAGTCAAGTGACATCAGGAGAAGAAGGTATAGATTTTATATGGCGATTTTATTGATCCTCTCGAAAAAGTGAAACAAGTTGATAATGTGTAGAACTGTACGGAGCTCTTTTGTCGGAATGAAAGAAAAATTAAGTGATAACACTTATATCATCTACTCAAGATGGAAAACTGATATTCTTACCCATATATGCCAGGTTCTATCATTTGCTGGGTGGGTGATTGATGCCTTCGATCTAACGTGCGGAAAGAAATTTTCTATTAGCCAAATCAACGTCCGTCTTAATTTTTCCCCAACTCTGCTTTATTACCGCACCATTAAAAAATACTGGGAAATAGGAAAAAGACAGTGACAACTCAACCTTAGTCCGTTGTTTCCTGTGTCACTTTGCGTCATATCGTCATTTCATGGCGTGGTATTTGTTAAAGTTAAAATAAAATAGTAGTTGCCGGCAAATTATATTTTATATTGTGATATTTATATCGCGTATTGTAACTATACAAACCACTCTTTGAATAAAAAAAAACACCCAGGAATATGTTGCTGGTTACATAAAAGTGTGAATTAAGGATTGATAAGACTATAGAATGTTTATTTTTAGGAAACAGCGGAGACAACCTTGAGCAGGTGAAAGAGGAAATTGTAGACATCAAAGAAAAGTTGGACACTTTATTGAACCGACTTCCTCTGGAAGAAAAGAAACTGAAGATGGAAGGTAAGATCTACTTTTTTAGCGGGAGCGTGGCGGACAATTGGACAGCTGTTGTGGTTCTCGTTCGGTTCAGGGTTGTGTATAAGTGTAACTTTCTATTAAGAGGATAAAGGACTCATTAAGTTATTCAAGTTATCGCCTTGGTTCTATATTACGCTTATGAGCCCCACTGTTTTGCTGGTTTTTTTGGGACAGAGTGGTTATCAATCTGCCCATAGAAAATGTTACCTTACCAATGACAGTAGTTGTTTGTTTTCTTATCACGATCGCCCTGAAGTAAAAACTAGTAACTGTTGTTGTGACAGAAACTCCTTTAAATTATAAGAGATCTTCTTCTATCTTCTGCTTTTCCGTTTTCGTTTTGCCAAAGTATTGTTTCACATATATGCATATAAAGATGTCAGGAGGCTTGAAAGACTTCCTATCATTCGGTGCGAAATGGCAAAAGATTAAAAGGTTTTAAAAGTTTCCGATCTTTATTATGAAAATTAAGGCTGTTTTGCACTGTGCTTTATGGTGAAGGTGACCTAAGATTTTCAACTGAAACTGACAATATTATAGCCTTTCTCCGTGAAAACTAGAAACTCAATTTGTGAAATCAGAAACATATCAGAGAATTTCTTTAACAAAATTGAAAAAAAACTAGTAACAGATGTTTCTCTTGTAAATGTCCCAAGATAGTTAATGCTCAATATGTTTCTTGAATATGGAAAATATCGAGATAGAAATTAACAGATATATTACAAAAATTATCAATTACAAATTAATTCCCGTTTCCTTCTTTTATCTATGTGATAATGATTGTTTGCATTTTCGCCTTAATTTAAGAAATAGATCGGTTTTAGGCCGCCTTATTTTATCTGTCTGGACAGAAAAGTTACTTGAAGTAGCTTCTCTTTGATTACCTCTAGATGATTTTGATCCAGCTGAGATTATCGACGCAATTCGCCAACTGTACAGAGTCCGCGAGGGATGGCTCACACCGTTTCCTTGGTGTGAAGAGTTTCACTTTCATCTTGATAGTATTTTTACCAGACTCAAAGTGGTCAGCAGGAAAAAAACAAGAGGAACAGTGACAGACAACATCGTCAACATGTCTGGGATCTTTAAACCAAATGAAGAATGTCCACAACCAAGAACAGTATTAATTGAAGGAAAACCTGGCATGGGGAAAACCACTTACTGCAAGAAGATGGTATATGACTGGGCTACAGGAAAACAAGAAGTAGAAGATTGCTTTCCAAGGTTCGAAACAGTGTTGTTGCTGAAGTGTCGTGATATGAAGTCTAACCTATGGGAGGCCATTGATGATCAACTTCTCCCTCGAGATGTTGAACAAGACGTTAGAGAGAGATTCTTCAACTTCATCCGCCAGAATCAGTCTAACGTTTTGCTTGTACTTGATGGATTGGATGAGGTTCCCACAAGTAAATTGCCAGTGTTCAAAGAAATCATTCAGGGTCGCAGAGAACTTTTAAAGTGTCGCGTGGTTGCTACGGCACGGCACGGGGCTGGGATTAAGTTACGAATACACTGTGACACCCTGCTGCAAATTGAAGGATTTACCACAGAAGACGCAGAAGAGTTTATCTTTAAGTACTTTCAAAACATGACGAATTTGGCCGAGAAGCTCCTGTTCAAGTTGGAATATGATGCAAACCTGACAGACATGGCGGAAAATCCTCTTAACACTGTGCTCCTTTGCCTCATTTGTGAAGAATGTGAAGGTGTTTTCCCAGAAAGTAGGACCCAACTGTACGTGGAAATCATAGAATGTATCCTTAGAAGATACAGAAACAAGAAAGGATTACCAGAAACCAACGAGGACCTCGTCCAAGTATACGACGCTCAACTGAAACATCTTGGCCAGATAGCTTTGAATGGTTTGCTTGAAGACAACTTGGACTTTGAGGAAAGTGAGCTGAAAAGTCATACAGATGAATTACCTGGATTCGGATTTTTGTCAGTTCAGACCGGAGGCAGTAAACTAAGACCCCGTCGACACTACAGTTTTCTACACAAGAGTTTTCAAGAATGCTTCGCGGCAATCTATCTGTGTAGTCAGCTTCTCAATAAAGAGATCAGTGTCGACGAGTTCGCTGCTGATAGAAGATACCTTGAAGAGCTTGAAGAGGTCCTTTCATTTACATGTGGTATGGTAGCGGCACGTTGCGAGGAAACAGCAGAAGCCCTTATCAAGAGTATAACGGTTCAAGTGAATGACAAAGAATTCTTTCTTACCTTGCTTGGGTGCATTTCCGAATGTAGAAGAGAAGACAGCAGTTTTCATCTTAAAATGGCACGTGTTTCTGGCTCATTTCTCAAACTTCAAAGTCTTGATCTCGGATATCGATTACCTAGTGAGGGTGACGTTGGTCTTCTAGCTGAAGCACTCAAAGTAAATGCAACGCTGACAGAGTTGAATTTGGATGGCAATGGCATTGGTGTTCAAGGTGCTACTGGTCTTGCTGAAGCACTCAAAGTAAATTCAACGCTGATAGAGTTGAATTTGTATCGCAATGGCATTGGTGCTCAAGGTGCTACTGGTCTTGCTGAAGCGCTCAAAGTAAATTCAACGCTGACAGAGTTGAATTTGGCTTTCAATCGCATTGGTGATCAAGGTGCTACTGGTCTTGCTGAAGCACTCAAAGTAAATTCAACGCTGACAGAGTTGAATTTGGATGCCAATGACATTGGTGATCAAGGTGCTACTGGTCTTGCTGAAGCACTCAAAGTAAACTCAATGCTGACAGAGTTGAATTTGTATGGCAATGGCATTGGTGATCAAGGTGCTACTACTCTTGCTGAAGCACTCAAAGTAAATTCAACGCTGACAGAGTTGAATTTGGATGGCAATGGCATTGGTGCTCAAGGTGCTACTGGTCTTGCTGAAGCACTCAAAGTAAATTCAACGCTGACAGAGTTGAATTTGGATGGCAATGGCATTGGTGATCAAGGTGCTACTGGTCTTGCTGAAGCACTCAAAGTAAATTCAACGCTGACAGAGTTGAATTTGGATGGCAATGGCATTGGTGATCAAGGTGCTACTGGTCTTGCTGAAGCACTCAAAGTAAATTCAACGCTGACAGAGTTACATTTGTATGACAATGGCATTGGTGATCAAGGTGCTACTGGTCTTGCTGAAGCAATTAAAGTAAATTCAACGCTGGAAGTGTTGGATTTGGATGGCAATCTCATTGGTGATCAAGGTGCTACTAGTCTTGCTGAAGCACTCAAAGTAAATTCAACGCTGACAAAGTTGAATTTGTATCGCAATAACATTGGTGAAATGGTACTCACTGAACTCCTCCGCTTGCAACACGATGATCATGTCATCATCGTTTGGTAAACAATCGTCATATGATGAAGACTTGCTTGTTGTTCTGAGTGAAAACAGCTATGGCTGTCTTTTTTAATCAAGTTTTTTTTACGTATTATAACTGATGTAAATAGATGGGTTGTTTTCATTATCGGGTTTTTTCTGATGTGTACTGCATTACTGATAATTTCATTTCAAGTTCTTTTTGATTGTCATTGTCCGATGTTATACGAGTCCGTCGTATTTTTTCTATCAGTATATATCACCTCTTTATCTTAAGTGGCGTCGGAACTGTATAATAAAGAAAATTCTACTACGTTCAAGACCTTGAAAGCATGTCATATTGATTGTATCGTCAAGTGAATATTTTATGCGCCATGAATGGATATGTGTGGGCATTGCTTCATTATCTCACGAATTATATGCTAAACATTTCCAGCGAATGAGATTAAGGTGATGGATTCCTTGGCTGTCGCGTGCTCTTATTGGGTTAGATCACGATCGGGAAAACATAACAATTTTCCTGGACAATTCTGTCCAAGGTGGAAAGACGCAGTGAGGTCAACCCTATGTGAAGTACCAAAGAAACACATAAAAAGGATCTGGATTACAAAGAACAAGCTACAAGTAGCCCTGAAACCAAAGGAGCTAGGAGAGAAGACTTCCCAATCCTTCTGTCACACCGTCTAAAAGGGTCGTGATAGCCTGGGTGCGTATTGATAATCGGTTCCATGCGACGGTGGAATTCGGCGGTAACACAATTAAATTGTCAGATTTCAAGGAACTAATGGTTCATGGAGTTCGCATGGTGCGCCATTCAATCAAGAGGGTTATAAGGGAGCTGTGAAATATCTTACGCAAGAAGTACGGCCATTCAGACTCCTGAAAGTAGCGGGAACTTATCTAATCAATCTTCTCGAGATGCCGGCAATAATGGAGAGAAACGTGGCCTTATAAAACTGGTCTTATAAAACGCTATTATGTTATTGTAGAGTAGTTTCGTCGATGCAAGCTCGGATCTTGTGATTAGTTTCCGTGGCCCTTCGCGGAATTTACTGGAAGGTGAACGTAAGTGGACAGATACAAATGCGATGGTTAAAGCAGGTGACAAAAGTAACGGCCCTTAGCGTTCTACACTTCCAAATGATCGTAATTTCACTGGTAGGATCAACTTGTCAACGATTGCATCTATTTGTTAGCACCGGGGACATGTTTCTTCAGACTGTAATCAAGTTTCTACTCGTGCTGAACGTAATGCATTTCTGGCGGGGAAAAAGGTTGTGTTTTAAGTGGATAGTGGGTCAGCATAGCGTTAGCAAATGTCCTCGAAAGTTCTCATGTCGCGTTTATCGTTGGAGACATCATACTTCCCTTTACCATCAATCCTAGGAACCTTCATCCGCTAGTCATGGTTGACGTCAATGGTCAGAAAAGTCCCTGCTCTCCTCTGGGGTGGGGCGAGTCACTCTTAAGTGCCGTCCAGGTTGATCTCACTCAGTTGCGCGCAGTCAAAAAATATAACGCGTCGCGTGGCTCAGAACACGAACGCTACTGGAGTACGACTTGTGCTTGCGAGCGATTAGAAGAGACTTCGCGTTGAGCACGCGTGCCAGGGAAATTGACAGAAAGGAGATAATTATTGATGCTAGACAGCCCTCATTATGTAGAGCGGTCGCGAATTGCCAAGATATCTCATCTGTTAGGAGTCAAGTCAGGAGATCAGTGATTGGAAGACCCTCTACCGGTGTCACATCATCCTACGTGCAAAGGGTACGCGCAGATCCCTACGAGAAAGCGCGTTCTGCGCGTCGTAAAGAACCTGTTTCTGAATTTACCTGTTTGGCTGGGCTCTTATTGCACCAGGATCAAAACTGATATGGCTGCTGGCTTTCTCGCGGTCAATTCGATCAACAATTATGATCATCTATGCGCTCTACATCTTCAGGGGTTGGTAGATACTCTCGCTCGTGATCAACAAGGAGTCCAGAAAGAGTTTCGCTAGCACCTGGCACGACATCGTCAAGAAGGCTGGTATCCAAATTACTCAGCATGGAAAAGCTATCGGGATGCGATGAAATAATCCATGATTAGCTTAATGAAGACGTGGTTGAGTCGACAGCCCACCGAGAGTTCTACATGCCGCTTTGAGCATGTCATCAGGGAAACAGCACAGCCTGCTGAGATGCGTGTAGTCTATGACTGCACTATGCGGGAGGAAAGAAAACGCCCTCTCTGAATGATTGCCTTGCGACTGGACTCGCCCTCAAGAACAAGATTCACCACGTCTCGGTTCTTGCTAGATTTCATTCTGTTGCGTTTGCTGTAACATGAAAAAGACATCCCTGCGAACGCGCGTTAGGGAGGGTGAGCCTGATGTTCTGCGATAAACTGGTTGTGGGATTTGCACTCCACAGAATTCGAAATATAGATCTTGAGGTTCACCAGAGCACTTTCTTGTCTCACTCCTTCTCCTTTCTGTTAAGAGATGCAATTTTCTCTAGTGGCATTTTTGCAGTTGCATAAATAGCAATCTTAGGTACTGGAGCTGGAAGAAATCACTCGAGCGGATTCTAGCGACAATCAAGCCGCCTTCGCTAAGTAGCCGTTAGGAACTGCTGCTTCCAGAGACGGGAGTTTTTGGCCTTACAAACGCCAGGCAGTCTGTAAAGGTGTTCCATTCGTTTCCTCACGAAAATGCTGAACTGATGAAAAGGAGGATTCTAGGAATACTATGTCGCACCAATGAATTCCTCGGTCTGGTTTGCCACACATGACTACAAGGAACTACTACTCTTGAAATGCTTGTGAGCTGAAATAACAACAAGCCTGGGACGCTCCTCTACCTCATGAGCTTACAGCAAAATGAAGCGATGCGAGACTGACCTGCTCGTGAACATGGTGGTAAAGCGCACGGTAGCGTCCTATCAGCGCAGTAGAACTCAATGTCTTCGGAGACGCAAATGGGTTGTATTGCCGCAGCAGTTTACGCCTTTACTTATCAAGATTCTTGGAAAACATGTGGTATGGTGATTGTCAAAAAGCCGTGAAGACTCAAAATAACCTGGCGAAGAACCACAGGAAAAGAGCGGGCTTCAACTCCTCTCTCTGGGAGAGAATCTCAAAAGGAGCCATAGGACAAGGACAAGGTGGAGGGATACTGTGCAGGCTTTCTGCGTGACATGGTGTAGGACACATGGACACATATGAGCCAAGTGCCCCATCAGGCCGGAGCTTATACCGGTTTCTGTAGCACGAAGCGGCTAGAAGTATTTCTACTGCCCTTGGATGAGATGTTAGTCCATCGCAGGCTTACCCCCCAGCATTAAATTCGCCGGTACTCATTTATATACCTGGGTGGAGAGAGGTAGTGTGAAAGCGAAGTTTCTTGCCCAAGAACACAACGCAATGTCCCCGGTCAGGGTTCGATACCGGAGACAAGCGCACTAACCATAAGGTAACCGCATACGTGTGACATGACGCGAAAAGAACAGGTAATGATAATCACAAAAGCATGTCTTGCACGCGAGGAAAATCAAGGAACATACGATTGATAAGTGGAGACATGTTCCGTCTCATCAGAATACTGCTTATCTCAGCAGGCGTGGAGATTCCGTAACCGATGCAGCATTTTGTGGAGTAGACCCGAGTGGCTACTGCTACAAATGCGTGGCGGCCAAACCCTGTGACTAGAACCAGTAGAGAATGCAAAGTCAAGTCCAAAATAGTACACGAGATGATAGAAGCAGCTACGGTGGATTGGTGACCAGATGAATATGACCATTCACTTGAACGGCATGATCTACTAAAGGCCCGTGGGGCCTGCGCCTGGATCGCAGGGTTTATACATAATTCCCGCCAAGTGCTGGGGAAACGCTGGACTTGTGCGTACGCTACAACTGCATCGGAGTCTGCTGGCCAGAAACCCTGAGGATCGGTGATGTAGTCAATCTGTGTGAAGACGAAAGCAATCGTGGCAAGTGGTTGATTGGGATGGCAGTGCACCTGTTTAATGGTCGTGATGGAGTCATGCGTTCCGTGAAACCCCGTGCAGCGAAATCTTTCTTTGAGAGACCCGTCCAGCCCATCTGCCACTAAAGCTATCGTGCAACAGTCCCACAAGAACTCAACAATCATCAGATCTGAACCCGGACGCACCACCTTCTCGACCGAGATGAGACGCGTGCCGAAGTTGCTGGTTGACTGCGCTTCCAGGATGCTATGCGAGATGAGGAGAGGTAGGAATTTAATTTACGCTCGTGGAAATTAATTTAGCAAAGAACTTTTATTATACGAATACCAAGTGTCTTTTCTCGGGTTATCGTTTGATATTGTGATTAAGTGTTCTAAACGACATCAGTTTCTTGCAGAAATCACGTGGGGGAGGGTGCTGGGACTGGACAAAGGACCTCGTTTACGTTTAAGAGCGTGACATCCTAGTGGTTGCCTTGTCAAGAAACTTTTGATTTTTTTATTTTAACAATGCGTGATGAGTGGTCAAGAGAAAATGTACGTGGGCGTTGGTTCCTTTTGTCACATATTATCTTATAAACATTTTCAGCGAGAGAGGTTTTCTATATTTAAGGCGTTCTAGATCATTATAAGGCTGCTGGATTGCTTGGCTGTGCCATTACTGTGAGAGATTACGTGCGGTTGTGATTCTCAAGCAATGAAATCTAGAAACTATGGGTCTGTCCTATGTTCCCAGAATTAAATGACTAAGAACTAAAGTATTCATGCCCTGAAAACTTGAGAAAATTCAATTTTGTTTGTTTTTTTTTTTTGGGAGAGGGGGGATAATCAGAAAATGGAAGAGAGGCTTTTTTGGACATTGCTGTGAAGACGTGGATGTCACTTTATTGGCAAAACAAATCTTATACTTCCTTCCTACCCCTATCCCTCCCCCATCATCAATATCGTATAGCTTCGGCAAACATGGATGACATGGATGAGTAAAACAAACCAACACTGTGTGTGGTAGGGAGGGAAGGGGTATATTTGTGAGATTTGCATATTTCAGTTATTATCTTATAGAAGCAGAGAAGACAAGCGTTATTATTCAGTGGCCTGTCCTGCGTACAAGTCTACTAAGGCAGAAGATTATCAACCCAAATAAGGCGTTTACCAACCTCCTTGCTTCAAGGCTAGATGACGTCAGGGACTGTCCTATTTTACTGGACTTGATTCTCACTTTGTCTCCCTCAGCAGCAAAGTGTGAGAGAGGATCACTTGAAAAGTAATCTGCGAACAACTGTGACTCATAGCACCCTGTCAGGCTTGATAAGAAGACGCTCTTCAGACAGCACATGAAAGCGTGCAATCCAAACCAAGCCACCAGTAACTAGTGTTGTGGAGCGAAGACAAAGAGGCACATTCTGTAGATATTCATATTGACTTTTAACAATCTGAAACTTTCAGTAGATTTGTCCTAAGGGACTCTATCATGTTAGCAGTGCAAGCTAAGAACTTAAATGTTTTTTCCAGCTCTACTGTTCGGTCGTTTTTGTTGAAACTATTGATCATGAAAGCCTTCGTGATATCAAATTACTGCGTTTTACATCAGAACGTTAGGCCCTATGTGCCACTGGGCATTTCGGGATTGAGTTAATGAGTGACATCACAAGGTTACAGTATTTAGAATTCTCGTTTTGATCTAATTCAAGAGAAGTTAAGTCGACATTTTCTGTCGTCAAATTAACTTCGATTAAGTTGTAACTGCAACTTCTAATGTTCCCGTGTAAAATCGAGCGTTTCTGTTACAATGTTTAAGGTTCAAGTTGTAAAGAAATTCATATTCGAGTTCAAATTATTACAAATGATTATAGTTCATATATTTGCCTGATATCTTTAACTGTGTATTGTTCATAACCTAATAAATTAATTTGTATGTATTTTACCAGCAAATTTAATGCTTTGGGAATAGTTAATAGAGGGGACTGGTTATGAAGCCCGGCAAACATCAAAGGAGCAAACGAAGACGCCAAGATTTATGTTGGAAGGTCCACGACAGTGCACAATCTTTTGTTTTGCGCTCATGCACTATGCATGAATTACATAACCAACACGTTTCTATTAGTTAGTTCCTCAGAACGGTGTAAACAACTATTGTGTTTTGTGCACCGTCAAGGCCAAAAAAGCGAACAAAAACATACAACAAAGAACTTTGTCGGGTTTCATAACCATTCCCCTCTATTAACTATGCTTTGAGTAACCCTTTAGAGGACTCGTGTCCCATCCAGGGTGGGGTGGGGAAATACTCTTAATCACTTCATGCTACAGAAACTTGGGATATGCGCCGACCTGATGGCCTCTGGATCTTAACGCAGAAAGGGAAGAGAAGGTGCTCTTATTTCAACCAATCAGAAGCAATCTTAAATTGGCTTTTGCGCGTTTTCCCGCGCTAGGCACGTGTTGCATAATTTATGCACTTGCTGAATTGTGAACGAAGATTCATAGAGCCAGCTACCATTTAGCCCTTTACTCTCTAAGAGTGCCATTTGGCACACAACTTAAAAACGTTGTGAATATTTGAGATATTTTTATGAAGTTTTGCCATGAAAATTGTCTTGTAAAGATCTGCTCATTGAAGGCTTAAAATTGTGACCCCCTCCTATCTAAGATATGGTTGACCACCCCCATAATTTTACAATTTCTTTTTTGAGATGCACATGGAATGCAAGACTTGTTTCACATTAAGCTTTGTACTATTGTACCAAGACCTGCTAAATAAGCCACGGATCGGGAGCATACCTATGATATTTGAGAACTGATACGTGTTGGAAGCTTTTTATTTTCACATTTCAAAACAATTTCTCTGAACATGACTACCTCTTTCATAACTGCTGATGTCAGTTCTTAAATAAGCTGATCAGTGGCTTTCAAATGGTATATTGTACACAGGCAGAGAGCCTTTTTTTGCTGATTTAGGATAAACTGTCGTTGGCCTAAGGGGGTAAAGGGTTAATAGTTCTTGTAGGAACAGCACCTTGTTCTCGAGATAACTTAACTGTTCCTAAGAGAATTTATTAAAACATGAGGCAAAGTGCTCACTCAGAAAATTCGGTCTCGTAATGGAATTGTAAAATAGGAACACATGTGGAAGTTGGAAGAACAGGAATGAACAACCTATTTTTTCCCACATCTGTTTCGAGTTTTTCCTAACTCTCCCAAGGTTTTTAATTTTTAAGGGGTAAATATTTTTGTCTGCGCTGGCCATTAATCAGGCTCCCGAAAATTGAGGCAGAAAACATTCGGCGAGCTAAGCCACCCCAGGATGTCCGAGCTTTTCCTTTAATGGGCTTTTCGTCCCCAAACCGCTCGCACTAGACCCTGCTCGGCTCACTCCGTTCGCGTGTTTCTGTATTCGGCTTTTCCACCAGTCGACATCGTATTAAAAGCAGGAACTGAAATAATGAAAGATTTTTTTAAAAGGTCCTCGGAGTTGTGATTTAACATCCAACACTGTAGCGTAACATTCACTGATAGCACGAGCAGTGATAGAAATGTAGATACTCTAAAAAATTAATATTTAAAAAAGGAAGTATTCTTTACAAGAGTTCAAGTAAACGAATACTATGACGCGCTGGGAAAGGGCCATTTCTGAAAAGTTTAAATGATATAGAGGAAATCATCATTCCAATAAAGCGCGCTTTACGAACGATTTTTGTTTGCACTTTAATGGAAACTGTTAATAGAGATCTTTCGACTGATTGGACACCTGAGCTAGTCAAGCTCCAATTTGGTAAATAAAAAGATAGGATGTACTGAAAACCAATCAGGTTCGAGAATTTGGTTTTATTCAAATTACTTAAGCTATTACTTTATTGCAAGTCCTCTAAGACACAGCACAGTCCATCAATGGAGGGCTTTTTTTTTCAAAACAAGAAGCAAACATCTGCAAAGAATACAGATAAGGTAAGACTAAGAGCTTTTAGATCCATCGTCGACCTTTCAGACGTACACCATCCTAACTTTCAAAACTCGATAACTGTCTGTTCGGACAGGCTCATTTAAAGATACTAGAGATAGTAGGGAGTCTTCAAAAACGTTTGCCTGATTGCTATCTGTGTTATCATGGCAGTGAAAACAAGGTGTTTACAAATAGGCAATTTTCTCGACACCTACAATCAGGGACAAAAGCGTTGAGATATGTTTGCTAATTGAAATGTTTTGGTTAGAGATCCGTACTTCCGTGATAGAAAAAAACACCTTAAGTACGTCAATAGCCACCCCTCCCTCCCCCCTCCCCCCCCCCCCCACACGCCCAATCAATGTTGAAACAGGCTTTAGCGATGCTGTTACTAGGTAACAACATTGGAAAAGGGAGAGGGGAGGGGTGAAAGATTAGAAGTGTAGAAAGGACAAATTACACTTGAAATGAGAAGTACACGAGAATAGGGTTGGTACCGGCTACGTCAACTTCGCCCGCAGTTTACCCTCTTAAATGGTTGGTACCCCCTAATTATTCGGAAAATAACTTCCTTTTCCAATTATCGACAGACTTTAAAAGACTGAACAAAAAGAAAGTTTGGGAAAGTTCAAGAATTTCCAATTTTTCCACCCACGCGGCATCGCTGTCAGGTCGCTGGAAGTGTGGTCGCTAAATGCTTGTCTCATGGTTAGTGCGCTTGACTCCGGATCGAGCGGTTCGGGTTCAAGCCGTAGCCATTGTGTTGTGTTCTTGGGCGAGACACTTTACTCCCACAGTGCCTCTCTCCACCTAGGGGTTTACTCCTAGTCGCTTCATTCTACAGAAACCGGAGATAAGTACTGGCCTGATTGACCACTTGGCTCGTATGCAGACTTTACCCTTACTTTAAGTAACGTTACCGGTTGAATAGATTTGCCTTGTAGACCCAGGAACACAATTATTGGCGGAGTAAGTTGCATATCAGCGTTTTATTTGTGATATTTTTGACTGGCAGACTTTGGAGCCATATTCAAGAACGAAGACCACTTTTTTCAGAGTAAGGGTGGTCTTTCGGACATTGTATCTCCGCACCGAATTCCCTGACGCCCATATTTGTTTACATTTCTAACAAGAGTAACTCAATCACCGTGTGGTGTCTTGGAAGATTTTCGCGCAAACGCTCTTGAACAAGTACTAAACTTTAGCTCTCTTTAACCTGAGAACATAACCGTTTTATTACGTTAGATTGGTAAAAATACGACCGCCGACTTAGCTACTAGAAAGTGGCATCCATTGAAAGACTACTACACTTTCGTAACTTTACGTTAGTCATTACTTTGAACTTGAAATTACGTAAAAGTCAAACAAAACTTCCCATGGTCGAGCCATGATTGAAAAACGATCTTGTGGGTGAAAACGGGTTTGTCATTGAACCAAAAGAAAGCTGGCTGCTTGAAAAAGGCTCTAAACCAAATGGAGCCTGTCCCTGGAATGCAATCCCAGGCGCTGAGTTTGATCCCAATGAGAAACTTGAGCCAGCATTACTGACTGCATAAAACGAAGATGTAATACTGTCCACCGAATGTTTTAGAAAGCTGGTAGATGGAACAGAAACATTGTTTGTTGAATTTACAGCTTGCCCTGTTCCTTGCTGTGGTGTTACGCCATCTGTTTGCCGTCTGGCGGAGTTATGAGTTACGAATGTGAACTGCGAAGCTGCAGAATTTGGCGGGGACATTCTGTAAGCACTGTTTCCTGTAGGCCCGCTAAAGAGCATCGCTGACTGACTACTGGGGGCAGTTGCCTTCTGTTCTACAAGATCTGGCATGGCTGCAAGTGCGCGCAATGGGTTGTTTGTGCTGGCATCATGGCTGACATTCGACTTAACAGAGTGAAGTAAGTTTGGATTCACAGACACCATAGCGGTGCTGTTGTAGTTTGCATCTGAGCGCGACGAGATGAGATTATCAATGGCATAGGAAAGACTTGAGTTCAAATCACTAGAGCCGATTAGAGACTCGGCCGAGAAATCCGAGTAAGTAGTCCTGGATGGCCGTGTTTGAAGTTGGGATTCCTGTGTCATAACTGAATCTCCCATCAGTTCGTTTCCTCCAATCAGCGCCTCTGCCGAGTAATTCGAAAAACTCTGAGCATGGCCTTGTTCACTGGGTGTACTGTGAATTGACGGGGCCACGGCCATTGTTAAACTGCTCTGTTGGTTTGGATTGCTGTCAGAATTAACAGATGCGGTCGTTATGTGTGGAATGTTCGGCAGAACCACTTCACTTGAGGCAAGCAGAGATTCGGCAGAGAAGCTAAGGCTGCCAGAGCCAAGCTGCGAAACTTGTTGGTGTTGCTGCAAATCTGACGTTTGTGTTTGCTCCATGCTCTGAGGTAAACCAGCTAAAGATGCAATACTGTGAGAAAGGCGTGGTATCTGGCCAGCCTGACTCATTCCTATACTAGAAACTTGTACAGTTGGTTTACCACAATCTACTCGAGTTGGCATGGTATTAGCTGGAACTGACACCTGAGTGGTAATACCTGGGATCAGAGAATTGACGTTAAAAGTCTGTATTGTCATTATCTCCGGTTGAGGCTGACAAATACTAATATTTCCTGGTGGTTCCTGGGAGCCGCAAGTGCTCGCTCTCTTTGCCATCCTGGTGTTGTCTCTCACAGTTAAGTGTGCTGCTCCACGTTTGTTTGAGGCTGACGTCGCTTTATTTTCTAACAAAGGTTTGTTTTGGGAATTTCTATTCGTGTTTTGAGTTCGGCTTGTATTAACCGCCGATTTTTTCTGACCCTTGTTGGCAGGCCCTCCTTTTTTCGCTTTACAACCCCCTTGGTTTTTGCTCGCATCTGTCGACGCCTTTGGACGAGGAGTACTCTCGTTGTTCTGACTAATTTTGGACACAGTTATACTCTGGTTTGGAGTAGCAGTCACATAGAATGCCGGCAAGCTGGTGCTCTGTGTCACAACAGTGTTGCTGACTCCAGCTGCGGTGTGTGGATTACCCAGGCTGTTTGGAACTGGCGCAGCGACAAGAGGAGTTGGCATCTGAACTACAGTGGGAACAACAGCACATGAGTTAATCACAGCTGGTTGGAGGTTCAGGATAGCGGCAGTGTTATGCCCCGTTGCAGGAGCAACAAGTGGGACAGCATTCACCACACTTATCGGTGAAATTGATGTACCCGGTTGTAGTGCAACTTTCATGATGGCTGCTACACTGTGTCTTGAGTAGCCTGCTTGAGACTGCAACACTTGAGAAGCAGAGCTGACTGGCGTGCTAACAGTCTGTAACGGTTGCTGTGTTATAGAGCAGGGCACGTTATTTCCAAACTGTACAACAGGGGGATTAAAGGATGGATTAGGATTCGACAAACTGCTAATGTTTCCCTGTGACTGGTTTAATTCAAGTTGGCCAAGGTTGTTTGCACTATTGTGCACGACAGATGTTGTTGAGCATGTTGTCACTGGAGTAAAAACAGACGCTGTGCTACTTGCTGCAGAAACTGGATTAGTTGTTATAATAAAAGGGGCCACATAAGCAATTGATTCTCTCTTCGATTGCTCCTTCGCGACAGAAGCCGAAGTGATTGGCAAATGATTAAGCACAGCAGTGGTTGCAGTAGTGGGCTGAGTCGCATTACTGATCACTGTTGTTTGGCTGGTAACCTGTGGTGGTATCGACGCAGTTGTCACTGCTGCAGTCGGTGATTCCCTCGATTTTGTGACCTCTGTTGTCGTCATAGCAATAGCATCATCAGCTGTATCTGTGGCGACTGTCCCAGATGAGGTAGAATCTGTTGTTGTTGTTGTTGATGATGTTGTTTTTGTTGTGGGGATCTTTCCTGCAATAGCTATGCTATTTTTCTTTAATAAATCTCTCAACAGCTTGTTTTCTTTAGTAGTCGTTCCAAGTCGAGTTTTTAATAGCTGAATTTCTTGAGCTAGAAGAGAAAAAAAATATGGGAAACAATAAACGACATCACAGGTAGGGATGAGCGAGAGGTTTGGGCTCAATGGCAATATGTACGGGGGCGCTGACAAGAGGAATGCGGGAAGCGCGGTGACCTCATGGTTTTTGCGCTCGTCTCCGGATCGAGCGGTCCGGGCCGGGATCATTGCATTATGTTCTTGGGTAAGACACTTTCCTCTCACAGTGCCTTTCTTTTGAAAAGAAATTAAACATCATTTACTAGGAAGACACCATGAGGTTCCCGCGGACAATTCTGAGATTCGCGTTTACTCACTTTTGAAATTCTCGAAAAAAAAGGAAGGCCAAAAGAATTAGCACAAAAGAGAAAATGGGTTCGTTACAGGTAAGTTACAATGTGGTAGGCCATTTCCAAGTTACCCTGAAAACATACAGACCTTCTACCGCCAGCAAGAACCTGTTTTATTCACATCATGAACACGCAAAAAAGAACTTGGCCAATATCAAGACATCTTGACCTCACGCTTGATCAATAACTATTTATGAAGGGGTGGCGTAACTTAAATTAGGGGTGGAAGATGGGGGACAATGAAGTGTACATGATATTTGTGGCTGTATAAAAGTCTGAACTTGTGAAAAGAGCGCTAATGAAATTTCACCCTGGCGTTAGGCCCGTTATTTCCTCTCTTGCCATAGAAAGTAGCCAATACTGAAAATTCAAAGCAATGTCAGTCTTTTTCTCCTCCACTCTTTTTTCTTTTCTCCCTTGTTTTTCTTTTCATTACTCTAGATGATTTTTAGGTCTTTAGGAGTCCTGAGCTTAATGTTGCTGAAACTAAAGGCCATTGACTGATCTGCTGTCCTTGCCGAAGATGATGTCATCGCCATCGTTAATGACACGTTTTATTGTGTGGTCTACAAAGGTTTTGTTTTCACTAGTACAGTGAATTTTGGTTAGGTAAAGTCGAAAAAGTCCGGAAATTTAGTGAAAACAGCTCGTCTTGAGTTAAGCGAGTTAAAAATGCACGCTGTTTTCACCGGAAAAAACAAGCAATTTTCTCGCCAATATGACCGTAAATTCACGCCAAGTTATACTACCTCGTGAGATGGTATAAATTGTCCTGGTAAATGCCGCAGCCAATGACATTCTGCGTAGTGTCAGACGCTTGCATAACTGCCAAAGAATCTGGCAATAGTATTTACCAGACGCTCGTACTGTACGGTTCAGTTTGGTCAGTTTGCGAAACTGAACTTTTAAAACGGCAGAAGAGTTCAACAGTCGCTCTCATTTATTTCGGTTTACCATTCCAACGGTCCCGTTAGATTCTTCAGTTCCTCAGCCAGGACCCTACTTATGACAGTGAGTCGCCATGCGCAGCGAGTTCCTGCATTACAATATTTCGTCGCATCCGCAGCCCTCATTTCTGAGTACATTAACCGCATCCTCTGGAAGAAATGCCTTGTCCTTCGGATAAAGATAGCTAGAAAAGCGCTTCCTCTCTCAGCCTTTTTTGAAAGTTGCGCGCTTTCGTGATTTGAATCTCTTGCGTTAAATCTCCAGTGAAAACAGATGTGACGTTTAACTAGCAAATGTTGGTCTGTAAACCAACACCTAGAAAGAATGTTCAGCTAGTTAATTGGCCTAATGAAAACGCAGCCAAAGAGTCCAAGAACAACTTTTCCTTTATATGCGTCAAAATGTCATCAAAAGACCCTTCTTTTAGGACGCCCTTTAAGTATGGAGTATCATAAAGTTCCTGTGTTTCACGGAATATCTGTCTTTAAGGCATTATTGCATGTGAAAAAGACTTCTTCTGGCTCGGATAAATTACCTTTTTGGTTTTGGAAAGAGTATGCCTTGGAACGTAACGCACACCTCTAATGACACATATTTTGAATGTTTCCTTGGCTACACAGTATGTGCCAAAGATTTGAAAGACTGTAAATGTGCGACCTATTCCTAAGGAAACAAATATCTTTACTTTTAACCAGCTTTGATCGATATCAATCACTGACATTTTAATGAGACCTTCTTAGAGATTAGTCCTGGATTTCGAATTCTAAAACCGGTTTCTCACTTTATCCATTCAAATCAGTCTTCCTATAAGAAAAATTGTGGAATTGAGACTGCCCTATTATATACTCAGCATTTTTGGATGAGATGGCTTGATGGCCTAGCGAACTTTGTCAGAGTTTTGTCAAGCCGTTGATTCAGTTTCCCATAGAATAGCAATTGATAAACTTAAGAAAGTGATCGACATTAACCCTTCTATTGTTAATTGGGTTATTAACTTCAGTTTTTAAAAGATCGGCAGCAAAGGGTGTGTAGACAATGTCATTGCTCCATTCCTGCTTGTCAATCGAGGTGTGCCGCAGGGCACTACTCTGTCAACTGCACTTTTTACCATCATGGTCAATGATTAAGTCCCACCTCCCAGGATACTTTGAAAACTAAATATGCGGATGACATTACGTTTTGTGTACTCGTTGGGCCTAATGTCAATGACAATGCCTCTGAGTAGGTAGATAATATTTGAGTCTATTTGATGAAATTAAACCTGATTAAAGCCAAGGAACTTAGTATAAAGGAAAGAACAATCTTGTGAAGCTTCTACGAGTGACATTTCAGGATAGTCCTACCAACTGAGACATGCATTTTAATGATTTGATGGAAAGAACCCTTAAAGGTATGTATATACTTAGAATGTGTAAAAGCAATGATTATAGTTTATCTGAGCTTCATTATCTTTTCGATTCTTTCATTATGTCACTCTTTACTTATTGTATCAATGTGTGGGGTGTGGCGTGTGGCTCCTTATACTAAATACTTGAGTCAAATTGATAGGCTACAGAAAAGGGAATTTAGATTCGGGTACATTCAGCAAGTGACGCCGATCCAACAGATAGTTAAAGAAAGGGATTTGAGGCTGTGGAATAGTCTTGTGGACACTCCTTCGCATCCTCTTTAGGATCTTCTCCTACCACAGGACCCTACGCGATAGGTCGCATCCTTACCAGGTACCATATGTTAATACAGAGAGGTTCAAGAAATGCCTTGTAAGTAGATGTCTCTTTGATTTCAAATAGATTGTATTGTTAGTTTTCAGTATAGGATAGATTGTATTGTTAGTTTTTAATATTGGCACAGCTTTTAACTCTATAATTACCTTATACGTTTTAACGTCTCTTTGAAACTATGAATCAGGGAGACCTTCTTATTATCATTATCATTATCATTATCATTATCATTATTGTTACTGTTATGATTATTATTTATATTTGCGTTACATTTAAAAAAAATTCTCGCGAAACTATTTCACGTTTACCGGTAATGTTTGCTAAAGAGCCAGTTTAAATAAAGTGTGCTATATCTACATACAGTGTTCTGAACTAAAGCACGTACATCCGCTATCGACTGCAAACTCCGTGCTGATCAAGTTTTACTCGCAAGTGATTCGAATCAGCGCTCTCTTTAAGTTTACATCGCTGTGCGGAGAGCTTTTTGTTATTGCATTGTTGTTTCTTGGCTCAGGCTTTTATTGCATGGAAAACTGGTCCAAGATGAAACGGAGAATTCTGACCCTACCTGCTTGTAAACAGGGACTTGGGCCAACTTCAGACACCGAACGTTTTCACGTGCAGAACCTAATACTTTGAATTAAGTAAATGAAAAGTTTGGTGTCTGAATCAGTTAAGAACGACTATTTGAATTTGGAACGGCTCAGCGTTCTTCCTGCCTTGCGCATGCTCAGCCAGGAATTTCGACTTAGGAACGGCTTTGATTCAGACGTCGAACTTGTCATGTACCGGGCCTAATGCACCAATTATTTAACAAATAAAGAAGCCTAAGCCGTGTATTACACTGTGATAAAACACGACGGACATTTTATGAGGGAAATGTAGAAAACACGAGCCGTAGGCGAGTGTTTTCTACATTTCTGGGTTTTTGACCAATCAAAGCGCGCGCAGGATCCTAACTATATCATAATATAACTTATTTTACAAGCGGTTTACACTTCCCCTGAGAACGGCTGACATTTTGATGTGTTTTAGTTCAAATTAAATTGAGTTCCGCAAATTAAGTTCGACGTCTGATCGAATCAACAGGCGTACTTTTAATCATTTGGGTCGGTCCAAATTAGAATTAAGTTCGGCGTCTGAACTGGACCTTACTCCACGGATAATAAAGATCACGTGTTGGAGGTTCGTGCGCGAGGGAAGAGTTTGCTGGGCCACGTGACAAAGAGAAAAGCAAGGTTCAGCATACACGCTGTAGACCTCTGGGATGGCGATGAGGTCATTTCCAGATTGCGGATCCTTTACTGATATCCAGGCTTCCAAGAAGAGTCACTCGTGAAAGTTAGCCTGATATCCAACAAC
Organism: Orbicella faveolata; assembly: GCF_042242905.1. Classification (NCBI taxonomy): domain Eukaryota; kingdom Metazoa; phylum Cnidaria; class Anthozoa; order Scleractinia; family Merulinidae; genus Orbicella; species Orbicella faveolata. Next base: position 27,493,694 of record NW_028301553.1, read on the forward strand.
TCTGACACTTCAAAAAATGAGGCTAACTACTAACTAACTTTCACGAGCGACTCTTCATGGAAGCCTGGATGTCAATAAAGGATCCGCAACCTGGAAATGAGCACATCGCCATCCCAGAAGTCTGCAAGTCTTTGGCACGCGCGTAAGTCTCACGCTACATTTCCTTGAAACTTCACCCGGAATTTTCCTCAGCGTGCGTTCGACGTGCTGCTTTTTGAATATTTTGAATCACGCGTACTAACGCTAATATTTCAACTGATGAAGAAACGTCTTGAACGAAACAGTCAATGCCAAACCATTATCTTACAATAGCGTGAAGTCAGTCGGTACAAAAGTAGACGTTTGAGAAAAATGCACTTTAAGTTTCTTACATGATGGATTTGGCATTTACAAATGTAACAAGCCAAAAATTGCGGATGGGGTGCAAATTGGATCTCGAGGGGCGGGGAAGTATGACGGGAAGCACGGGGCTTCTACTGTAAGTACCGCAGAAAAATGGTAGGAAATGTTCCCAGCATTCCTTACATACTCACCAGGGTTCTTCGTCTTGCGGCCAGGGAAGGCGTCATAATCTGTTTCAGTGATATGTCGATGATATTAAATAAAAAATAAACCAGAAAGGGCCGATGGAATATGAGACAAGCTTTAAAATGAAGTCACGATATTAATAGTGCTTTAAAAGTAAATAGTGCGTTCGAGTCATTCCCGATGCTTTCAAATGATGGCGGACTCCACCGACGCCAATAATCTGGAACAAAACAAGGTCATTATATATCGGATCACGTCTAAACACACGTGAAGAAAGACTTGGGCAGGAAAAAAACGTGAGCGGACAAACCGGGGAATGCCAATAAATCAAGTAATCCCGCAATGATGAACGAATTACACATGAACCTTCCTCTGCTTCTCCCCCTGAACCAAGTTCAGATCTACGAACTGAACTTAAAGATACCAAAGTGCCTACAAATGGGTGTTGAGCGCGGCGAGCAGACGTAAATGTCTTGTTTACCCAATGAAAGCCATCACAATAAACTCTGAACTTGCATCGAGATGCTTGTCCGGACGTAAAGGAGCCTTTGATTAATCAATCTAACACAGATCTTAAGGAATAAAAACCCAGATGATCTGGAATACTTGTTTGAGTATGTCGTTGGCAGTGGGAGCCACGTGCAGTATTATTATGCTCGGCAATTGAAGTTATTGTGTAGAAAATATCGCACAATCACACAGCTGAGGGCAAAAAAAAATAATAAAAGCGCGAGGAGAAACGAAGCTAAGATAGATTGTCAGTGCTTTAAGTGACCATGCACGGCTACCAATCGCTTGGCCAATCGCTTGGCCAATGGCTCGTACACGCAACGAATCGTAAAAGTCCGTAAGTAACGACCTCCGCAAGAAGTCAGCCCACCCCCCATCCCCTGAAAATAGAGGAACTAAGGTCAAAAGTATAATTATTTTTCCAATCAATAACCTGAATAACGTACGACAAACTGATAACGATTCAACTAGGGAAGGTATGGCTTATTCCAGGATGCGTCATGAAGCGCCCTGGTAAAACAAACCCCGCAAAATTTTCATCAAGTATCAAGAAGGTACTAACAGGACCTTTTCTTCAAATTGAAATTACTAAAATTGACAACTTTGCATCATTTTTAACAGGAACGCATGAAAAGAACGTTTAATCATATTGAAAGTAAAAACTCGACAAGAGCAGTTAAATATTTATAAAGCAGACTAACGTAGCAGTGCATCATGAACAGTAAAAATAGTTTAAGGTATCTTACATCGCGGTCTACATATTAAGTGCCAACCCGTGTGCCAGCAACATCAATTTGAACTGGATCGAGTCATTTCTAAACGATTTATAAGAACCTAGTGTTTTTACGAATTAGACCCACAGCCTTAGAGGAATACAGCCCTGTTCTCAAAGAATCATCATCAACAACAACAACAACAACAAAAAACAAAAAAAAAAACACCAGGAAGATATACTTACACTAGAAGTCATTTGCGTTCCCTCGTGGGGTGAGAGATTCTCGCCCATATCAACTTTCTTTCTCTCGTAAGTTCACGCGCGTTTAGAGATGAACCACACTCGCGTTTTTAGGTGCAGGGATCCCAAGCAATGCTTACCTAACTTTATAAAGATGCTACTTTAAGCCCTCCCCCAAATCTACACACGTGTATTTCACTTGTAGAAAACTATTGATTTGCACAGTGTTTGGGTTGGAGATTCTCGCCCATATCACCTTTCTCTTCTCTCGTTAGTTCTCGCGCGTTTAGAGATGAGCCACACTCGCGTTTTAGGTGCAGGCAACCCAAGCAATGCTTACCTAACCTTTTAAAGACGCTTCTTCTAGCCCTCCCCCAAATCTACACACGTGTATTTCACTTGTGGAAGTCTTTCGATTTGGACAGTGCTTGGGTGAGAGATTCTCGCCCCTATCAACTTTCTTTTCTCTGGTAAGTTATCGCGTGTTTAGAGATGCGTCACACTCGCGTTTTAGGTGCGGGGATCCCAACCAGTGCCTACCTAACTTTTTAAAGATGCTACTTTTAGCCCTCCCCCAAATCTACACACGTGTATTTAACTTGTGGAAAACTATCGATTTGAACACTGTTTGAGTTGGACATTCCTGCCTATATTAACTTTCTTTTCTCTCGTAAGTTCTCGCGCGTTTAGAGATGCACAAAACTCGCGGTTTAGGTGCTTGAATCCCAAGCAATGCTTACCTAACCTTTTAAAGATGCTACTTTTAGCCTTGATCCAAATCACACACGTGTATTTCACTTGTGGAAGTCTGTCGCTTTGGACAATGCTTGGGTTAAAGATTCTCGCCCATTTATATATTTTTTTTCATTCGCGTCTTTTCGCGCGTTTAGCGAAGCGGCACACTCGCGTTTTTTGTGTGGGGATCCTAAACTATGCTTACGGGGCTCTTTAAAAATGCTAGTTTTGGCCCTCTCCCAAATCTACACTAGTGTCTTTTACTTGTGGAAGTCTATCGATATTGACAGTGCTTGGGTAAGATATTCTTTCCCATGTCAGTTTTCTTTTCTCCCGCGTGTTTCTCGCACGTTAAGCGAGTCAGCACACTCGCCTTTAGATATGGGATTCTAAACTTTGCTTTCCTCGCTTTTTAAAGATGCTAGACTTAGCCCTGTTCCAAATCTCCAACGTATATTTCACTTGTGGAAGTCTATCGATTTGAACAGTGCTTGGGTGGATATTTTTAACGATGTCAAATTACTTTTCCCTTGTCTTTTCATGCGCGTTTAGCTGTATGGCACACTCTAACTTTTGGTGTCGGGATCTTAAACTATGCTCACCGGGCTTTTAAAGATGCTAGTTTTGGCCCTCTCTTAAATGTACACGTGTATGTTTTACTTGTGGGAGTCTTTCGATTTAGACACTGCTTGGATGAGACTTTCTCGCCCATGTCAACTTTGTTTTCTCTCGTACCTTCTCGCGCGATTAAAGATGCGCCACACTCGCGTTCTTGGTGTGGGGATCCCTAAGTATGCTTACGGGGCTCTTTAAAAAGGCTAGATTTGGCCCTCCCCCAAATCTACACACGTGTATTTCACTTGTGGAAGTTTGTCGCTTTGGACAATGCTTGGGATGGAGATTCTCGCCCATTTATATTTTTTTATTCTCGCGTGTTTTTGCGCGTTTAGCGATGCGCCACACTCGCGATTTTGGTGTCGTGATCTGAAACTATGTTTACTGGACTTTTTAAAGATGCTACATTTGACCGTTTGTCAAATCTACACTCGTGTATTTTACTTGTAGAAGTCTGTCGCTTTAGACAATGCCTGGGTTAAAGATTCTTGCCCATTTATATCTTTTTTTCACTGACGTGTTTTCGCGCCTTTAGCGATGCGGCACACTCGCGTTTTTGGTGTGGGGATTCCAAAGTATGCTTACGGGGCTCTTTAAAAATGCTAGTTTTGGCCCTTCATCAAATCTACACAAACGTATTTCACTTGTGGAAGTCTATCGATTTGGACAGTGCTTAGGTTGGAGATTATCGCCATATCAACTTTCTTTTCTCTGGTAACTTATCGCGCGTTTAGAGATGCGTCACACTCGCGTTTTAGGTGCGGGGATCCCAACCAGTGCTTACCTAACTTTTTAAAGATGCAACTTTTAGCCTTCACCCAAATCTCACTTTTGGAAGTCTATCGATTTGGACATTGCTTAAAGTCGCTGAGACCGGGTTACACGCAGCGTGATTTTGACCAAATTTGGGTCGATTTTCAGAGCTTGGGTGATATTTCCGAGTCCCAGGGACTCAAAGCTAGTTCGATGAGACTTTGCTTTTCAGTGAATTGGACAGAGGAAAAATTTTTGAACGCTTGGTTATGAGCAGTCTGGCCGAAATATAGCTACTTAGTGACTAGAAAGTCGCCGAGACTGCGCTACTCGCAGGGTGATTTTAACTAACTTTGGGTTTATTTCTAGGATTTTAGGGGATATTTCCGAGACCCAGGGACTCTAAACTAATTCGAGAAGACTTTGGTTTCTAGTGAAATGGACAGAGGAAAAATTTGTAAACGCTTCGTTATCAGCAGTCCGGCCAAAATATAGCCACTTAGTGACTAGAAAGTTGTCAAGACCGGGCTACGCGCAGCGTGATTTTGACCAGGTTTGGGTCGATTTCCAGGAACTTGAGCGATATTTTCGAGTCTCAAGGACTCTAAACTAATTCGAGAAGACGTTGGTTTTCAGTGAAATGGACAGAGGAAAAATTCTTGAACGTTTGGTTATGAGCAGTCTGGCCGAAATATAGCCCCTCTCTAACTCACTTAGTGACTAGGAAGTCGCCGAGACCGCGCTACGCGCAGCGTGATTTTGACCAACTTTAGGTCGATTTCCAGGAACGTGGGCGATATTTCCGAGTCTAAGGGACTCTAAACTAATTCGAGAAGACGTTGGTTTTCAGTGAAATGGTAAGAGGAAAAATTTTTGAACGCTTGGTTATGAGCAGTCTGGCGAAATATAGCCCCTCTCTAACTCACTTAGTGACGAGAAGCCGCCGAGATCCGGCTACGTCTATGTCTATGTCCAAGGGACTCTAAACTAATTCGAGAAGACTTTGAAGACTTTGGTTTTCAGTTAAATGGACAGAGGAAAAATTTTTGAACGCTTGGTTCTGAGCAGTCTGGCCGAAATATAGCCACTTAGTAACTAGAAAGTCGCCCAGACCGGGCTACGCGCAGCGTGATTTTGACCAACTTTGGGTCGATTTCCAGGAACTTGAGCGATATTTCCGAGTCCCAGGAACTCTAAACTTATTCGAAAAGACTTTGGTTTTCAGTGAAATGGACAGAGGAAAATTTTTTGAACGCTTGGTTATGAGCAGTCTGGCCGAAATATAGCCACTTAATAACTAGAAAGTCGCCGAGACCGAGCTACGCGTAGCGTGATTTTGACCAACTTTGGTTTCATTTCCAGGAACTTGAGCGACATTTCCGAGTTCCAGGGACTAATTCGAGAAAACACGAGGGTGAAAAAAAGACATAAATGGGCAAAGATCTTTAACCCAGGCATTGTCCAAAGCGACAGACTTCCACAAGTAAAATAAACGTGTGTAGATTTGAGAAAGAGCCAAATATAGAATCTTTAAAAAGTCCAGTAAACATAGTTTAAGATCCCGACACCAAAACCGCGAGTGTGCCGCATCTGTAAGCGCGCGAGAACTTACTAGCTAGAAGAAAGTTGATATAGGCGAGAATCTCTTACCCAAGCACTGTCCAAATCAATAGACTTACACAAGTGAAAAACACGTGTGTAGATTAGGGGAGGGCTAAAAGTAGCATCTTTAAAAAAGTTAGGTAAGCATTGCTTGGGATCCCCGCACCTAAAACACGAGTGTGGCGCATCTCTAAACGCGCGAGAACTTACGAGAGAAGAGAAAGTTGATATGCGCGACAATCTGCAGCCAAAACACTGTCCAAATCGATAGACTTCCACAAGTGAAATACACGTGTGTAGATTTGAGAAAGAGCCAAATCTAGCATATTTAAAAGTCCAGTAAGCAAAGTTTTAGATCACGACACCAAAACCGCGAGTGTGGTGCATCTTTAAACGAGCGAGAACTTACGATAGAAAAAAAAGTTGATATTGGCGAGAATCTTTTACCCAAGCACTGTCCAAATCGATAAACTTCCACAAGTGAAATACACGTGTGTAGATTTAACGGAGGGCCTAAAGTTGCATCTTTAAATGTTAGGTAAGCACTGGTTAGGATCTCCGCACCTAAAACGCCAATGTGGCGCATCTCTAAGCGCAGGAGAACTTAGAAGAGAAAAGAAAGTTGATACGGGCGAGAATCTCTCACCCAAAGACTGTCCAAATCGATAGACTTCCACAAGTGAAATACACGTGTTTAGATTTGGGAGAGGGCTAAAAGTAGAATCTTGAAAAAGTTAGTTAAGCATTGGTTTGGATCCCTGCACCTAAAATGCGAGTGTGGCGCATCTCTAGACGCGCGAGAACTTACAAGAGAAAAGAAAGTTGATATGGGCGAGAATCTCCAACCAAAACACTGTCGAAATCGATAAACTTCCACAAGTGAAATACACGTGTGTAGATTTGAGAAAGGCTCAAAGCTAGCATCTTAAAAAAAGTCCACTAAGCATAGTTTGAGATCCCGACACCATCTTTAAACGTACGAGAACTTCCTGGAGAAAAGAAAGTTGATATGGGCGAGAATTTCTCACCCAACCACTGTCCAAATCGATAGACTTCCACAAGTGAACTACATGTCTGTAGAATCGAAAAAGGGCCAAATCTAGCATCTTAAAAAAGTCCACTAAGCATAGTTTGAGATCCCGACACCGAAATCGCGAGTGTGGTGCATCTCGAAACAAGCGAAAACACGCAAGAGAAAAAATATATAAATGGGCGAGAATTTCCAACCCAATCATTGTCCACAATGACAGACTACCACAATTGAAAGACACGTGTGTAGATTTGAGAAAGGGCAAAATCTAGCACCTTTAAAAACTCCAGTAAGCATAGTTTGAGATCCCTACACCAAATCGCGAGTGTGGCGCATCTCTAAACGCGCGAAAACTTACTAGAGGAAAGAAAGTAAACATAGGCGAGAATGTCTCGTTCAAGCGCTGTCCAAATCGATAGACTTTTGCAAGTGAAATACACGTTTGTAGATTTGGGGGAGGGCTAAAAGTAGCATCTTTAAAAAGTTAAGTAAGCAGTGGCTGGGATTTCCGCACCTTAAATGCGAGTGTGGCGCATCTCTAAACGCGCGAGAACTTACAAGAGAAAAGAAAGTTGATACCGGCGAGAATGTCTCACCCAAGCATTGTCCAAATCGATAGACTTCCACAAGTGAAATACGCGTGTGTAGATTTAACGGAGGGCAAAAAGTTGCATCTTTAAAAAGTTAGGTAAGCACTGGTTGGGATCCCTGCACCTAAAACGCGAAAGTGGCGCATCACGAAACGCGCGAGAACTTACGAGAGAAAAGAAAGTTGATAGAGGCGAGAATCTTCAACCTAAGCACTGTCCAAATTGATAGATTCCACAAGTATAATACGTTTGTGTATATTTGAGGGAGGACCAAAACTAGCATTTTTAAAGAGCCCTGTTGGCATAGTCTAGGATCCCCACACTAAAAACGCGAGTTTGCCGCATTGCTAAACGCACGAAAACACGCAAGTAAAAAAAAAAAACATATAAATGGGTGAAAATCTTTAACCCTGGCATTGTCAAAAGCGACATACTTCCACAAGTAAAATACACGTTTGTAAATTTGAGAAAGAGCCAAATCTAGCATCTTTAAAAAGTCCAGTAAACATAGTTAAAGATCCCAATACCTAAACCGCGAGTGTGGCGCATCTCTAAACGCGCAAGAACTTACTAGCGAAAAGAAAGTTGATATACGCAAGAATCTCTTACCCAAGTACTGTCCAAATTAATAGACTTCAACAAGTGAATTACACGTTTGTTGATTTGGGGAGGGCTAAAAGTAGCATCTTTAAAAAGTTAACTAAGCATTAGTTGGGATTCCCGCAGGGGCTAAATCTAGCATCTTTAAAAAGTCCAGTAAGCATAGTTTGAGATCCTGAAACCAAAACCGCGAGTGTGGCGCATCTCTAAACGCGTGAGAACTTACTAGAGTCCGCCATTATTTAAAAGCATGGGGAATGACTTGAACACACTATTTACTTTTAAAGCACTATTAATATCGTGACTTCATTCTAAAGCTTGTCTCATATTCCATCAGCCCTTTCTGGTTTATTTTTTATTTCATCATCGACATGTCACTGAAATAGATTATGACGCCTTCCCTGGCCGCAAGAAGAAGAACCCTAGTTTCCTACCATTTCTCTGCGGTACTTACAGTAGAAGCCCCGTGCGTCCCGTCATGACTTTTTATTTGTTATTATTTTTTGTTATAAATACCAATTCATTAATAATTTGTTAAGTAAGTTTATAAATGGTACTAATAAATATGTTAGAAAGAAAAACAAAGCTGAAACGCAATAATATTAGTAGATACAGAACTTTTGTAAAGTTCTTTCTTGTATCGTTACCGCAGTTGTACGAAATGTTCCTTTCCATCAGGGAAATGAATGAGCCTGGGGTGGTAAATCAGGCAAAGCTTTTCCCAAGTTATTATACCAATCGAGTTGTGCATCTCTTTACAATCTTACTACAAAGTATCCTTCATATATGTGAAAACTAATCTATGTTTTTGGTCATGTTTTTACTGCAAAAAAGCCGTTGCTCTGGCCGTTGATACGTAAAAAACCTTTTACCACTGTAGCTCACTGTGCACATTCCTTAAATTTCACAGTTATCTAGAGGTAAGTACGGAAAGATCGTTTCAAAATGTTTTTAACAAGCGTTGAAGGGTCTTAATTCTTGCATGTTCAAAAAACTGGAATTTTTTATGAACATCGCCATACTTTAGTGTAACGTCTGCAGCGACTGGCAAATTCCAAAACGAGACGAAACAAAACGAGCTCTAGGCGTGTCGCGACAAACTAGTGGGTGGGACTACTTTACAAGTCGTCTTCAAGGGTAGACAATTCAAGTAAACCACGGAAAACCAAAGTTGACGGTTATCGGCGATTTATTGTATCAACATAAACGATCGTAAACTGAAATAACAATATGTAACGAATTTCTATCAATTTAGCGGAAAAGTTGCGTAACAAATAGTCCAAACTTACACGAGACGAACTAACGATTTGGAATCGATAACATAACGAAATTGAATAACAATACATCAAAAAATAGCCAGCGTAAATACTACGCTAAGATACTAAATAAGATTCGATCACTGAAGTACACAACAAAAGGAACTAATTAACAGCTCAATACTTTCGAGCCCAAAAGGTGGGCGTTCACTCTAGTAACGTTCAGAACACTTTCTAATTTAGACGATTATAAATCAATTAACATTGTACAAATGTTCCTTTGTATTCCTTCGCCCATAGCTATGAAAAACGTAACCTAATCAAAATGACAAAGGTACTCACATATCGGTCCCGCTTGAGCCAAGGGTTAGGAAATCAAAAAAACATCAAGAGTTCACGGTTGACAAGACCACGCGAGATGGAAAGAAAAACTACTTTAAAGGGACGCTAACTCAGCTTTTATATGCGCGTGGTGACGTTTAAAGGTCCGATTACAAAACTAATAAAAAAGAAGTAAACATTGTAACTACGTTCGTAACTAAGATGAAGAGACAATTATTAACTAATCAAAATTGACCTTTGTCTAGTGCCCGTAACATTTAGGGTAGTGTTACTCTAACTCTTCCTCGTACGGAAAGTTAAAAAAAAAATTAAAACGGCTCATTTTGGAGCCATTCCAAACGCCCCTTTTTCAGAGCCACCACAAGAAGTCTTGATCTTTGTTTGCTTTGATTCTCTTGTCATTGTTTTGTCGATGGAAATAATATCCATCTTGTTTTTACCCTTGTCAGAGTAAGTAGCCTACAAGCCTGGCCTCGACTACCTTTTAGAATGTTTTCTCCCGTGTACTTTTGCTCGAATGATCAGCGCTTTGCCCGAAAACTTTCAAAAGTGTTTGAAAGTGGAGGGGCTGCAGTCCCGCCCCAACCACCCCCCGCCCCCCACTACCCGGGCTGCACGCCTATGGTAAAGGGCTTTTGTTGATAGTCTTGTAGGCAATGATGAAAAAGTTGCTTATGCGAAAAAAACCACACCCAATTCAAGACTAGAGCGCAAAAGCCAGACCCTATTTGAGACCAAACCGGCTACAAAACCATACCGGAGTACCCCATGGGGACGGGGGAGCCTCTCAATTTGGCACTATTGATCCGTGGAAACAGCCAAGGTTAGCGCGACAGATTTTTATACGGATCGTGGGTTCCGGCTATAACGTTTCGCTTAAGTGCTTCTGATCTCGTGATCATTGCAGACTCTGATCTTTTCAGACAACAGCTTTCTGCTCGGGGAGGATCGGGGAGCGGTTTTCCATTGTATCGCTGGACGTGATTATAGAAGGTTAGTATATTACTTTAGATGAAAACACTAGGCTAAACGAGGCCACTGGGTATTAAAAGAACATTTTGCTAATGAGAATAATTCAGTTCGCGTGACAGTACGGAATCACTGTTTTGCCAATCACTCGTCAGTGGAATTCTAATTCAAGTTACTAAGTAGATGTTCGTTCTATGTAGGAATATATCTCTTGTTCATGGCCACAGTGGTACATTTATGATGACTGCCGATCGATTGTATACGTCAAAGTGACTGATTCTGGTTCCAGGAGAAGCTTTAACATTTCAGGTAAGCAGGATGAGTGAAATTAAATTATCAAACGTAAGCACATTTTAGACATTTTAGGAACGAGCAAAATTGGGCAGCTTTAACAAGCAACAAAGATGAGGAAACCTTACTCATTTCTGAAGTTGTGGATAATTATCTAGTAATTTTGAGTTGAATGTCCATTAATTTGTCTCCTAGCTATCTTTCATAACCAGCTCTTCAGTCCCAAGTTTATAAACCTCGATACAGGTATGCATTCAGAGAACTGAAAGCGGAAAATCTAGCCTGTTTCTACGTTTCGCAAGCATTGATCATGAACTACTTAGTTGTCCTAAATAAACTCATCAGCGTTTGTCAGGGAACAACTTCATCCCTAGGGGTAGAATCAGTAGTTCAATTACCAGCAAACTTAAACGAAATCAGATCAACCTAAACCGTGATTTCATTTGCAATTTTCCGGTGAACGCATAAGCTTACTTTACAACAAAAGCTGAGGGCCACATAAACTTGCATATACTGGATTCTTAGATTAATTACAGATTGAGGACACATATATGATCTGCTGTTGGAATTTATAATCGGGTTCTTTATCGTAGTTTATGGCCGAAGTTCCTTAAACCGGGGAGTATTTACAATTAATCAGTAATCAGTACATACTAGCGAGCAGTAAGTTTAGCATTTTACTTGATAGTAATCAGTATTGCTGTCTTTTTGCCTGGCTCAAGTTTTAAATGTTTCTCTTGACGCAACTGCGATAAACCCAGCGCGAAAAAGCAAATCTTTCTTATGGGTTAACTTTCAAGTTTAAATTTTGGATCTCATTGCTGCTTTTTTAGCATCAATTCTTTCAATTTTGACTAAAGGCAAATGTAATCAGTAAATGTTTCGTCAGATTTGAGCCAACCTATTTGTTTCTACAGTTGTGTAAACTGCTTGGTGACTGCCATTGGCTCGTTTTCAAGTGAGTTAAAAACAACTGCATGGCCAAAGAATCTCTCTGCAAGGTAAGAAAATTTTGAAAAAAAATATGATATGTGCGTTCTAGCCTGTGCAATTAAAAGGTTATATTTAGCAGTGTTTCTCTGCATAATATATGTATTGGTCTAAAACATCAAAGTTAGAAAGCTTTTGCTTCCTTACTTTTCTCAATTTGTTGTAGACACCAATCTTTCGAACACTTCATTTACCGCAGTGTATGTTTGTTATTACCGGCCAATAACATGATCCTGTTTTTTGATTCTGTACACTGTGACTTTATTTATATTCAAAAAAGTTCTAGCTGTTTCAGTGAGTCATACAAGACTAAGCAAAAACAATAGCTTCACTACTGTAGCGCGGAAAGCGTCAACGCTGAAGATATAAACAGACGAGCAGTTATCACGCACATTTGAAAGAGTAACTTGCAAAATTAAATGCGATAGAAAGAGTCTGTAGCCAATTTCCACAGACTCTATTACACAACGAATATATCTAGACGGAGAATATAATTAGCTAGCCTTTTTTATGTATTTACTGGTTATCAGTAAAATGATCAGAAAAATCCGCTTTAATTAAACAGTCAATATTCACTGATGGATTACATTCTTATCATGCCTGTTTGCTAAACATAACTGTTGAATATTTGGGTTTGTCTTATTAAACCCACCTTTATACAGGGTCCGTACGGGTCGTGGAAAACCTGGAAAGTTCTAGAATTTTATTGTGGTATTTTCCAGAACGGGAAAGTCCTGGAAAAACGGCCCCTCAGATCCTAAAAAGTTCTGGAAATCTGTTAAACTCATGTAATAAAATGAAATGTATGGCAGACAGTAAGGAGAATTAACATTGAGATCTTAGGAATGACATGGTTAATGTGAATTTTAGACTCCTGGAACTGAATCATTGAGTCCTAGAAAAGTCCTGGAAATTTTTTTCTGAAATACGCTGCGAACCCTGTTATATTATAAACATGCTTCATTTGCTGGCAAACTGACAGTTATTGTAAAAAACAAAGTGACGTCAGTTTTTCATGAGTCTATCCTGTTATTGACAATGAATTTCGTCATAACATTGTCGAAGTAGTATGCGGATCCACTCAATTGTCGCCTCGTGGATCCACAGCTACTTTGACAATGTTATGACGAAATTCATGATTAATAACAGGACAGTCTGACGCATAAAAAATTGACGTCAATTTGTTAAATGGAAACCATCTCCAAATTTGCAGAGTCTGGTTTTTGTTTGTGTTTCTGCGTTAAGTCTTTAAAATAAGATGAAATTCATAATGGCTAATCTAGCACGCCTGAGTGTTGACTCGTAAACAGTGAACGACTGTTTTCTCCTTGGTGAAAGTTAAGAAGCTAGATTGAAATGTTAGCAGATACAATTTCCATGTAAGGAATGTTCTCATGTGCTTTAGAGCGATAAAGCCAATGCGAAAACCGTACACCTTTCTTATTTTCGATGTCTTATATGCTGCTTTGTTCGCAGCGACATTTTGAATTTTGACTAAGCTATTAGAGCAAGTGTTTTATAAGTTGAGATTTAAGAGCTAACCTGTTTCTTTCTACAGTTGTAACTCCTTGGTGACTGACTTACACAAGTCATTTTCAACACTGACAATTCAAAACAACTGCACAACTACAGAACCTATCTGTAAGGTAAGAAAATTATGAAAAAAAAATATATAATATGTGAGTTCTAGTCTGTGTGATTTTATTAAAATAGGTTATATTTAGCAGTGTTTGTCTGCGTATGTATGGGTTTAAAACAACAAAGTTGGATTGTTTTACTTGCTTCCTTTTGACAATTTGTTGGAGAATTCACAATTCATCGAAAACTTGATTTGCTATGCTGGTAACTGGCCAATGAAATAATTCTGTCAAATTGTGATCCTTCACAAGTGTGACTTTATTTATATTCAAAAGAGTTCTAGCTGTTTCAGTGAGCCATACAAGACTAAACAAAAACAATAGCCTCTCTGTAGTGCGGAAGGCATTAATGCTGAAGATATCAACGAAAAAATACCTCACCCAATTTAAGACAAGAGCGCAAAAGCCAGACCCTATTTGAGACCAAACCGGCTACAAAACCATACCGGAGTACCCCATGGGGACAGGGGGAGCCTCTCAGCTCGGCACTATTGATCCGTGGAAACATCTAAGGTTAGCGTGACAGATTGTTATACGGACCGTGGGTCCCGGTTATAACGTTTCGCTTAAGTGCTTCTGATCTCGTGATCATTGCAGACTCTGATCTTTTCAGACAACAGCTTTCTGCTCGGGGAGGATCGGGGAGCGGTTTTCCATTGTATCGCTGGACGTGATTATAGAAGGTTAGTATATTACTTTAGATGAAAACACTAGGCTAAACGAGGCCACTGGTTATTAAAAGGACATTTTGCTACTGCAAATGAGAATAATTCAGTTCGCGTGACTGTACGGAATTACTGTTTTGCCAATCACTCGTCAGTGGGATTCTAATTCAAGTTACTAAGTAGATGTTCGTTCTATGTAGGAATATATCTCTTGTTCATGACCACAATGGTACATTTATGATGACTGCTGATCGATTGCATACGTCAAAGTGACTGATTCTGGTTCCAGGAGAAGCTTTAACATTTCAGGTAAGCAGGATGAGTGAAATTAAATTATCAAACGGAAGCACATTTTAGACATTATTTTTGGGAACGAGCAAAATTGGGCAGCTTTAACAAGCAACAAAGATGAGAAAACCTTACTCTTTTCTGAAGTCGTGGTTAATTGTTTAATAGTTTTAATTGAATATCCATTAATTTGTCACCCAGCTATCTTTCATAACCAGCTCTTCAGTCCCAAGTTTATAAACCTCGATACAGGTATGCATTCAAAGAACTGAAAGCGGAAAATCTAGCCTGTTTCTACGTTTCGCAAGCATTGATCATGAACGACTCAGTTGTTCCAAACAACCTCATCAGCGTCTGTCAGGGAACAATTTCATCGCTAGGGGTAGAATCAGTAGTTTTATTACCAGCAAACTTAAGCGAAATCAGATCAACCTAAACTCGTGATTTCATGTGCATTTTTTCCGGTGAACGCATAAGTTTACTTTACAACAAAAGCTGAGGGCCACATAAGCCTGGCAGATACTGGATTCTTAGATTAATTACAGATTGAAGACACATATATGATATGCTGTTGTGATTTATAATAGGGTTCTTTATCGTAGTTTATGGCCAAAGTTCCCTAAATCGGGGAGTATTTACAATTAATCAGTAATCAGTACATACTAGCGAGCAGTAAGTTTAACATTTTACTTGATAGTAATCAGTATTGCTGTCTTTTTGCCTGGCTCAAGTTTTAAATGTTTCTCTTGACGCAACTGCGATAAACCCAGCGCGAAAAAGCAAATCTTTCTTATGGGTTGACTTTTAAGTTTAAATTTTGGATCTCATTGCTGCTTTTTTAGCATCAATTCTTTCAATGTTGACTAAAAGCAAATGTAATAACTGTTTCGTCAGATTTGAGCCAACCCCTTTGTTTCTACAGTTGTATAAACTCCTTGGTGACTGAGTGACTGACACTGGCTCGTTTTCAAGTGAGTTAAAAAACAACTACATGACCACAGAACCTCTCTGCGAGGTAAGGAAATTTTGAAAAATATCTGATACAGTATGTGCATTCTAGTCTGTGTAATTAAAAGGTTATATTCGGCAGTGTTTCTCTGCATAATATATGTATTTGTCTAAAACAACAAAGTTAGAAAGCTTTTGCCTCCTTACTCTTCTCAATTTGTTGTAGACACCAATCTTTCGAACACTTCATTTACCGCAGTGTATGTTTGTAATTACTGGCCAATAACATGATCCTGTTTTTTGATTCTGTACACTGTGACTTTATTTATATTCAAAAAAGTTCTAGCTGTTTCACTGAGTCAAAACAATAGCTTCACTGTAGTGCGGAAAGCTTCAACGCTAAAGATATAAACAGACAAGCAGTTTTCACGCGCATTTGAAACAGTAACTTGCAAAATTAAATGCGATAGAAAGAGTTTGTAGCCAATTTCCACAGACTCCATTACACAACGAATACATCTAGACAGAGAATATTATTCAGTTAGCTAGCGTTTTTTATGTATTTACCGGTTATCAGTAATGATCAGAAGAAACCGCTTTAATTAAACAGTCGATATTCACTGATGGATTACATTCTTATCATGCCTGTTTGCTAAACATAACTGTTGAATATTTGGGTTTTTCTTATTAAGCCCACCTTTATACAGGGTTCGTACGGGTCGTGGAAAACCTGGAAAGTTCTAGAATTTTATTGTGGCATTTTCCAGAACTGGAAAGTCCTAGTACAACGGCTCCTCAGGTCCTGAAAAGTTCTGGAAATCTGTTAAACTCAAGTAATAAAATGAAATGTATGGCAGACAATAAGGAGAATTAACATTGAGATCTTGGGAATGAAATGGTTAATGCGAATTTTAGACTCCTGGAAGAATCAATCTGAGTCGTGGAAAAGTCCTGGAAATTTTTTTCTGAAATACGGTGCGAGCCCTGTTGTATTATAAACATGCTTCATTTACTGGCAAACTGACAGGTTTATATGTTCTTCTTATTCAGTCTTTATGGTCAAAAGTGCCATGCAGTAAACTGTTTATGGAAACCAGCTCCAACTTTACCGAGTCCGGTTTTTGTTTGTGTTTCTGCGTTGTCTTTTCAGTAAGACGAAATTCATAATGGCTAATGTAACACATCAGCGTTGACTCGTAAACACTGCACGACAGCTTTCTCCTTGGTGAAAGTTATAAAGAAGCTAGATTGAAATGTTAGCAGAGACAATTTGCATGTAAGGATCGAATTAAATATTCTCCTGCGTAAAAGCGATCAAGCCAATGCGAAAAAGCAAATCTTTCTTATTTTTGATCTCTTATTACTGCTTTGTTCACAGTAACATTTTCAATTTTGACCAAGAGCAAATGTATTATATGATACTTGAGTTTTAGAACCAACTTGTTTATTTCTACAATTGTAAACTCCTTGGTGGCTGACTGACACTGTGTCATTTTCAACAGAATAAAAACAGCTGCACGACTACAGAACCTCTATGCAAGGTAAGAACTCTGCCAACATTTCTACAACTAAAAGCAATTCAAGGGAAGTTTTCAATCTGTTACTAGTGTAGACTTAAGGTAGTAGGCATTACGTACACATGTGCTGGAGAGGCACGAGCGATGCTTTGTTGCCGAGGACTCATAGTTTTTCTCTTTCCTCGTGTTTCCACGTAACCGCTCATTATTCTATTAAGATTTCTAAGTATTAAAATTTGATTTAAAAGGTGTCAGCAAATTGATCCAATTCCGAACCCGCCGCATGAGTTAGCCAATCGTGTTTGGTTGTTTGGGGTGGTGTAACATTTTGTAAAATGAAACCTTCTATACATTCCGCTAGAGTACTTCTGATCTCGTGATCGTTGCAGACTTTGATCTGTTCAGACAACACCCTGTCTTCTGAAGGAGCGGTTTTCTATTTTATCGGTGGATAAAATGGACATGAACTGATTCTAGAAGGGACTTCAGGTCAGGAAAAGAACATTTGCTACTGAGAATAATTCAGTTCGAGTGACTAGACGGATTCACCGTTAGGCCAGACACAACGACAGTGGGATTCTAATATAAGTTACTAAGTAAATGTTCGTTCTATATAGCTATGTAGGAATCTCCTGTTCATGGCCACAGTTATACGTCGAAGTGACTGATTCTTGCGACAAGAAAAGCTCTAACGTTTTAGGTAAGCAGGATGAGTGGAATAAAATAATGAAACATAAGCACATTTGAGGGACGAGCAAAATTTGGTAGGGCTAACAAGCAACAGATACGGGAAAAACCTTACTCATTTCCACAGTTGTTTAATTGTCGAGAAGATTTTAATTCAATATCCAATAATTTGTGAGCTAACTATTATTCATAACGAGCAGTTTAGTCCCAAGATTATATATAATGAAACACGTACGCATTCGAAGAACTGAAAGCGGAAGTCGTGGACTGTGTAATCTAGCCTGTTTCTAAGTTTCGCAAACATTGATCATGAATGAATCAGTTATCCTAAACAAACTCATCAACATTTGTCAGGAAACAATTTCATCGCTTGGGATAGAACCAGTAGTTTAATTACCAGCGAACTTTAGCGGAATCAAATCAACCTAAACTCGTGATTATATTTGCATTTTTACCGGTAAACGCAAAAGTTTACCTTGCAACAAAAGATGAGGGCCACATAAACTTGCAGATACTCTGTTCCTCGATTAATTACAGATTGAGACATATATATTATCGGCTGTTGTGATTTATAATCGGGTTCTTAATCAGTCGTAGTTTATGGTACAACTTCCTTAAACCGGGGAGTATTTACAATTAATCACTTATCAGTATTTATTAGCGAGTAGTAAGTTTAGCATTATTGCTGTCTTTATGCCTGGCTCAGGTTGTAAAGTTTTCTGTTCAATAAACTCAGCGCGAAAAAGCAAATCTTTCTTATGGGTTAACTTATACGTTCATTGTTTTCAATTTAGACTAAAAGCAAATGTAATCAGTAAATGTTACGTCAGTTTCGAGCCATTCTGTTTCTTTCTACAGTTGTCTAAACTCCTTAGTGACTGACTGACACTGGCTCATTTTCAAAAAACAACTGCTCGACCATAGAACCTCAAGGCAAGAAAATTCTGATATGTGCATTCTAGTCTGTGTAATTTAAAGGTTATATTTAGCAGTGTTTGTCTGTATATGTATGACCGGTGTCTAAAACTTGCTTGCTTCCTTGTTTTACTCAATTTGTTGAATACTTCATACTTCATTTACTGCAGCGTACGATTGTTTTTTTGTTAGTCTGTGACTTTCTTTATGTTCAAAAGAGTAACTTGCAAAATGCCATAACGAAATTGTACCAGGACGGAGAAGAAAATTAGCTAGAGTTTTTTTAGATATTTACCGGTCATGTATCAGTAATGATCAGGCTCAACCAGTCGGTATTCACTTAAGCCCTACATTCTTGTCATGGCTGTTTGCAAAACAACTGTTGAATCTTTGGGTTTGTCTTAAACCCATCTTCATAATAAAGAGGGTCGGAAAGGGGGGTATCGCGCACGGTTCACGGGAATTCAAATCTAAAATTCACGGTTCACGGGAATCAAAACAGACTTTAAACGAATTACGCACAATTCAGCGTTTGATTTTACTTTTCACCCATATAGTAGACCATAATACTACAAAACTGACGTGTCGACCATCATGAATTATTGCATACACATGAAATAATTGTTTTCCACGCTCTAAAAGACTAAATTTACAATAATTCACAACTGAATGCCGTAGTCTACACAAACAGAACTGGTTACACTTCATTACTTGCAATTCTTTAGAGTAGCGCGTGTGTACAAAAGAACCTCGATACAATTAAACCTCGTCATGGCGAACATTTTTTGCCAGTCCCTTGGCCCTTCGTTATATGGAGGTTCCACTGTAATAAGACATGCACTTGAAAGATTCTCTTTCTTTAGCCTCAGAAAATTTCTGCGAGTGTTGAAGAGTTTCCGACAAACTTCCTTATAAAGGAAAATTCTCAATTCAAGTTATTTTTAATTACAGAATAATTAGACTTTTTCAGCATTTGAAAGGATCATTTTCAGTCTGTTGTACTATCAATTTGCATCAATTTTGTTTCTTCTCTTTCCGCTGGATTGACATTGCATGTTACTAATTTTATGATGTAATGCTTCCCATCGGCAGTGTTCATGATACAGATTGCCAGCCAGCAATTAGATATCCTGGGTATCAAGAACTGAGAAATCTTCTTGAATTAAGGTAGGCAGCATTCTCTTGTTACATAAATAAAATCAGTAACTTACAGTCAGTAATTTCCCATAGTTTTGTTCTTTATTTGATAAGCCTATAGCTCCTTTTGTTCAAACCAACATGAGATCAATTCGGTGATATAAACCACAACAACACTGACAGGCAAAGACAATTTCGTCAAAACTAGTTATGACATTATTAAGTTATAGGAGAAACCAGCAGCGACTAATCTATACAATCCATGTAATGACATAAATAAACTTTTTTCGTAGGTTTATCTGTTCGCCAGTCAATGGCTTCTGCTCCTGCACCGTCAGTTGCATCCACTAAGAAGACGACCAACTATGCTCGGTTGTGTCGTCTTCTGGTGGATGTTGGATCCCAGGCCTTGAGGGACACATTTGATAGCATTCACCCTCCAGCTGGACTGCATCTTGTATTGGCACCCGGTACCCCAGAACATGGCACGCTACAGTCGCTTAGAAAGAAACGAATCCTCAATGCTAGTCAATGGGGGGAGTTGTACCCTACTATCCCTTCATCTGTTTCATCAGCAAGGTTTGATATCACGTTATTAATGGTGCTGCTGAGGAATATCTGTCATTTGACTCCGCCCGTCACTGGCTGGGACAATGTTCCTACTGCTGCAGACACGAGTACTGAAGCCAACATAGCCAGGGTGAAGTACTACCGAAATACTGTGTACGGCCATGCTAGCCAAGCTTCTGTAGACGATGCAACATTCAACAGTAAGTGGTCGGATATCAGTAACGCGCTTATGGCACTGGGAGGAGCGAGTTATGGAGCCGCTATTAATAAGCTCAAGAATGAGTGCATGGATCCTGACACTGAAGAGCACTACAGAAAGCGGCTGAAGGAATGGAAGAGAGATGAAGACAGCATCAAAGAAAAACTGGAAGAGATGGAAGGTATGTAAGAAATAATTAGCCTAAATTCTGACAGGAGGAAAAATATCAAAACAAAAAAAATGTTTCGACAGCTCTATGTTACAATTAGCGGGAACAATGATTTTTATCCTGAACTGTGGAGAGGTGAGGCATGAGCCTGGCCAGTTGCTTAGAAAGCAAACCTTACCTCATGTTTTTTCATAGTTAACCTTACTTTAATAGACTATGGCTGCCATGCTGGCTGACAACTTAAACAACCATGGAAACCGGACCTGCATGACCTCAGCATGCAGTGGGCCTAGAGCGCAGACCTAACGGTACAATACTGCATTCCTCCCCTGCTTACAGGTAGCCCTATGGGGTGGCATACAGATGCAACAAGACAACGCAGACGCAACGTCCAGAGTCCTTCCTAGCTTGGCAACTATTAGCTAACTTCAGCACTAAAAGCTGAAAGTCCGAAACTTTTCCTTTAAATATACCCCTGTGTCTTTGGTGTCTCTCGCTCTTTCTTAGTTCCCCTTCTTGCAACCTGCCGGCGATACAGCATCTGCGGGGATGGACTCACTGGCTGCCACCTCTGTTGTAGTTCTGTCAGTCTGCTCTGAACCAGATGACCTGTCCTCTCTGCTGCTTTGTAGTGCTTCACTGACAGACTCCATTGGCCATTCTGAACTGAGCCACTTTTTGCTTCTTCCACCGATTTGAATTGGACTTTCTTAAAGCGAGCCGTGGTCCTCATGAAGAAGCTGCCATTGGGTCTTTGGCTACCATCCTGGTGCCCTTCCTGTATCGCACAATTAATGGTTCTGCCTGATACGGTGTGGCCTTACTGACTGTCTCTCTTCAGAATAGCACAGAGTCTCCTACCTGTATGTTAGAAGTTTTGACATACTTCTTGTTGTCTTCTATAACCGTTCATTAACATTCTCTTCTCAAAATCTCCCAGGTACAGTTCTTCAAAGTCATGTTCACGAGGGGTTACTCCAGTAGGAAACTTGTGACTGGGGTACATCAGATCTGTCGAAGCAATCTTGGTGGTGCAGTGTGGAGTACCTATGTAGGCATGAAGAAATCTGTATACTTCCTGCTTAAAATTCGACACCGTCAACTTGCTTTCTTTGTAGACTTTCTTCAGTATTCTTATGAACTGCTCGGCCTCTGCATTGGCTTGCCGTTTCAGTGTCATCTCTCACTCATGGCGAAAGCCCAAATACTCGATTAAGTCGCCGAAGTCCTTGCCATTGAAGGGGTCTATCTGCTGCTGCTTACTGACACTGGTATGCTCAGCGAGGCGAAGGTTTAATCCGCCTTTGCAATCACTGCCCTGGCACTCGTAGAGGTGATAAATTCTACTTCTGCTCATCTAGACTGCTTACACACTTTAACCAGCAGATACTCTCAAGTATGACCGAGGCAACATCACCACAGCAACATCTTTCCAGGGCTCACTGGGCAGGGATGTCATGCGCAACGGCTCTCGCTCCTGTGACTCAGTCACTACTTGGTATTTCGTGTTTCGCGCGCTTGGGATGGACTGGGCACAACTGCTACAAGTCACGTGACATTGTTTTCTCTTTCCCGCCATCTTGGTAGTGAGCTTTGTAAAATGTAAGCTAGACATTTGCAGGATTTGCCATGTTGAGCGCTACAAAGGACAACGATGAAAGCTGAACGCTATCGTATGCTGATATTTATTCGTACTGATCAGTTTTGTAAAGTATCCTCTACCTATGGCTCCCTTTATGTCTAAAAGGTGTGTCTGGGTGTGTTTCCTCTAGCAGCTCCTGCCAGGTGACTACTTCAGGTACTGCTGACTTCACAATAGCCATGATATCCTTCTGAAACTCTTCCACGGTCTCTCTTAACTCAAGTTTTGCTTGGTTCTTGCTGGCCTGGCTCTCTTGCGCAGCCAGTGGCTCTGGATGAAGTGAGTAGTAATCTACTTCATTGTTCTCTGATTCCTCCTTCTCTCCAGGTACATAGTTAAGGTTGACCCACATGCTCTCTATAGGGAGTGGTGCAGTTTTCTGTAACATGAGAGCAGCGGTACCAGCAGTTTGTGGTCATGTCAACCGCGAAGGTGTCGGTAATGCAAGAAAGGTACATGAGATTGGAAAAGATACCCCACTCCACAGTCTTGGCCTCTTTCTCTAGCTGTGAGTATCTGCTTTCAGTGTCTGTAAATGCTCGTGAGCGATGAGTGACTGGTCACCATTGCTTGGCCTCCAGATCGTATGGCTTTATGGTGGCTGCCATTCTACCTGTACCATTACCGGTAGCGGTACCTGTACCTGTACCATTCTACCTGTATCGGTCTTCAGCTCTATCCTTGTCTTTTTCT
This sequence comes from Orbicella faveolata, assembly GCF_042242905.1. NCBI lineage: Eukaryota > Metazoa > Cnidaria > Anthozoa > Scleractinia > Merulinidae > Orbicella > Orbicella faveolata. The sequence continues at coordinate 27,516,527 of NW_028301553.1, forward strand.
TTGCCATCACCGTGTCACCCATTAGCATTTTCTGGACCCGTTCAAATTACCTTTGACTCTCTGGTGTCCACTGGATATTATCCTTGAGCAGCTCCATGAAGTCAGTGTTTGCTCCAGCAAAGAATACGAAGGGGCTTACCTTCGCCGCTGACTGCATGGGTCCTGCTGCCTTTAGGGCTACCACCTTTTCTGGGTCTGCCGATATGCCTTCGCTTTAAAACACCTTTTCAAAAAACTTCAAAGCTCGGAGGTTAAGCCTGCTCTTCCTCAAGCTAAGCGTGAGTCCTTGCTTGTGCCATAGTTGCAATACATGTTTGAGACACCAGGTGTGCACTTGGCTCCTGCTCAAGCTCCACTGCGTTGCTTCACTTGCTTTTCACGTCGTTAGCAGCACTGTTCCTCACTCGGTTGAAGTAATTCAGACGTCCACACTTAAGTTATCTCCTACCTGTAGCTGTGCATGAATTCTTGTTGACATGTGCCTCATTTCCGCACTTGGTGCACTGTTTGGAGCAGCTTCTGTAACTCTTCTCTGCCGACTAATAGCAGTAAGCTTAGCTTGTCGTCATTAGTGACTGCCATCCATCAAGTGGCTCATACAAAACGATCTTTCTTTTTGCATTGCCCTGGTTCACCACTCAAACTCAAGGCTCCCTTGCTTGCTCGTACGCTAGACAGAATTCCAGACAATCCTTCATGGCTGGTTTCGGGTTTGTCAGGCATTTTTCTTTTTATCCTCGTCGCCAGTATAATAGACTATGGCTGCCATGCTGGCTGAGAATTTTTAAACAACATCGGTAACCGGGCCTGAATGGCCCCAGCATGCAGTGGACCTAGAGCCCAGTCCTAATGGTAAGATACTACGCTTACAATTTTGCTATGCTGAGGGGGATATCAGGCAAGTTTGGTCAAGCCGTAGTTTGTATTTTGGCGAGATAAAGTTGAGCCACACTATAACCTTGACGAGACCAATCAAACTTGCTCCCTGAAGTGTGTCACTGGAAAAGGTATGATTAAGCATTGTAGATTGTAAGCATTGCAGATTCTTGGCCACATTTGGCCAAGAATCTCGCAATATCAGATCAGTAACTTGATATTGTAGGATATCATAACAGAAGTTGCAGACAAGGCTTCTTATTGGCTAGAGGTGAAATTAGAGCACGGTAAATGCTCATAGGGCTTACCATTCTGATTGGACCCAGACCAGGGAAAATGTGCATCCCTGGTAAATACATTCGATCAAAAGTTGATGAGTTGCCTCATTAATTAATGTTTTCGTTTTTCATAAAGAGGTGCTTAAGCAGGTGAAGGAAGAAAAAGGCAGCATCAAGGATAAACTCGGACAGGTGGAAGGTATGTGTCAAACATTCTCAACCAACATACTTCAAATACTCAATCTACAACACAAATGTTTTGAAAAGTAAAAGAGAGACATTGACGAAAAAAAATCAGTAAACGTTCTAGGCAAATATATTTCCGTTATTCCCTTGTAACAGAAGGCGACAAAACTGCAGTATTAGTTTGAAAACACTGCTTGCCCGAGTTTTCTATGAGTAAAGCTGACGTGCTGACTTTTGCTTCCCCTCAGAAAACCTCAAAGAGACACTCGAACAAATGGGAAATCAAGTGAAAAATGTCAGTGAAAAGTTAGACTCCTTAAAGGAATCAAGCCAAGATGAAGGTCAGTAGACGTTACGATTTTTAAAGTTTATATTTGAAGTTTATTATAATCCATCAAATAGTTTGGCTCGCGCGCAATTAGTCCACATGCATCACCTCTCCATTTGGCTCGAAAATATATAAACAATAGCTTCCATCTGAAAAACAAATAGAGACGCTTCTGTTTCTGAGAAGCTTGAGAAGCTTATCTGTTCCTCGAGAAGCTTCGAGGAACAGATAATGTCCAAGGACATATATGCGAGCTTATAATCCATCAAATATTTTCGCTTGGATGTCATCTGTTCCTCAAAACTCACAGTTTTCCTCGAGCTACACTCTACACTCAGGAAAACTGTTCACTTCCAGGAACAGATAATGTCCGCAGACAGATATCCCAGCATATTTTTGCGTCAAATGGAGGCTATTTTTTATATATTTTCATGCTAAATGGACGCTATTGTGTTTATTATCCTTCAGATCTTTTTCGTAAGACACGCAGTTTTGAAAATTGGGGAATATCACTCGAATATTCCCCAGTTTTTGGTCAAATGACACGTTTAGATCAATTGCACCCGAGCGAAATTATAAGCTCGTATATTTGTCCCTGGACATTATCCGTTCCTCAAAGCTCACAGTTTTCGTCGAGCTGCGTTCTTGGAAAACTGTTCGCTTCTCGGAACAGATAATGTTCGCAGACGAATTTCCCAGCATATTATTGTTTACATACAGCGGTTCCATCTCAACAGTCAACAAAAAAGTTCTCCTGCAACTTAAGCAGTCAAACTCAACTAATACATTAATGAACAAATAGAAAAAATAATGGGATGACTGTTTAGAAACCAATGCTGGTAATTATTGCATGTTCAAACTGGCAGAAATTTGATAATTCCTGAACATACTGAGCATTTAATGTCCTTGACACGCTTTTTTTAACACACCGTCACCAGACTTGGAAAGTAAATAGTGGACAGAAGTCCAACTTTTTTCACAACAAAATTTACAGCACATGTCAGATGATGACATCATAAACGATGACGTCACATCACACTCTTAATTTAAAACTTGTAAATTCCAACATTCTTTACTGTTTTCGCAAGATAGAAACAAGAGTACATGTAGTTGAGAACTGAAAACCTTTTGTTGATATCTTAATTATTAAAGGAGATATGACCATTTAAGTTTCAAAGATCATCGATTATTTAAGAGATCACACTATCGCTTACAAGCAAAAACAAAAAATCCAAAACGGCACGATTTTTAGGGACACTAAGTTCTTTATTTTACCAAATCTGTAGCATTTTTCAATGAAAACTGGAGAAACCAATAGGCTTGATTTTGATGAAACAATATAGCTCCAGGAGGGGGGGTGGGGACTGAAGCATATTTAAATTGCTATAAATAAAAATATATTTATCATAGTGAGAAACGGTTTTCAGTACATTATTCCACTAGTCATTAGCGTTCGAATGATGTATTTTGTCGTATGAAGTTATAAACTTCATAGACCGTGTGTATGTGACGTCATCAAATAAGATGTCGTAATTTGAAATTTTGTCACATTTTTTTAAACTGAAATGATCAAGACAGGAATTCAAGGGTACGAGACAAGGGTGCTAGAAAACCGAAGCTGAGTTAGTGTACTTAGACGTAATTATTAAGGGGCGTAAACCCCCAGTGTAGGACATCGCTATTTTTCGAGCTATAGTTTGCTAAAACTTTGACAGTGATAACGATCATAAAGTTAACATCAGTGCGCACTTAATGGTTGAAGATCGATGTCAATTTTGATCCACAGAAAAAACTAGAAACGACCTTCAACAGATGAAAAGTATGATAGGGGACATCAGTGACAAGTTAGACACTGCGATGGCACAAAGAGAGAGCGAGGATGAAGGTCAGTTCTAAATAAAAACTGATTACAGGTTTTGCACAGTAAAAGAAAAAACAGCTTATCCAACACATTTTGACGAAAGTAAAAAGAACTAAATGGTTTCATGTGGTCATTATCTTATACTCAGCTGTGAGTGAGTTTTTAAACTGTTATTGACAAATTTGTTTAGGTGAAGGTCTTTAAATTAGAAATCATGACTGTACATTACCCAAATACTGAATATTTGTATGCTCTGAGAGATCATAAAGGCTCATTTTCTGTCCCTCACTTACTCCGCCAGTGCTCGTTTACGCGGGCTCTCTTAACTCACTTTACTTACACGTTTGGTGACATGATGACAAGAATGTGCTGTACAGAACTAGGTAAAACATGACTCTTATGGATTGACTTGATTGTTCTTCCTCTCAAACTAATGTTCAACGTGTTATTCTCAGACAAAACGAGAGATGATTTAAAGGAGATGGCAAGGGACATACGAACCATCAGTGAAAAGTTGAAAAGTCAAATGGCATCAGGAGAAGAAGGTATAAATCTAATGTTTGTGGCGATTTTATTGCGACCTGCAAAATAGGTTATCTATGAGCAAAAGTGAAATAAGATGATAATGTAGAGAACTGGATGGAGCGTTTTTGCTGGAATGAAGCAAAAAAGTAATAATTTACACGTATATTTACTCAAGATGAGAAACCAAAATTCTTACCCATATATGCCAAGTTCTATCATTTGCTAAGGGTGATAGATGCCTTCTGTCTAACATATGGGAAGAAATTATTAATTACACAAATCAACCTACGATTTGTATAATTAAGCATCTGAAAAACAAAGGTAACGAAAACAGATACTGATTAAACTGAAAGTGAGCGCAAAGAGCAACCTGTCTAAGCTTAAGCTAAAACTGAAGTGCTAAGTTTTGTTTCGCCGCAGAAAAGCTCAAAGAAACACCCCGGCAAATGGGAAAACAAGTGAAAAACGTCAGGGAAAAGTTAGACTCCTTGAGGGGATCAAGCCAAGATGAAGGTCAGTAGACTTTGAGATATTTAAAGGTACAGAGGTTCCATCTCTAGTCAAAAAAAAGTTATACTGCACCTCAACTGATACATTAATAAACAACTGCGAAAAATGAAGGAAGACTGTTTAGAAACAAGTGTTAGTAATTATTGCATGGTCAAACTGGCAGAAATTTGATGATTACCAAACGTTAATATTTGCCGGGCTATAGTTTGATATGACAGTAATAGCGAATGCATGATTATAAAGTTAACATCTGCGCACTAATGAACGAAAACTGATGTCAATTTTCATTTTCAGACAAATCCAGAAACGACTTTCAACAGATGAAAAGTGAGATAGCGAACATGAGTGAGAAGTTAGACACTTTGATGGCACAAAGACAGACTGACGATGAAGGTCAGTTCTAAATAAAAACTGATACAGTTAAGCTGATCTAGCAAAAGAAACATTTTGACGATAGTGAAAAAAGAACTGAATGATCTTATGCAGTCATTATCTTATACTCAGTTGTGAGTCAGTCTTTTAAATTGTTTTTGAAAATGTTGTGTTGGCGAAGTTCTTTAAATTAGAATTATGATTTCACATTACCCAAAAATTGTATATTTGGCTACTCTGAAAGATCATAAAGGCTCATGATCTGTCCCTCAGTTACTCCGCCAGTGCTCGTTTTGGCGGGCCCTTTTTCCTCGTTTTATTTACATGTTTCGTGACATGAGGACAAGAATGTGCTGAATTAGGTTGTCTTGGTAAAGCATGACTCTCTTGTTTCTATGGATTGACTTTATTGTACTTCAACTCAAACTAATGCACAACGCTTTATTCTCAGACAAAACGAGAGATGATTTCAAGGAGATGAAAAGGGAAATACGAACCATCAGTGAAAAGTTGAAAAGTCAAATGACATCAGGAGAAGAAGGTATAGATTTCATATGTTTATGGCGATTTTATTGGACCCTACAAAATAGGCTATCTACGGGCAAAAGTGAAATAAATTGATAATGTACAGAACTGTATGGATCTGTTTTGTTGTTCCAGGTTGTATCATTTGCTGGGGGTGATTGATGCCTTAGATTTAACGCATGTGATGAAATTATCAATTCTCCAAATCAACGTCCGTCTTAATTTTTTCCAAACTCTGGTTTATCACTGCACCTTTAAAAAAACCTGAGAATTAGGAAAAGAAAGTGACTCCTTAATCGAAGTCCGTTGTTTCCTGTGTGACTTCTATTTGCGTCAAAACGTCATTTCGTGACGTGGTATTTGTTAACGTTTTTATAAAACAGTAGTTGCCAGCAAATTATATTTTAGATTATGATATTTATAACGCGTATTGTAACTATACAAACCACTCTTTGAATACAAAAAAAAAGCACCCAGGAATATGTTGCTGGTTACATAAAAGTGTGAATTAAGGTTTAAAAAGACTAAATGTTTATTTTAAGGAAACAGCAGAGACAACCTTGAGCAGATGAAAGAGGAAATTGCAGACATCAAAGAAAAGTTGGACACTTTAATGAACCGACTTCCTCTGGAAGAAAAGAAACAGAAGATGGAAGGTAAGGACTACTTTTTTAGCGGGAGCGTGGCGGACAATTGAACAGCTGTTGTGGGTCTCGTTCGGTTAAGATACTATTACGTATTTTACCTTCTTTGAGTCACGAGAAATTAAACCGGATCAACGGTAGTTATCTGTTTCGGCGAATGATGAGCTATAGATGAAACAAAGTAAATGGTCTGCTGCTGTAGTGAATAAATTGAAAACATATTCTAAGCCGAAACCGCCACAAAATCTTCAAAATGGTAGGGTTGCGTATAGGTGTAACTTACTATTAAGAGGATAAAGGACTCATTAAGTTATTCAAGTTATCGCCTTGGTTCTATATTACGCTTATGAGCCCCACTGTTTTGCTGGTTTTTTTTTTTTTTTTTTGGGACAAAGTGGTTATCAATCTGCTTATAGAAAATGTTACCTGACCAATGACAGTAGTTATTTTATTTTTGGTATGACCATCGCCCTGAAATAAGTCAAAACTAAAAGCTGTTGTTGTGGTAGAAGAAACGAAAAAATAAAGTTATGGTTTAACTGAACGTGAGTGCAAAGAGCACCTTGTATAAGCTTGAAACTAAAATTGACTTATGTTCCACCGCAGAAAACCTCAAAGAGACACTTGAGCAAATGAGAAATCAAGTGAAAAAGTTGGGATCACTCCTAGATGAAGGTCAGTAGACGTCAACTGAGATATTTGGACGTATAGAGATTCTATCACTAGGCAATAAAAAAATAGCGGGTTCTTCCGTAACTTAAGCGGTGAACAGCGACTAATACATTAATAAACAAACGGAAAAAGCAACGGGATGACAGTTTAGCAACTAATGTTGGTAGTTACTGCTTGTTCAAACTGGGAGAAATTTGATAATTTCCAACGTCGATATTTGTCTATCTATATTTTGACATAACTATGGCAGTGATAGCGAAAGCTGATTTTAATTTTCAGACAAACTTCAACAGATGAAAAGTGAGATAGCGAACATGAGTGAGAAGTTAGACACTTTGGTAGCACAAAGAGAGACCGACGATGAGAGACCGACGATGAAGGTCACTGTGTCACAGCCGCCCTCTGTCTTTCGGAGAGGGAGGCTGTGATACAGGCTAGCAAGAGACACATTTCTGACGAAAGTGAATTTAAAGGAAATAATTTGGCTTAAACTCAACTTTTAGCAAGTTTTATAATTGTTATTGCAATGTTGTGTAGATGAAGGTATTTCATGGGCTTATGAAGGAATTTGTCTGCTCTGAACGATTATCAGGGCTGATTTTCTGTCAATGACTCACTCCACCGGCACTAGTTTTGGTGGACTCTCTATTACCCGCTTTATTTACATGTTTCGTGATCTTTCGTGACATGAAGACAAGATCGTGCTGTACTTAAGCTCCATTCTGATTGTCTTGGTGAAACATGACTCAGAAGCAGAACTGCTTCCACGGTGCAATCAACCTCTCTACCTGAGAATAATTTGACAAAAGACGAACAACAAGCACTGAAACGAATGCAAAACGACACCAACATTGTTATACTACTAGCCGACAAAGGACGTGTCACTGTTGTTATGGAGAAGGCTGACTACTTCGACAAAATGGACGGCAACATCTAGAGTGCATCACGCCAACTCTGAAACATTAAAATGGTAATAAAATCTAAAAATAAAAATTAAACACTTGTCGACGACAAACAAACTTACGAACAACTTAAACGCGACCCGACGCCAGCACTTCAACGTAAACTTAACAGAAAAATACTTACGCTTAAAAAGACTGACGCTATTGACACTCGACGCTACTATCGACTGAGGTGCTCAGTACCAGAACTACCGAAACTTTACGGACTACCGAAACTGCACAAACATGGTATACCTATGCGACCTATCGTGTCATTCTGTGGGTCCCCTACGTATCAACTGTCTAAGTACTTGACGACCATACTGCAACCCCTTACTGACAAATCAAGACGCAAACTCCAATCTACGGAGAACTTAATTGACGCTATTAAGACAGTACAGATACCTGACGACTACAAACTTGTATCTTTTGATGTGAAATCACCGTTCACCAGTATTCCACTTCTACTGGCATAACAGTGTACCGAGACGGCTATACAACAATCTACCGTTAAACTACCGTTACCGACAGAAGACATCCTGGATTGACTTGATTGTATTTCAACTCAAGCTAATGTACAACGCTTTATTCTCAGACAATACGAGAGATGATTTCAAAGAGATGGCAACGGACAAACGAACCATCAGTGAAAAGCTGAAAAGTCAAGTGACATCAGGAGAAGAAGGTATAGATTTTATATGGCGTTTTATTGAACCCCTCGAAAAAGGGAAACAAGTTGATAATGTGTAGAACTGTACGGAGCTCTTTTGTTGGAATGAAAGAAAAATGAAGTGATAACACGTATGTCTACTCAAGATGGGAAACCGATATTCTTACCCATATATGCCAGGTTCTATCATTTGCTGCGTGATTGATGCCTTCGATCTAACGTGCGGAAAGAAATTATCTATTATCCAAATCAACGTCCGTCTTAATTTTCCCCCCAACTCTGATTTATTACCGTACCATTAAAAAAACTAGGAAATACACCAGTAGGAAAAAGAAAGTGACAACTCAACCTTAGTCCTTTGTTTCCTGTGTCACTGCTATTTGCGTCATATCGTCATTTCATGGCGTGGTATTTGTTTAAATTTAAATAAAACAGTAGTTGTCGCAAATTATATTTTAGATTGTGATATTTATAACGTGTATTGTAACTATACAAACTACTCTTTGAATAAAATAACACCGAGGAATATGTTGCTGGTTACATAAAAGTGTGAATTAAGGTTTAAAAGACTGCATGTTTATTCTTAGGAAACAGCGGAGACAACCTTGAGCAGTTGAAAGAGGAAATTGCAGACATCAAAGAAAAGTTGGACACTTTAATGAACCCACTTCCTCTGGATGAAAAGAAACAGAAGATGGAAGGTAAGATCTACTTTTTTAACGGGAGCGGGGCAGACAATTGGACAGCTGTTGTGGTTCTCGTTTGGCTCAGGGTTGTGTATGTGTAACTTTCTATTAAGAGGATAAAGGATGCATTAAGTTATTCGAGTTATCGCTTTGGTTCTATATTACACTTATGAGCCCCACTGTTTTGCTGGTTTTTTGGGACGGGGTGGTTATCAATCTGCTTATAGAAAATGTTACCTGACCAGTGACACTAGTTGTTTGTTTTGGTATCACCATCGCCCTGAAGTAAGTCAAAACTAAAAACTGTTGTTGTGACAGAAATTTCTTTGAATTATAAAAGATCTTCTATCTTCTGCTTTTCGGTTTTCGTTTTACCAAATTATTTTCATATATATGCATATAAAAATGTCAGGAGGCTTGAAAGACTTCCTAACGTTTGGTGCGAATCGACAAAAGAAAAAACGGTCTTAAAAGTGCGAAACGACAAAAGGTTAAAAGTCTTAAAAGTTTCGCTCTTTATTTTGCAAATTAAGGCTGTGTTGCACTGTTCTTTATAGTGAAGGTGACCTAAGATTTTCAACTGAAACTGGCAATATTCTGCTCTTTCTCCGCGAAAACTAGAACCTCAATTTGTGAAATCAGAAACATATCAGAAAATTTCTTTAACAAAATTAAAAAAAAACTAGTAATAGATATTTCTCTTGTAAATGTCCCAAGATAGATAATGCTGAATATGTTTCTTGAATATGGAAAATATCGAGATAGAAATTAACAGATATATTACAAAAATTATAAATTAAAAATTAGTTCCCGTTTCCTTCTTTTATCTATGTCATATTGATTGTTTGCATTTTTGCCTTAACTTAAGAAATAGATCGGTTTTAGGCCGCCTTATTTTATCTGTCTGGACAGAAAAGTTACTTGAAGCAACTCCTATTTGATTACTTCTAGGTGGTTTTGATTCAGCTGAGATTATCGACGCAATTCGCCAACTGTACATAGGCCGCGAAGGATGGCTCGCACCGTTTCCTTGGTGTGAAGAGTTTCACTTTCATCTTGATAGTATTTTTACCAGACTCAAAGTGGTCAGCAGGAAAAAAACAAGAGGAACAGCGACAGACAGCATCGTCAACATGTCTGGGATCTTTAAACCACATGAAGAATGTCCACAACCAAGAACAGTGTTAATTGAAGGAAAGCCTGGCATGGGGAAAACCACTTACTGCAAGAAGATGGTATATGACTGGGCTACAGAGAAACAAGAAGCAGAAGATTACTTTCCAAGGTTCGAAACAGTGTTGTTTCTGAAGTGTCGTGATATGAAGTCTAACCTATGGGAGGCCATTGATGATCAACTTCTCCCTCGAGATGTTGAAGAAGACGTTAGAGAGAGATTCTTCAACTTCATCCGCCAGAATCAGTCCAACGTTTTGCTTGTACTTGATGGATTGGATGAGGTTCCCACTAGTAAATTGCCAGTGTTCAAAGAAATCATTCAGGGTCGCAGAGAACTTCCCAAGTGTCGCGTGGTTGCTACGGCACGGCACGAGGCTGGGATTAAGTTACGAATACACTGTGACACCCTCCTGCAAATTGAAGGATTTACCGAAGAAGACGCAAGAGAGTTTATCCTCAAGTACTTTAAAAACATGAAGAATTTGGCCGAGGAGCTCCTGTCCAAGTTGGTAAATGATAAAAACCTGAGAGACATGGCGGCAAATCCTCTTAACACTGTGCTCCTTTGCCTCATTTGTGAAGAATTTGAAGGCATTTTCCCAGAAAGTAGGACCCAACTGTACGTGGAAATCATAGAATGTATCCTTAGAAGATACAGAAACAAGAAAGGATTACCAGAAACCAATGAGGACCTCGTCGAAGTATACGACGCTCAACTGAAACATCTTGGCCTGATAGCTTTGAATGGTTTGCTTGAAGACAACTTGGACTTTGAGGAAAGTGAGCTTAAAAGTCATGCAGATGAATTACCTGGATTCGGATTTTTGTCAGTTCAGACCGGAGGCAGTAAACTAAGACCCCGTCGACACTACAGTTTTCTACACAAGAGTTTTCAAGAATGCTTCGCGGCAATCTATCTGTGTAGTCAGCTTCTCAATAAAGAGATCAGTGTCGACGAGTTAGCTGCTGATAGAAGATACCTTGAAGAGCTTCAAGAGGTCCTTTCATTTGCATGTGGTATGGTAGCGGCACGTTGCGAGGAAACAGCAGAAGCCCTTATCAAGAGTATAACGGTTCAAGTGAATTACCAAGAATACTTTCCTACCTTGCTTGGGTGCATTTCCGAATGTAGAAGAGAAGACAGCAGTTTTCATCTTAAAATGGCACGTGTTTCTGGCTCATTTCTCAAACTTCAAAGTCTTGATCTCGCACTTCAATTGCGTGGTGAGGGTGACGTTGGTCTTCTAGCTGAAGCACTCAAAGTAAATTCAACGCTGACAGAGTTGAATTTGGACGGCAGTGGCATTGGTGATCAAGGTGCTACTGGTCTTGCTGAAGCACTCAAAGTAAATTCAACGCTGACAAAGTTGAATTTGGCTGACAATAGTATTGGTGATCAAGGTGCTACTGGTCTTGCTGAAGCACTCAAAGTAAATTCAACGCTGACAGACTTGACATTGATTGGCAATGACATTTGTGATCAAGGTGCTACTAGTCTTGCTGAAGCCCTTAAAGTAAAGTCAACGCTGATAGTGTTGAATTTGGCTTGCAATGACATTGGTTTAATGGTATGCAGTGAACTCGTCGGCTTGGAGAATGATCATTGTTTCATCTTCGTTTCGTAAACAATCGTCATATGATGAAGACTTGCTTGTTGTTCTGAGTGAAAACAGCTATGGTTGTCTTTTTTAATCAAGTTATTTTTTACGTATCATAACTGATGTAAATAGATGGGTTGTTTTCATTATCGGTTTTTTTTCTGATGTGTACTGCATTACTGATAATTTTATTTCAAGTTCTTTTTGATTGACATTGTCCAATGTTATACGAGTCCGTCGTATTTTTTCTATCAGTATATATCACCTCTTTATCTTAAGTGGCGTCGGAACTGTATGATAAAAAAAATTCTACTACGTTCAAGACCTTCAACGCATGTCATATTGATTGTATCGTCAAGTGAATATTTTATGCGCCACAGAATGGATATGTGTGGGCATTGCTTCATTATGTCACGAATTATATGCTAAACATTTCCAGCGAATGAGATTAAGGTGATGGATTCCTTGGCTGTCGTGTGCTCTTATTGGGTGAGATCACCATCCGGAAAACATAAGAATTTTCCTGGACAATTCTGTCGAAGGTGGAAAGGCGCAGTGAGGTCAACCCTATGTGAAGTACCGAAGAAACACATAAAAAGGATCTGGATTACAAAGAACAAGCTACAAGTAGCCCTGAAACCAAAGGAGCTAAGAGAGAAGACTTCCCAATCCTTCTGTCACACCGTCTAAAAGGGTCGTGATAGCCTGGGTGCGTATTGATAATCGGTTCCCTGCGACGGTGGAATTCGGCGGTAACACAATTAAATTGTTAGATCTCAAGAAACTAATGGTTCAGGGAAATCGCATGGCGCGCCATTCAATCAAGAGGGTTATAAGGGAGCTGTGAAATATCTTACGCAAGAAGTACGGCCATTCAGACTCCTGAAAGTAGCGGAAACTTATCTAATCAATCTTCTCGAGATGCCGGCAATAATGGAGAGAAACGTGGCCTTATAAAACTGGTCTTATAAAACGCTATTAAGTTATTGTAGAGTAGTTTTGTCGATGCAAGCTTGGATCCTGTGACTAGCGTCCGCGGTCCTTCGCGGAATTTACTGGAAGGTGAACGCAAGTGAACAGATACAAATGCGATGGTTAAAGCAACTGATAGAAGTAACGGCCCTAAACGTTCTACACTTCCAAATGATCATAATTTCACTGGCAGGATCAACTTGTCAACGATTGCATCTGTTTTGTGGCAAGGAACAAGTTTCTTCAGACTGTGATCAAGTTTCTACTCGTGCTGAACGTAAGGCATTTCTGGCAGGCAAAAAGGTTGTGTTTTAACTGGCTAGTGGGTCAGCATGGCGTTAATAAATGTCCTAGCAAGTTCTCGTGTCGCGTGTGTCGTGGCAGACATCATACTTCCCTTTGCCATCAATCCTAGGAACCTTCTTGGATCTTCTATTGTTCATCCACTAGTCATGGTTGGCGTCAATGGTGAGAAAATGCCGTGCTCTCCTCTGGGGTGGGGCCAGTCACTCTTTAGTGCCGTCCACGTTGATCTCTCTCAGTTGCGCGCAGTCAAAAACATAATGCGTCGCGTGGCTCAGAACACCAATGCTACTGGAGTACGACTTGTGCTTGCTAGCAATTAGAAGAGACTTTGCGTTGACTAGGCGTGCCACGCAGATTGACAGACGGGAGTTATTGATGCTAGACAACCCTCATCATGTAGAGCGATCGCGAATTGCCAATAAATCTCATCTGTTAGGAGTCAAGTCAGGAGATCAGTCATTGGAATTTAGAACTCTGTCTAAATTTACCTGTTTGGCTGCGCTCTTATTGCACTAGGATCAAAACTGATATGGGTGCTGGTTTTCTCGCAGTGATTTCGATCACCAGTTATGAGCATCTGTGCGCTCTAAACGTTCAGGAGTTCAGGAGTCGACAATGAGTTTCGCTTGGAACTGGCCCGACATCGTGAAGAAGGCTAGTATGCAACTGATTGCCCTGAAACTGGGATGATCATCCACCTTTACCCGCTATAACGAAGGTAGTCTGCATCGGCTGCACTTTCAAGTGTCCAAATTACGCAGCATGGAAAAGCTATAAGGATGCGATAAAATAATCAATGATCAGCTTAATGAAGACGTGGTTGAGTCGACAGCTCACCGAGAGAGTTCTACATGCCCCTTTGAGCTGTCATTAGGGAAACTGCACAGCCTGCTGAGATGTGTGTAGTTCATGACTGCTCTATGCGGGAGGAAAGAAAACGCCTTCTCTGAATGATTGCCTTGAAACTGGACTCGCCCTTAAGAACAAGTTTCACGACGTCTCGGTTCTTGCTAGATTTCATTCGGTTGCGTTTACTGGTGACATGAAAAAGTCATTTCTGCGAGCGCGCGTTAGGGAGAGTGAGCCTGATGTTCTGCGATAAAGTGGTTGTGGGATTTGCACTCCACTGAATTCGAAATACAGATGTTGAGGTTCACCAGGGCACGTTTTGGTCTCACTCCTTCCCCTTTCTGCTAAGCAGTAGAATTTTCTCTGGTGGCATTTTTGCAGTTGCATAGATAGCAATCTTAGGCACAAGAGCTGGAAGAAAGCACTCGAGAGGATTCTAGCGACAACCAAGACACCCTCGGTAAGTAGCTGTTAGGCACTGATGCTTCCAGAGATGGGGGTTTTTGGCCTTACAAACGCCAGGTAGTCTGTAAAGGTGTTCCATTGGTTTCCTCACGAAAATGCTGAACTGATCAAAAGCAGGATTCTAGGAATGATAGGTCGCACCTATGAATTCCTCGGTCTGGTTTGCCACACATGACTACAAGGAACTACTACTCTTGAAATGCTTGTGAGCTGAAATAACAACAAGCCTGGGACGCTCCTCTACCTCATGAGCTTACAGCAAAATGAAGCGATAGGAGACTGACCTGCTCGTGAACATGGTGGTAACGGGCACGCTAGCGTCCTATCAGCGCAGTAGACCTCAATGTCTTCGGAGACGCAAATGCGTGTGATATCGCCGCAGCCGTTTACGCCTTTATTTGTTAAGATTCTTGAAAAATATATGGCATGGTGATTGTCAAAAAGCCGTGACGATTCAAAATAACCTGGAGAAAAACTGGAGGAAAAGAGCGCGCTTCAACTCCTCTCTGTTGGAGTGAGTCTCAAAAGGAGCCATAGGACTACACTAGCTGGAGGAATACTGTGCAGGCTTTATGCGTGACATGGCGCGAAACGGACAGGTAATGATGACCGCCGAAGCACGTCTTGCCACACAGCGTTTGACAACCCTAAGCCGAACTCGAACTGTTTGCAGGACACATGGCTGTAAGGTATAGTCTGCATACGAACCAAGTGGCCCATCAGGCACGAAGCGGCTAGAAGTATTTCTACTCCCCTTGGATGAGATGCTAGTCCATCGCAGGGTTACCCCAGCATGAAATTCGCCGGTACCATTTATGTACCTGGGTGGAGAGAGGCACTGTAAGAGTAAAGTGTCTGGTCGAAAAACACAACGCAATGTCCCCGGTCAGGGTTCGAACCCGGAGAGGAGCGCACTAACCATAAGGTCACCGAATACGCGTGACATGGCGCGAAAAGGACAGGTAATGGTGACCACATAAGCATGTCTTGCGCGCGAGTAAAATCAAGGAACATACGATTCATGATGAGTGGAGGCATGTACCTCCTCATCAGAATACTGTTTATCTCAATAGGCGTGGGGATTCCGTAACCGATGCAGCATTTTGGTGGAGTAGACCCAAGTGGCTACTGCAACAATGCGTGGCGGGCAAACCAGTAGAGAATGCGAAGTCCAGTCCAAAATAGTACGAGAGGTGATAGCAGTAGCTACGGTGGACTGGTGACCAGATGAATATGACCATTCACTTGAACGGCAAGATCTACCGAAGGCCGTTCGAGTCTGCGCCTGGATCGCATGGTTTATACATAATTCCCGCCAAGTGTCGTGGAAACGCTGGACTTGTGAGTACGCCACAACTGTATCGGAGTCTACTGGCCAAGAAGCCTTAGGATTGGTGATGTAGTCAATCAGTGTGAAGATGAAAGCAATCGTGGCGAGTGGCTGATAGGGATGGCAGTGCTCCTGTTCAATGGTCGTGATTGAGTCGTGTGTTCAATGAAACCCCGTGCAGGGAAATCTTTCTTTGAGAGACTCGTCCAGCCCATCTGCCACGAAAGCTATCGTGCAACAGTCCCACAAGAACTCAACAGTCATCAGATCTGAACCCGGGTGCACCACTTTCTCGACCGAGATGAGACGCGTGCCGAAGTTGCTGGTTGACCGCGCTTCCAGGATGCTACGTGAGATGAGGAGAGGTAGGAATTTAATTTACGCTCATGGAAATTAATTTAGCAGAGAACTTTTATTATAGGAATACCAAGTGTCTTTTCTCGGGTTATCGTTTGATATTGTGTTTAAGTGTTCTAAACGACATCAGTTTTCTTGCAGAAATCACGTGGGGGAGGGTGTCGGGACTGGACAAAGGACCTCGTTTACGTTTAAGAGCGTGACATCCCAGTGACTGTCTTGTCGAAAAACTTTTGATTTTTTATTTTAACAATGCGTGATGAGTGGTCAAGAGAAAATGTGTGTAGGCGTTGGTTCATTTTGCCACATATTATCTTATCTTTCAGCGAGAGAGGTTTTCTATATTTAAGGCGTGCTAGATCATTATAAGGGTGCTGGATTGCTTGGCTGTGCCATTATTGTGAGAGATTACGTGCGGTTGTGATTCTCAAGGAATGAAATCTAGAAACTATGGGTCTGTCCTATGTTCCCACAATTAAATGACTAAGAACTAAAGTATTCATGCCCTGAAAGCTTGAGAAAATTCAATTTTTGTCTTTTGGGAGAGGGGAGGGGAGATAATAAGAAAATGGAAGAGAGTCTTTTTTGGACATTGCTGTTAAGACGTGAATGTCACTCTATTGGCAAAACAAATCTTATACTTCCTTCCTACCCCTATCCCTTCCCCATCATCAATATCGTTTAGCTGCAGCAAACATGAATGAGTAAAACAAACCAACATTGAGCGTGGTTGGGAGGGGAGGGGTATATTTGTGAGATTTGCATATTTCAGTTATTATCTCATAGAAGCAGAGAAGACAAGCGTTAGTACTCAGTGGCCCTGCGTACAAGTCTAGTAAGGCAGAAGATTATCCACCCAAATAAGGCATTTACCAACCTCCTTGCTTCAAGGCTAGATGACGTCAGGGACTGTCTTATTTTACTGGACTTGATTCTCACTTTGTCTCCCTCAGCAGCAAAGTATGATAAAGGATCACTTAAAGAGTAATCTGCGACCAACTGTGACTCAGAGCAACCTGTCAGGCTTGATAAGAAGACGCTCTTCAGACAGCACATGAAAGCGTACAATCCAAACTAAGCCACCAGTAACGAGTGTTGTGGAGCGAAGACAAAGAGGCACATTCTGTAGATATTCATATTGACTTTAAACAATCTGAAACTTTCAGTAGATTTGTCCTAAGTGACTATCATGTTAGCAATGCAAGCAAAGAACTTAAATGTTTCTATCTCTACTATTCGGTCGTTTTTGTTGAAACTATTGATCATGATTGAAAGCCTTCGTGATATCAAATTACTGTGTTTTACATCACAAGGTTAGGCCCTATGTGCCACTGGGCATTCCGGGATTGAGTTAGTGAGTGACATCACAAGGTTACTGTATTTAGAATTCTGGTTTTGATCTAACTCAAGAGAAGTTAAGTCGACATTTTCTGTAGTCAAATTACCTTGGATTAAGTTGTAACTGCAACTTCTAGTGTTTAGGTGTAAAATCGAGCGTTTCTGTTACAATGTTTAGGGTTGAAGTTGTGAAGAAATTCATATTCAAGATTCAAATTATTACAAAGAATTATAGTTCATATCTTTGCTTGCTATCTTTGATTGTGTATTGTTTATAACTTGATAAATTAATTTGTATGTATTTTACCAGCAAATTTAATGTTTTGGGTAACCCTTTTGTAGGACTCGTATCCCATCCAGGGTGGGGTGGGGAAATACTCTTAATCACTTCATGCTACAGAAACTGGGGATATGCGCCGACCTGATGGCCTCTGGATCCTAACCTGGAAAGTGAAGAGAAGGTGCTCTTACTTCATCCAATCAGAAGCAATCGTAAATTGCCTCTCGCGCGTTTTTCCGCGCTAGGCACGTGTTGCATAATTTATGCCTTCAGTGGGTGACTTGTAGAATGATGAACGAAGATTCATAGAGCCAGCTACCATTTAATAGTTCTTTTAGGAACAGGGTCTCGTTCCTGAGATAACTTAATCGTTCCTTAAAGAATTTGTTAAAACATGCGGCAAATGCTCACTCAGAAAACTCGGTCTCGAAATGTAATTGTAAAATAGGAACACATGTGGAAGTTTGGAAGAGCAGGAATGAACAACGGATTTTTTTCCCACATCTGTTTCGAGTTTTCCCTAACTCTCCCAAGACGCAAGAAAACAGCTATAGCTATATAAGCTATAGCTATAGTAAGAAAACAGCTATACCTGGTATATTTTTTTTATTTTAGTGAAGTCCATTGTGTCTGCTATTAGTCTGATACTTTCTCCAATGAATCTACCCTTTACGTAGCCGGACTGACAAGGATGTATTACGCTTGGCAAGATCTTTTCCAAGCGAAGAGCAATCAATAGTTTTGGTCGCAATTTTGTAGTCAACATCAAGTAGCGATACTTTTTTTTTTTTTTTCTTAATTCTTCTTAAATGCTACTTACACTACTTACAATACAATATTAATGTAGTTACTTACACTACTTACAAAAAACGTATTACTTACGCCACTTACGATACTAACACTTACTCTATATAATACGCATACTCATGCTACTAACAATACTAATACTTACACTGCTTACAATACAACATAATTAGATTACTTGCCCTTCTTACAATTCTAGCACGGTAAGATCATACCAGTTTACTCCTGTCACTAATGTACATTCCGAGTTGCAAATTACAGAAAATATGCATGGTATATATATATGCGCCTTGTTTCTTTTCCTTTCATTTTTATTTTCGTTTTCAGGGGACTAGGGTCGAGTTGTCAAGAGATTACAAAAGAGGCAACAGAGGCTCCCACTTTTTTAAAACGATTGTAGTTGTATTTTTTTCCATTTCATAGATATGTTTTAAATACAGTAAGAAATCATTTAGTTTTGGAGGACATTTTTTCTGTCTACATAGCCAAATGTAATATTTAGCATTTAAGCAGCAGAAGTTAATTTGGAGTTTATGTTTAGAGCTATCCGGCCTTAGGCCCAGTGCTGTATCAGGCTCTAAGGGTGTCTCCTTGGCAATAACTTGGCAAGACTGTAGCCATACTTCAAAATTGTTCCAAAAATATTGAGTTTTTGGGCAAGCCCAAAATAAATGTACAAGTTTCTCTGTTTCTCTTTCGCAGAAAGTGCATTTCTCGCTATCGACGAGACCAATTTTTTTCAAGAAGTTGTTTGTTGATATTCTTCTATGAAGAAATTTAAAATTGAAAATTATAAGTTTTGTGCTCTTTGTACATTGAAAAGCCATTTGGTAAACCTTTTTCCAGTTGAGCTCTTGTTTTGTTGCGAGAGTGACGTCTTCCTCCCACTTTTGTTGACTTTGATTGGGTGGTTCACTTTTTCCTGATACAAGTTTCTTATATACTAGTCTACTAGGTTTTCTGCTTTTTAAAAATTTTGACAAGAAACTTTCATGTTTAATGGAGGTTCTGATGTTATGGGGTATATATCTTTGAAGAAGTTTTATTGAAGAAATGATTCCAAGAAAGGTTAAAGGTCGGGCTGTCAGGTCATGTATAGTCTGGAAAGCAGTGAGCGAGAGAAACTTTCCGGAGTCATCCATTAAATGTTCTACTTTTGTTATTCCTTTGAGGAACCATTCTTTAAAAAACACTGGTCTATTCCCAACTCTTATTAGTGAATTATACCATAAGGGCGATGACCGAAAGTGATAGTCTGATACAATCTTTTCTTCATAATTGGCTTCTGACCAGATTTCAAGAATTTCTTTGAAAAAAGGATCTGATACTTTAATAATGTTACGACTGTCTTTTATGTTTAGATTTCCAGTTAGTGTTACTTCACCTCCATATTTTTCAAGTTCTGAGTCAAAAAATCTTTTCCAGCTTCCATTGTTTTCCTTATCTAGATATTTCTTTATCCATGTGGCTTTGAGAGATCTATTAAAGGAGGTTATATCAATCATTTTAAGTCCTCCTTCTAAGTAATCATTAATCATTACCTTTCTTTTTATTTTGTCGCCTTTGTCATTCCATAAGAAGTTGTAAAACATTACATTTATCTCCTTTATTGCTGTATGATTTGTTTGCAGAGGAGAGAAAATATATACCAGTTGTGAAGCTATGAGGCTTTTTAAAACAGTAATTTTACCTAAAAGGCCAAGTCTGCGAAGTTTCCAGCATCCCAAAATCGATTTAATTTTTTCTATTTTATCTTTGTAATTCAAAGATATAGTTACATCAGGGTCTGTTGACAACCATACCCCTAACGCTCTGACGTTTTTTTTTGGCCATTTGAAGTCTTTTTCAGGGCAAAGTTTAAAATCCCAATCTGCACTTGCACCGATCCACAAAGCTTCTGTCTTTTTGCTGTTAAGTCTGAGGCCGGATATATCACCGAAATAGTCTATTATCTTCAAAGATTCTAGAAAGGATTCTTCGGAGCCGTCTAAAATAAGGGTCGTGTCATCTGCATATTGGCTAAGTTTAATTTCTTTGTCCTTTACAATTATGCCACGAATTTCTTTCTTTTGGCGAATTGCATTGGCGAGTACTTCCACAGAGAGAATGAATAGATACGGTGACAGAGGGCAGCCTTGCCTGACTCCCCGGTTGAGCTCAAAGAAATTACTTGCCCATCCATTGTTTAAAATACAGCTTTCGCTATTGCAGTAAAATACTTTTAACCAGTTCAGCAGTGATGGGCCGAAACCAAAGTATTGGAAGGTTTTACGAATAAAGGGCCACTCTAGGGTATCAAAGGCTTTTTCAAAATCAAGAAAAAGGAGCAGTCCCGGCATATTGTTTGCTTTTGAAAATTTGATGACGCTGTCTATTAAACGAATATTTTCTCCGATGAATCTGTCTCTAATGAAGCCGGTTTGATCGTCAGAAACAAGTTTTGGCAGGAAAGTTTTGATGCGGCTTGCAATAGCTTTTGTTGCAATTTTGTAATCGCAATTCAAAAGCGTTAAAGGTCGCCAGTTCTTTATTGAATTAAGGTTAGCATCCTTTTTTGGTATGAGCTTAATAATGCCCCTCCTTTGTGATATTGAGAGCTTTCCAATTTCGTAGGAATAATTAAAAGAGTGTATCAAAATTTCCGCCACGTCATTCCAAAACACTTTGTAGAATTCGCAGGGGAGACCATCGGTTCCTGGGGATTTATCTGTCACCATACTTTTCAGCGCTTCTAAACATTCATTCTTCCTTAATTCGCCCTCACAGAGAGATTGTTCATCGTTATTTAAAACCTTTTTGTTTTCTTGCTGTGGAAAGAAGAAAGCCCCTTCTTGGTTGTCAATAGCTACATTAGAACTGTAAAGATTTTGGTAAAACGATTCACATTCTTTTAAGATCTCTTTGTCTGTACAAATGAGGTCGTTGTCATTGACTTTGAGCTGGGTTATTGTTCCTTGTTTACAATGTCTCTTTTCCAGATTGAGAAAGTATTTGGTATTTTTCTCACCTTCATTGTACCATTGAGATTTAGATCTTAAAATTGCTCCTTTTGTCCTGTATTCTATTATTGCCGCCAGTTCGCGTTTCTTTGTTTCAAGGTCCGACCACACTTGTTCTCGTCGAGTTTCGTCGCCACTAAATTCAGGAAGACGTTTTTCAAGAGTTGCGATTGCTTGTTTTATTTCCTCCTCTTTTCTAGCGAGTTTCTTTTTCTTAGAAGTTCCATATTTCAAGGACTCCTCTCTCACTTTCAATTTAACCATTTCCCATAGTAAATTAGGGTTAACAGTATCATCTTGCGCGTATTCAACCTTGGTTTGTTTTATGATTGATTTTATCCGATTAACATACTCAATGTCATTTAAAAAAGAGGTGTTAAGTTTCCAAAAGCCTCGTCCTCTATTGTTAGAATGCAGCGAGATTTGTAATGTAATCATGGAATGATCCGTTTTGTATCCTGGTAATATGTCCGCACTGACGGTGTTACAAAATGTAGTCTGATTTACTAGGAAAAAGTCGAGCCTACAGTGAACTTCAGGTTTCTTTTGTCGCCACGTGAATCTGGAACTCTCAGGGTTTAAAACTCTCCATGCATCTATTAAATCCAGGTTTACAGAGAAATCGTTTATCACTTCCAGCGATTTTTTGTGGGATCTGGCAAGACCACCTTTTTTGTCCTTGTCAACATTCAGTACTAGGTTAAAGTCTCCACCAACAATTATCTCCTCGCATTTAAAGTCGAGTAGCTGATTAAAAACAGAGGTGAAGAAATTCGGATCATCTTCGTTTGGAGCGTATATATTTGCTAAGGTTATGTGTTTTCCATTTGTAATCAGGTCACATATTATGAATCGTTCCTTGGGATCGGTGTAAGCTTTCAAGAGCTGAAAACTGAAATTATTGTTAAAAAGTATGGCTACACCTGCTTTGTTACTAGAACAACAGCTGAATAATGCCTGGTAACCCCATTCAGCTCTCCAATCATGTATATTGTCTTCCGTACAATGGGCTTGTTGGATAAAATATACCGACATTTTTTTACATTTGAGCCAGTTGAAAATTTCACGTCTCTTAAACTTGTCTCCTAGTCCCCGAGTATTAATCAATCCTATTCTGAGATCCATTTTTCTCATATATTTTGTTAAAAATAATTTGATCGAAGGCGCTCAAGTGCATTGCTGAAATAAACCTTGAAAGTGGAAGCTGGCAAAATAAATAAAAAATACGAATATTTACATATCTACACATAAACACACTTAAAATCAATAATATTAGAAGACTGCTGATGGAATACGGTTGCATTCGTTACTTTGTTCGTATTTTTCATTTTAGAGCCGCCTAATATTAGTTCTAGATGTAGCGGAGGCCGAATTTATCAGGCATAATAATAACAACAACAAAAAATAGAAAACTATGTATGGACACATTATGCTCACAGTTCAAGTTCCTTACCCAAAGGCCAAAATTTACCTCGGACGAACAGCTTGTCGGGCTGGGCCTTGCTAAATGAAGCCGGGATGTTGTTTCTCCTGGCCTTCTTAAAGGTATCCATTTGTGCCCTCCGCCGCTCCACGATCTCAAAAGGCAGATCTTGATACATCTTAAAATTGGTTTCTCGCAGTCGGGGACCTAAAGCGAGCATGCTTTGACAATCCTTGAATCTCAGAAATCTTGCTAGAATAGGCCGCGGTTTCCCTTCTTTCTTCTTACCAAGGCGGTGGACTCGTTGGATTTCTACCGAGGCAGCATCAACATAGCCGAGATCCCTTTCGAGGAAAGAACGTAGCACCAATTCGGTATCTTCTCTGCTCGCGTCGTCCTCTGGAATGTTTTCGAATTTCAAATTTTCACGCCTAGAGTAGGCTTCAAGATACAGGTGTTGGTCTTCTACTTCTTTAACTCTGGCTCCAAGCTTAAGGTTCTCC